>NC_139219.1:138626774-138977608 GCF_055691185.1 Crinia signifera | reverse complement strand
TTCAAAATATTAGGGTTTTACATAAATGATAGATGAAATTAAGGTGGAACGTTAGGAATGGAACCATACAGCAAAATGTAATGTCGCACGGCACCATACGGCACAACATAATGCTCTACTGATGGTTGTGGGGAGGGAGAAAATCTGGTTTAACCCAGAATTTCAAAAAATTAGATTTTAAATGAAAGCAAACTAAAAAGGACCGAGTACGGAGGAAAAGGAAGTCTAGATAAGTAAAATGTAGAAAAGATATTTACCTGTGCATTGAAGTCAAACATCTCTTCCATCAGCTTCAGACTCAACAGTCTGCAGCAATGTACCCCGATGTCTGTTCGTAATTTTCACTAAAAAGCCATCTTTAGGGTTTGGAGACATTGCCATCCTCTTGTAACTTCGCCAATGGATAAAGCCATTTTCTTTCAGTGGCCCAAAAAATGTAGATATTCAATAGAGTAGCTGCCATAGTGAGAAGAGGAAAGAGTTTTAGATCGGTTAGAGCATGTACTAGTACTGAAAAAGTCTATTGGCACACCACAATTTATAAATGACACCAGGAAAGCACCATACTGCAAAGGGAAAACAATACAACACACCACATACTTTTAGAAAGGAAAAAAATAGAAACAATTTGGATTTTAAAAAGGGAGGCAAGCAGTGAAATTAAGTCTAGAAAATAATCACAGCAAAATGCCATGGCGCACGGCATTAAGAAGCACAGCACGATTGCCGATTGCCTACTGATTGCCGAAGGGATGGTGAAAACTTGCTAACCCACGCACTTTAAACTATTCGTATATTGTTGAAAAGTATGTTGGATGTTGGAAGAACAACCTCATGAAGGCACAATGCCACACCATAGTTTTAGAGACATTACATTCTGAAATACATATAAGATTAGTAATGTAACCAAGCACGAAATCGGATAGATGATACGAAAGGAAGACTGTAATGCTATATTTACCTGTGCATTGAAATCCGTAAATTTCTTGTACAGCATCAGAAACATCTGCAGCACTGAATCCTTAAACACGCTTGTAAAGTCCACCACCATGACATCCATGATTTCCACAGTGATTGAAGACATTGGCTTTCTTGCTGCTTTGCTAATGGATGAAGCAAACCATTTTCTTTCAGGAACCCAAAAGAGTAGCTGCCTAAAATAAGAAGGGGTAACAATAATATTTAACGCTAAACAAAATAAAGTTAAAAGGTAAAATTGGAAAATGCCTTAAATGATGTCAACATACAGAACTGAATAAACAGTGATTCTAAACTTAACGGCCAAGATGGGGAAAATCTTTTCATAGTCTATTAAGGAAAAATCTAAAAAGGTAGGTAACAGCACAAAAAATCATGCTGCCATATTTTTGGATTGACTGAAATATTCATAGAAACCTTTGTATATTGAGGAAAAACAAGCTGCACATAGGACTGAAACTGCCAGTAAGGCAATTTACAGCATAGCATCGGAAAGCACGATGCCATACAGTTCTTCTGTTTTATGATCAAAATGTTCATAAAAACCTTTGGATTTGAAGGAATTACAAGCTGAACATAGGACGGAAAACACCAGGAACAATAAAGCACAATGCCGCACCTTACGGCACAGAACGATGCTACGGTTTAAGGGACACTGAAAATAGTTTGTATGGCTGGGTGTTTTCTATTAGATCAAGGAAAACGCAGCTGGATCGGGTACCGACATCATCAGTAAGCACATAACTGTTAATACCAAGTTGTACGGTGCCATACGCCAAAGCATCAGACAGTCTGCCGCCATACTAATGGAATTAGGGATGCTGATAATAGATTACACCCAAAAATACAAGCTATTCGCATATTAGGTGAACGCAGATTCCAGGACTGAAAGCACCAGGAAAGCAATTTACAGCATAGCATTGGAAAGCATGATGCCATACTTGTGATTTTATGGCCAAAATAGTCATAGAAACCTTTGCATATTGAGGTAAAACAAGCTGCACATAGGACTGAAACTGCCACGAAGGCAGCATACCGCATAGCATCACAAAGCATGATGCCATACTTGCTTTTTTGACTGAAATATTTGTAGAAACCTTTGCATATTGAGGAAAAACAAGCTGCACATAGGACTGAAACTGCCACGAAGGCAGCATACCGCATAGCATCACAAAGCATGATGCCATACTTGCTTTTTTGACTGAAATATTCGTAGAAACCTTTGCATATTGAGGAAAAACAAGCTGCACATAGGACTGAAACTGCCACGAAGGCAGCATACCGCATAGCATCACAAAGCATGATGCCATACTTGCTTTTTTGACTGAAATATTCGTAGAAACCTTTGCATATTGAGGAAAAACAAGCTGCACATAGGACTGAAACTGCCAGGAGGGCAATTTTCAGCATAGCATCGGAAAGCATGATGCCATACTTGCTTTTTTGACTGAAATATTCGTAGAAACCTTTGCATATTGAGGAAAAACAAGCTGCACATAGGACTGAAACTGCCAGGAGGGCAATTTTTAGCATAGCATCACAAAGCATGATGCCATACTTGTGAGTTTATGACCAAAATAGTCATAGAAACCTTTATATATTAAGGAAAAACTAGCTGCACATAGGACTGAAACTGCTAGGAAGGCCGCTTACAGTATAGTATCACAAAGCATGATGCCATACAGTACTTCTGGTTTTATGATCAAAATGTTCATAAAAACCTTTGGATTCTAAGAAAATACAAGCTGGACATAGGACACTGAAAATAGTTTGTATGGCTGGGTGTTCTCTATTAGGAGATCAAGGAAAACGCAGCCGGATCGGGTACCAACATCAGTAAGCACATAACTGTTAATACCAAGTTGTACGGTGCCATACACCAAAGCATCAGACAGTCTGCCGCCATACTAATGGAATTAGGGATGTGGATAATAGATTACACCCAAAAATACAAGCTATTCGCATATTAGGTGAACGCAGATTCCAGGACTGAAAGCGCCAGGAAGGCAGCTTACAGAATAGCATCACAAAGCATGCCGCCATACTTGCGATTTTAGGACCAAAATATTCGTAGAAACCTTTGCATATTGAGGAAAAACAAGCTACACATAGGACTGAAACTGCCAGGAAAGCAATTTAAAGCATAGCATCACAAAGCATGATGCCATACAGTTCTTCTGGTTTTATGATCAAAATGTTCATAAAAACCTTTGGATTCGAAGGAAATACAAGCTGAATATAGGACGGAATACACCAGGAACAATAAAGCACAATGCCGCACCTTACGGCACAGAACGATGCTACGGTTTAAGGGACACTGAAAATAGTTTGTATGGTTGGGTGTTTTCTATTAGGAGATCAAGGAAAACGCAGCCGGATCGGGTACCAACATCAGTAAGCACATAACTGTCAATACCAAGTTGTACGGTGCCATACGCCAAAGCATCAGACAGTCTGCCGCCATACTAACGGAATTAGGGATGCTGATAATAGATTACACCCAAAAATACAAGCTGTTCGCATATTAGAGGAACGCAGATTCCAGGACTGAACTCGCCAGGAAGGCAACTTTCAGCATAGCATCACAAAGCATGATGCCATACTTGTGAGTTTATGACCAAAATAGTCATGGAAACCTTTATATATTGAGGAAAAACAAGCTGCACATAGGACTGAAACTGCCAGGAAGGCAGCTTCCAGTATAGCATCACAAAGCATGATGCCATACTTGTGAGTTTATGACCAAAATAGTCATAGAAACCTTTATATATTGAGGAAAAACAAGCTGCACATAGGACAGAAACTGCCAGGAAGGCCGCTTACAGTATAGCATCACAAAGCATGATGCCATACAGTACTTCTGGTTTTATGATCAAAATGTTCAGAAAAACCTTTGGATTCTAAGAAAATACAAGCTGGACATAGGACACTGAAAATAGTTTGTATGGCTGGGTGTTCTCTATTAGGAGATCAAGGAAAACGCAGCCGGATCGGGTACCAACATCAGTAAGCACATAACTGTTAATACCAAGTTGTACGGTGCCATACACCAAAGCATCAGACAGTCTGCCGCCATACTAACGGAATTAGTGATGCTGATAATAGATTACACCCAAAAATACAAGCTATTCGCATATTAGAGGAAGGCAGATTCCAGCATAGCATCACAAAGCATGATGCCATACTTGTGAGTTTATGACCAAAATAGTCATGGAAACCTTTATATATTGAGGAAAAACAAGCTGCACATAGGACTGAAACTGCCAGGAAGGCAACTTCCAGTATAGCATCACAAAGCATGATGCCAAACTTGTGAGTTTATGACCAAAATAGTCATAGAAACCTTAATATATTAAGGAAAAACAAGCTTCACATAGGACTGAAACTGCCAGGAAGGCAGCTTCCAGTATAGCATCACAAAGCATGATGCCACATGGACTGAACATTTGGAAATTAACAAAATGCCATGATGCATGGCACAGCAGTATGCTCTACTGATGGATGAAAGGATTCTAAAAACTGGTTACACCCAACAATACAAACTATTACAACGAGAAGAAATGCTGTAGAAAAATAGAAGGCGTGGTGAAAAAAAATCTGGCGGCCGGTTGGGCGGCACTCATGACATAAAGTGCCCTACATGGGTCAAAGGATGCTAAGAGCTGGCACCTGAAGCAGAACGCAGAAATGGAATCCAAAGCTAAGAACTCATAAATGGAATCTGCAGCTCAGCACTCAGTACTTGAAGCACTGAGAACCTTGACGAGCTACAAAAACTCATAAATGGAACCAACCTTGGAAACTCATAACTGGAACCAGCTGCAGAACTGGAATCTGGGGCCAAGAACGCAGCGCTGAGTAGTATAACTGAAGGCGCAAAACTGGAACCTGTAAACTGAGAACTCAGAAACTGACACCTGACAAAGTGCCCCCGGCCGGGTAGTACCTGGAACCAGCCACAGGCACTCCAGCCTGCATGATCAAGCATCAGAAATGGGGCGCTGGACCAGCCCCAGAGACTCAGAACTGTCCCCAGTCTGCAGAATTGGAATCTGAGGCAGAGCACAGTTCCGAGGTGTCAAGCTCAGAACTGGCCAACCCCCAGGAGACTCAGAACTGGCTCCAAATGCAGACCGCTCCATACTAACATGTGGTACTGTGCCAAACAGCATAGCCCAAAATAAGCAAGGATGCCATACTAACAATTTTAGGGACGAAGAACAGTTTGTATTGTTGAGTGTAATCGACTACAATATTTAATATATGTCTATAGTTACCTATGCATAGAGGTCAGATAATATCTTGCCCGGCAGCTTCAGAGAAAAGTCCACTGCACTGGATTCTGATGACCGATTTTAATGTCCACCACAGTAGAAGATCCGGACTTTAACTTCTTCTTTCGACTTTGCCAAAGGATGAAGCAAACCATTTTCTTTCAGGTATCCAAAGATCTCATTATTTAATATAGAAGCTGCCCTAGGGTAAAGTAGAAAAACTAGTAAACATAATACTTGCATGCAAAATTGGTGAAAACCCAAGACATGAGGTCAACATACCTTTGGATATTAAGCTAAACCAGCATGATGCTCTACTGACGGTTGTAGGGGGATGGGACAGGACGGGAAGCAGTGAAGGTTTTAGGGGGTACGGGACGCACCAAAGATTTTAGGGGGTACGGGAGGCAATGAAGGTTTTAGAGGGAAGGGACGCAATGAAGGTTTTAGATGGGCATTGAAATCTGGTTTAACCTACAAGTATAAACGAAGGATTTGAAATGAACGCAAGCTGTAAATAGAGATGGAATAGAAGGAAACGACCATACAGCAAAATACTATGTCGCACGGCACCACACGACACAGCATAATGCTCTCCTGATGGTTGTAGGGGGATGGGACGGGACACGCTGAAGGTTTTAGTTAATACGGGATGCACTGAAGGTTTTAGGGGGATGGGATGCACAGAAGATTTTAGGGGGTACGAGACGCAATGAAGGTTTTAGAGGGAAGGGACGCAGTGAAGGTTTTAGGGGGGGAGGGATGCCATGAAGGTTTTAGATGGGCATTGAAATCTGGTTTAACCTACAAATATAAACTAAGGATTTGAAATGAACGCAAACTGTAAATAGAGACTGAATAGAAGGAAAAAACCATACAGCAAAATGCCATGTCGCACGGCACCATACGGCACAACATAATGCTCTACTGATGGTTGTGGGGAGGCGGAAATCTGGTTTAACCCAGAATTTCAAAATATTACGGATTTAAATAAAGGTTAGATGAAAAAGGAGGTGGAACATTAGGAATGGAACCATACAGCACAACATAATGCTCTACTGATGGTTGTGGGGAGGAAGAAATCTGGTTTAACCCAGAATTTCAAAATATTAGGGTTTTAAATAAAGGATAGATGAAATTAAGGTGGAACGTTAGGAATGGAACCATACAGCAAAATGCAATGTCGCACGGCACCATGCAGCACAGCATAATGCTCTACTGATGGTTGTGGGGAGGGGGGAAATCTGGTTTAACCCAGAATTTCAAAATATTAGGGATTTAAATAAAGGATAGATGAAATTAAGGTGGAACGTTAGGAATGGAACCATACAGCAAAATGCAATGTCGCACGGCACCATGCAGCACAGCATAATGCTCTACTGATGGTTGTGGGGAGGGGGGAAATCTGGTTTAACCCAGAAATGGAAAATATTAGAGTTTTAAATAAAGGATAGATAAAAATGAGGTGGAACGTTAGGAATGGAACCATACAGCAAAATGTAATGTCGCACGGCACCATACGGCACAACATAATGCTCTACTGATGGTTGTGGGGAGGGAGAAAATCTGGTTTAACCCAGAATTTCAAAAAATTAGATTTTAAATGAAAGCAAACTAAAAAGGACCGAGTACGGAGGAAAAGGAAGTCTAGATAAGTAAAATGTAGAAAAGATATTTACCTGTGCATTGAAGTCAAACATCTCTTCCATCAGCTTCAGACTCAACAGTCTGCAGCAATGTACCCCGATGTCTGTTCGTAATTTTCACTGAAAAGCCATCTTTAGGGTTTGGAGACATTGCCATCCTCTTGTAACTTCGCCAATGGATAAAGCCATTTTCTTTCAGTGGCCCAAAAAATGTAGATATTCAATAGAGTAGCTGCCATAGTGAGAAGAGGAAAGAGTTTTAGATCGGTTAGAGCATGTACTAGTACTGAAAATGTCTATTGGCACACCACAATTTATAAATGACACCAGGAAAGCACCATACTGCAAAGGGAAAACAATACAACACACCACATACTTTTAGAAAGGAAATAAATAGAAACAATTTGGATTTTAAAAAGGGAGGCAAGCAGTGAAATTAAGTCTAGAAAATAATCACAGCAAAATGCCATGGCGCACGGCATTAAGAAGCACAGCACGATTGCCGACTGCCTACTGATTGCCGAAGGGATGGTGAAAACTTGCTAACCCACGCACTTTAACTATTCGTATATTGTTGAAAAGTATGTTGGATGTTGGAAGAACAACCTCATGAAGGCACAATGCCACACCATAGTTTTAGAGACATTACATTCTGAAATACATATAAGATTAGTAATGTAACCAAGCACGAAATCGGATAGATGATACGAAAGGAAGACTGTAATGCTATATTTACCTGTGCATTGAAATCCGTAAATTTCTTGTACAGCATCAGAAACATCTGCAGCACTGAATCCTTAAACACGCTTGTAAAGTCCACCACCATGACATCCATGATTTCCACAGTGATTGAAGACATTGGCTTTCTTACTGCTTTGCTAATGGATGAAGCAAACCATTTTCTTTCAGGAACCCAAAAGAGTAGCTGCCTAAAATAAGAAGGGGTAACAATAATATTTAACGCTAAACAAAATAAAGTTAAAAGGTAAAATTGGAAAATGCCTTAAATGATGTCAACATACAGAACTGAATAAACAGTGATTCTAAACTTAACGGCCAAGATGGGGAAAATCTTTTCATAGTCTATTAAGGAAAAATCTAAAAAGGTAGGTAACAGCACAAAAAATCATGCTGCCATATTTTTGGATTGACTGAAATATTCATAGAAACCTTTGTATATTGAGGAAAAACAAGCTGCACATAGGACTGAAACTGCCAGTAAGGCAATTTACAGCATAGCATCGGAAAGCACGATGCCATACAGTTCTTCTGTTTTATGATCAAAATGTTCATAAAAACCTTTGGATTTGAAGGAATTACAAGCTGAACATAGGACGGAAAACACCAGGAACAATAAAGCACAATGCCGCACCTTACGGCACAGAACGATGCTACGGTTTAAGGGACACTGAAAAAAGTTTGTATGGCTGGGTGTTTTCTATTAGGAGATCAAGGAAAATGCAGCTGGATCGGGTACCGACATCATCAGTAAACACATAACTGTTAATACCAAGTTGTACGGTGCCATACGCCAAAGCATCAGACAGTCTGCCGCCATACTAATGGAATTAGGGATGCTGATAATAGATTACACCCAAAAATACAAGCTATTCGCATATTAGGTGAACGCAGATTCCAGGACTGAAAGCACCAGGAAAGCAATTTACAGCATAGCATTGGAAAGCATGATGCCATACTTGTGATTTTATGGCCAAAATAGTCATAGAAACCTTTGCATATTGAGGAAAAACAAGCTGCACATAGGACTGAAACTGCCACGAAGGCAGCATACCGCATAGCATCACAAAGCATGATGCCATACTTGCTTTTTTGACTGAAATATTCGTAGAAACCTTTGCATATTGAGGAAAAACCAAGCTGCACATAGGACTGAAACTGCCAGGAGGGCAATATTCAGCATACGTCGGAAAGCACGATGCCATACAGTTCTTCTGTTTTATGATCAAAATGTTCATAAAAACCTTTGGATTTGAAGGAATTACAAGCTGAACATAGGACGGAAAACACCAGGAACAATAAAGCACAATGCCGCACCTTACGGCACAGAACGATGCTACGGTTTAAGGGACACTGAAAATAGTTTGTATGGCTGGGTGTTTTCTATTAGGAGATCAAGGAAAACGCAGCTGGATCGGGTACCGACATCATCAGTAAGCACATAACTGTTAATACCAAGTTGTACGGTGCCATACGCCAAAGCATCAGACAGTGCCGCCATACTAATGGAATTAGGGATGCTGATAATAGATTACACCCAAAAATACAAGCTATTCGCATATTAGGTGAACGCAGATTCCAGGACTGAAAGCACCAGGAAAGCAATTTACAGCATAGCATTGGAAAGCATGATGCCATACTTGTGATTTTATGGCCAAAATAGTCATAGAAACCTTTGCATATTGAGGAAAAACAAGCTGCACATAGGACTGAAACTGCCACGAAGGCAGCATACCGCATAGCATCACAAAGCATGATGCCATACTTGCTTTTTTGACTGAAATATTCGTAGAAACCTTTGCATATTGAGGAAAAACAAGCTGCACATAGGACTGAAACTGCCACGAAGGCAGCATACCGCATAGCATCACAAAGCATGATGCCATACTTGCTTTTTTGACTGAAATATTCGTAGAAACCTTTGCATATTGAGGAAAAACAAGCTGCACATAGGACTGAAACTGCCAGGAGGGCAATTTTCAGCATAGCATCGGAAAGCATGATGCCATACTTGCTTTTTTGACTGAAATATTCGTAGAAACCTTTGCATATTGAGGAAAAACAAGCTGCACATAGGACTGAAACTGCCAGGAGGGCAATTTTCAGCATAGCATCGGAAAGCATGATGCCATACTTGCTTTTTTGACTGAAATATTCGTAGAAACCTTTGCATATTGAGGAAAAACAAGCTGCACATAGGACTGAAACTGCCAGGAGGGCAATTTTCAGCATAGCATCACAAAGCATGATGCCATACTTGTGAGTTTATGACCAAAATAGTCATAGAAACCTTTATATATTAAGGAAAAACTAGCTGCACATAGGACTGAAACTGCTAGGAAGGCCGCTTACAGTATAGTATCACAAAGCATGATGCCATACAGTACTTCTGGTTTTATGATCAAAATGTTCATAAAAACCTTTGGATTCTAAGAAAATACAAGCTGGACATAGGACACTGAAAATAGTTTGTATGGCTGGGTGTTCTCTATTAGGAGATCAAGGAAAACGCAGCCGGATCGGGTACCAACATCAGTAAGCACATAACTGTTAATACCAAGTTGTACGGTGCCATACACCAAAGCATCAGACAGTCTGCCGCCATACTAATGGAATTAGGGATGTGGATAATAGATTACACCCAAAAATACAAGCTATTCGCATATTAGGTGAACGCAGATTCCAGGACTGAAAGCGCCAGGAAGGCAGCTTACAGAATAGCATCACAAAGCATGCCGCCATACTTGCGATTTTAGGACCAAAATATTCGTAGAAACCTTTGCATATTGAGGAAAAACAAGCTACACATAGGACTGAAACTGCCAGGAAAGCAATTTAAAGCATAGCATCACAAAGCATGATGCCATACAGTTCTTCTGGTTTTATGATCAAAATGTTCATAAAAACCTTTGGATTCGAAGGAAATACAAGCTGAATATAGGACGGAATACACCAGGAACAATAAAGAACGATGCTACGGTTTAAGGGACACTGAAAATAGTTTGTATGGTTGGGTGTTTTCTATTAGGAGATCAAGGAAAACGCAGCCGGATCGGGTACCAACATCAGTAAGCACATAACTGTCAATACCAAGTTGTACGGTGCCATACGCCAAAGCATCAGACAGTCTGCCGCCATACTAACGGAATTAGGGATGCTGATAATAGATTACACCCAAAAATACAAGCTGTTCGCATATTAGAGGAACGCAGATTCCAGGACTGAACTCGCCAGGAAGGCAGATTCCAGCATAGCATCACAAAGCATGATGCCCTACTTGTGAGTTTATGACCAAAATAGTCATGGAAACCTTTATATATTGAGGAAAAACAAGCTGCACATAGGACTGAAACTGCCAGGAAGGCAGCTTCCAGTATAGCATCACAAAGCATGATGCCATACTTGTGAGTTTATGACCAAAATAGTCATAGAAACGTTTATATATTGAGGAAAAACAAGCTGCACATAGGACAGAAACTGCCAGGAAGGCCGCTTACAGTATAGCATCACAAAGCATGATGCCATACAGTACTTCTGGTTTTATGATCAAAATGTTCAGAAAAACCTTTGGATTCTAAGAAAATACAAGCTGGACATAGGACACTGAAAATAGTTTGTATGGCTGGGTGTTCTCTATTAGGAGATCAAGGAAAACGCAGCCGGATCGGGTACCAACATCAGTAAGCACATAACTGTTAATACCAAGTTGTACGGTGCCATACACCAAAGCATCAGACAGTCTGCCGCCATACTAACGGAATTAGTGATGCTGATAATAGATTACACCCAAAAATACAAGCTATTCGCATATTAGAGGAAGGCAGATTCCAGCATAGCATCACAAAGCATGATGCCATACTTGTGAGTTTATGACCAAAATAGTCATGGAAACCTTTATATATTGAGGAAAAACAAGCTGCACATAGGACTGAAACTGCCAGGAAGGCAACTTCCAGTATAGCATCACAAAGCATGATGCCAAACTTGTGAGTTTATGACCAAAATAGTCATAGAAACCTTAATATATTAAGGAAAAACAAGCTTCACATAGGACTGAAACTGCCAGGAAGGCAGCTTCCAGTATAGCATCACAAAGCATGATGCCACATGGACTGAACATTTGGAAATTAACAAAATGCCATGATGCATGGCACAGCAGTATGCTCTACTGATGGATGAAAGGATTCTAAAAACTGGTTACACCCAACAATACAAACTATTACAACGAGAAGAAATGCTGTAGAAAAATAGAAGGCGTGGTGAAAAAAATCTGGCGGCCGGTTGGGCGGCACTCATGACATAAAGTGGCTTGTCATCTACATGGGTCAAAGGATGCTAAGAGCTGGCACCTGAAGCAGAACGCAGAAATGGAATCCAAAGCTAAGAACTCATAAATGGAATCTGCAGCTCAGCACTCAGTACTTGAAGCACTGAGAACCTTGACGAGCTACAAAAACTCATAAATGGAACCAACCTTGGAAACTCATAACTGGAACCAGCTGCAGAACTGGAATCTGGGGCCAAGAACGCAGCGCTGAGTAGTATAACTGAAGGCGCAAAACTGGAACCTGTAAACTGAGAACTCAGAAACTGACACCTGACAAAGTGCCCCCGGCCGGGTAGTACCTGGAACCAGCCACAGGCACTCCAGCCTGCATGATCAAGCATCAGAAATGGGGCGCTGGACCAGCCCCAGAGACTCAGAACTGTCCCCAGTCTGCAGAATTGGAATCTGAGGCAGAGCACAGTTCTGAGGTGTCAAGCTCAGAACTGGCCAACCCCCAGGAGACTCAGAACTGGCTCCAAATGCAGACCGCTCCATACTAACATGTGGTACTGTGCCAAACAGCATAGCCCAAAATAAGCAAGGATGCCATACTAACAATTTTAGGGACGAAGAACAGTTTGTATTGTTGAGTGTAATCGACTACAATATTTAATATATGTCTATAGTTACCTATGCATAGAGGTCAGATAATATCTTGCCCGGCAGCTTCAGAGAAAAGTCCACTGCACTGGATTCTGATGACCGATTTTAATGTCCACCACAGTAGAAGATCCGGACTTTAACTTCTTCTTTCGACTTTGCCAAAGGATGAAGCAAACCATTTTCTTTCAGGTATCCAAAGATCTCATTATTTAATATAGAAGCTGCCCTAGGGTAAAGTAGAAAAACTAGTAAACATAATACTTGCATGCAAAATTGGTGAAAACCCAAGACATGAGGTCAACATACCTTTGGATATTAAGCTAAACCAGCATGATGCTCTACTGACGGTTGTAGGGGGATGGGACAGGACGGGAAGCAGTGAAGGTTTTAGGGGGTACGGGACGCACCAAAGATTTTAGGGGGTACGGGAGGCAATGAAGGTTTTAGAGGGAAGGGACGCAATGAAGGTTTTAGATGGGCATTGAAATCTGGTTTAACCTACAAGTATAAACGAAGGATTTGAAATGAACGCAAGCTGTAAATAGAGATGGAATAGAAGGAAACGACCATACAGCAAAATACTATGTCGCACGGCACCACACGACACAGCATAATGCTCTCCTGATGGTTGTAGGGGGATGGGACGGGACACGCTGAAGGTTTTAGTTAATACGGGATGCACTGAAGGTTTTAGGGGGATGGGATGCACAGAAGATTTTAGGGGGTACGAGACGCAATGAAGGTTTTAGAGGGAAGGGACGCAGTGAAGGTTTTAGGGGGGGAGGGATGCCATGAAGGTTTTAGATGGGCATTGAAATCTGGTTTAACCTACAAATATAAACTAAGGATTTGAAATGAACGCAAACTGTAAATAGAGACTGAATAGAAGGAAAAAACCATACAGCAAAATGCCATGTCGCACGGCACCATACGGCACAACATAATGCTCTACTGATGGTTGTGGGGAGGCGGAAATCTGGTTTAACCCAGAATTTCAAAATATTACGGATTTAAATAAAGGTTAGATGAAAAAGGAGGTGGAACATTAGGAATGGAACCATACAGCACAACATAATGCTCTACTGATGGTTGTGGGGAGGAAGAAATCTGGTTTAACCCAGAATTTCAAAATATTAGGGTTTTAAATAAAGGATAGATGAAATTAAGGTGGAACGTTAGGAATGGAACCATACAGCAAAATGCAATGTCGCACGGCACCATGCAGCACAGCATAATGCTCTACTGATGGTTGTGGGGAGGGGGGAAATCTGGTTTAACCCAGAATTTCAAAATATTAGGGATTTAAATAAAGGATAGATGAAATTAAGGTGGAACGTTAGGAATGGAACCATACAGCAAAATGCAATGTCGCACGGCACCATGCAGCACAGCATAATGCTCTACTGATGGTTGTGGGGAGGGGGGAAATCTGGTTTAACCCAGAAATGGAAAATATTAGAGTTTTAAATAAAGGATAGATAAAAATGAGGTGGAACGTTAGGAATGGAACCATACAGCAAAATGTAATGTCGCACGGCACCATACGGCACAACATAATGCTCTACTGATGGTTGTGGGGAGGGAGAAAATCTGGTTTAACCCAGAATTTCAAAAAATTAGATTTTAAATGAAAGCAAACTAAAAAGGACCGAGTACGGAGGAAAAGGAAGTCTAGATAAGTAAAATGTAGAAAAGATATTTACCTGTGCATTGAAGTCAAACATCTCTTCCATCAGCTTCAGACTCAACAGTCTGCAGCAATGTACCCCGATGTCTGTTCGTAATTTTCACTAAAAAGCCATCTTTAGGGTTTGGAGACATTGCCATCCTCTTGTAACTTCGCCAATGGATAAAGCCATTTTCTTTCAGTGGCCCAAAAAATGTAGATATTCAATAGAGTAGCTGCCATAGTGAGAAGAGGAAAGAGTTTTAGATCGGTTAGAGCATGTACTAGTACTGAAAATGTCTATTGGCACACCACAATTTATAAATGACACCAGGAAAGCACCATACTGCAAAGGGAAAACAATACAACACACCACATACTTTTAGAAAGGAAATAAATAGAAACAATTTGGATTTTAAAAAGGGAGGCAAGCAGTGAAATTAAGTCTAGAAAATAATCACAGCAAAATGCCATGGCGCACGGCATTAAGAAGCACAGCACGATTGCCTACTGATTGCCGAAGGGATGGTGAAAACTTGCTAACCCACGCACTTTAAACTATTCGTATATTGTTGAAAAGTATGTTGGATGTTGGAAGAACAACCTCATGAAGGCACAATGCCACACCATAGTTTTAGAGACATTACATTCTGAAATACATATAAGATTAGTAATGTAACCAAGCACGAAATCGGATAGATGATACGAAAGGAAGACTGTAATGCTATATTTACCTGTGCATTGAAATCCGTAAATTTCTTGTACAGCATCAGAAACATCTGCAGCACTGAATCCTTAAACACGCTTGTAAAGTCCATTACCATGACATCCATGATTTCCACAGTGATTGAAGACATTGGCTTTCTTGCTGCTTTGCTAATGGATGAAGCAAACCATTTTCTTTCAGGAACCCAAAAGAGTAGCTGCCTAAAATAAGAAGGGGTAACAATAATATTTAACGCTAAACAAAATAAAGTTAAAAGGTAAAATTGGAAAATGCCTTAAATGATGTCAACATACAGAACTGAATAAACAGTGATTCTAAACTTAACGGCCAAGATGGGGAAAATCTTTTCATAGTCTATTAAGGAAAAATCTAAAAAGGTAGGTAACAGCACAAAAAATCATGCTGCCATATTTTTGGATTGACTGAAATATTCATAGAAACCTTTGTATATTGAGGAAAAACAAGCTGCACATAGGACTGAAACTGCCAGTAAGGCAATTTACAGCATAGCATCGGAAAGCACGATGCCATACAGTTCTTCTGTTTTATGATCAAAATGTTCATAAAAACCTTTGGATTTGAAGGAATTACAAGCTGAACATAGGACGGAAAACACCAGGAACAATAAAGCACAATGCCGCACCTTACGGCACAGAACGATGCTACGGTTTAAGGGACACTGAAAATAGTTTGTATGGCTGGGTGTTTTCTATTAGGAGATCAAGGAAAACGCAGCTGGATCGGGTACCGACATCATCAGTAAGCACATAACTGTTAATACCAAATTGTACGGTGCCATACGCCAAAGCATCAGACAGTCTGCCGCCATACTAATGGAATTAGGGATGCTGATAATAGATTACACCCAAAAATACAAGCTATTCGCATATTAGGTGAACGCAGATTCCAGGACTGAAAGCACCAGGAAAGCAATTTACAGCATAGCATTGGAAAGCATGATGCCATACTTGTGATTTTATGGCCAAAATAGTCATAGAAACCTTTGCATATTGAGGAAAAACAAGCTGCACATAGGACTGAAACTGCCAGGAGGGCAATTTTCAGCATAGCATCGGAAAGCATGATGCCATACTTGCTTTTTTGACTGAAATATTCGTAGAAACCTTTGCATATTGAGGAAAAACAAGCTGCACATAGGACTGAAACTGCCACGAAGGCAGCATACCGCATAGCATCACAAAGCATGATGCCATACTTGCTTTTTTGACTGAAATATTCGTAGAAACCTTTGCATATTGAGGAAAAACAAGCTGCACATAGGACTGAAACTGCCACGAAGGCAGCATACCGCATAGCATCACAAAGCATGATGCCATACTTGCTTTTTTGACTGAAATATTCGTAGAAACCTTTGCATATTGAGGAAAAACAAGCTGCACATAGGACTGAAACTGCCAGGAGGGCAATTTTCAGCATAGCATCGGAAAGCATGATGCCATACTTGCTTTTTTGACTGAAATATTCGTAGAAACCTTTGCATATTGAGGAAAAACAAGCTGCACATAGGACTGAAACTGCCAGGAGGGCAATTTTCAGCATAGCATCGGAAAGCATGATGCCATACTTGCTTTTTTGACTGAAATATTTGTAGAAACCTTTGCATATTGAGGAAAAACAAGCTGCACATAGGACTGAAACTGCCAGGAGGGCAATTTTCAGCATAGCATCACAAAGCATGATGCCATACTTGTGAGTTTATGACCAAAATAGTCATAGAAACCTTTATATATTAAGGAAAAACTAGCTGCACATAGGACTGAAACTGCTAGGAAGGCCGCTTACAGTATAGTATCATAAAGCATGATGCCATACAGTACTTCTGGTTTTATGATCAAAATGTTCATAAAAACCTTTGGATTCTAAGAAAATACAAGCTGGACATAGGACACTGAAAATAGTTTGTATGGCTGGGTGTTCTCTATTATGAGATCAAGGAAAACGCAGCCGGATCGGGTACCAACATCAGTAAGCACATAACTGTTAATACCAAGTTGTACAGTGCCATACACCAAAGCATCAGACAGTCTGCCGCCATACTAATGGAATTAGGGATGTGGATAATAGATTACACCCAAAAATACAAGCTATTCGCATATTAGGTGAATGCAGATTCCAGGACTGAAAGCGCCAGGAAGGCAGCTTACAGAATAGCATCACAAAGCATGCCGCCATACTTGCGATTTTAGGACCAAAATATTCGTAGAAACCTTTGCATATTGAGGAAAAACAAGCTACACATAGGACTGAAACTGCCAGGAAAGCAATTTAAAGCATAGCATCACAAAGCATGATGCCATACAGTTCTTCTGGTTTTATGATCAAAATGTTCATAAAAACCTTTGGATTCGAAGGAAATACAAGCTGAATATAGGACGGAATACACCAGGAACAATAAAGCACAATGCCGCACCTTACGGCACAGAACGATGCTACGGTTTAAGGGACACTGAAAATAGTTTGTATGGTTGGGTGTTTTCTATTAGGAGATCAAGGAAAACGCAGCCGGATCGGGTACCAACATCAGTAAGCACATAACTGTCAATACCAAGTTGTACGGTGCCATACGCCAAAGCATCAGACAGTCTGCCGCCATACTAACGGAATTAGGGATGCTGATAATAGATTACACCCAAAAATACAAGCTGTTCGCATATTAGAGGAACGCAGATTCCAGGACTGAACTCGCCAGGAAGGCAGATTCCAGCATAGCATCACAAAGCATGATGCCATACTTGTGTGTTTATGACCAAAATAGTCATAGAAACCTTTATATATTGAGGAAAAACAAGCTGCACATAGGACTGAAACTGCCAGGAAGGCAACTTTCAGCATAGCATCACAAAGCATGATGCCCTACTTGTGAGTTAATGACCAAAATAGTCATGGAAACCTTTATATATTGAGGAAAAACAAGCTGCACATAGGACTGAAACTGCCAGGAAGGCAGCTTCCAGTATAGCATCACAAAGCATGATGCCATACTTGTGAGTTTATGACCAAAATAGTCATAGAAACCTTTATATATTGAGGAAAAACAAGCTGCACATAGGACAGAAACTGCCAGGAAGGCCGCTTACAGTATAGCATCACAAAGCATGATGCCATACAGTACTTCTGGTTTTATGATCAAAATGTTCAGAAAAACCTTTGGATTCTAAGAAAATACAAGCTGGACATAGGACACTGAAAATAGTTTGTATGGCTGGGTGTTCTCTATTAGGAGATCAAGGAAAACGCAGCCGGATCGGGTACCAACATCAGTAAGCACATAACTGTTAATACCAAGTTGTACGGTGCCATACACCAAAGCATCAGACAGTCTGCCGCCATACTAACGGAATTAGTGATGCTGATAATAGATTACACCCAAAAATACAAGCTATTCGCATATTAGAGGAAGGCAGATTCCAGCATAGCATCACAAAGCATGATGCCATACTTGTGAGTTTATGACCAAAATAGTCATGGAAACCTTTATATATTGAGGAAAAACAAGCTGCACATAGGACTGAAACTGCCAGGAAGGCAACTTCAAGTATAGCATCACAAAGCATGATGCCAAACTTGTGAGTTTATGACCAAAATAGTCATAGAAACCTTAATATATTAAGGAAAAACAAGCTTCACATAGGACTGAAACTGCCAGGAAGGCAGCTTCCAGTATAGCATCACAAAGCATGATGCCACATGGACTGAACATTTGGAAATTAACAAAATGCCATGATGCATGGCACAGCAGTATGCTCTACTGATGGATGAAAGGATTCTAAAAACTGGTTACACCCAACAATACAAACTATTACAACGAGAAGAAATGCTGTAGAAAAATAGAAGGCGTGGTGAAAGAAATCTGGCGGCCGGTTGGGCGGCACTCATGACATAAAGTGGCTTGTCATCTACATGGGTCAAAGGATGCTAAGAGCTGGCACCTGAAGCAGAACGCAGAAATGGAATCCAAAGCTAAGGACTCATAAATGGAATCTGCAGCTCAGCACTCAGTACTTGAAGCACTGAGAACCTTGACGAGCTACAAAAACTCATAAATGGAACCAACCTTGGAAACTCATAACTGGAACCAGCTGCAGAACTGGAATCTGGGGCCAAGAACGCAGCGCTGAGTAGTATAACTGAAGGCGCAAAACTGGAACCTGTAAACTGAGAACTCAGAAACTGACACCTGACAAAGTGCCCCCGGCCGGGTAGTACCTGGAACCAGCCACAGGCACTCCAGCCTGCATGATCAAGCATCAGAAATGGGGCGCTGTACCAGCCCCAGAGACTCAGAACTGTCCCCAGTCTGCAGAATTGGAATCTGAGGCAGAGCACAGTTCCGAGGTGTCAAGCTCAGAACTGGCCCACCCCCAGGAGACTCAGAACTGGCTCCAGATGCAGACCGCTCCATACTAACATGTGGTACTGTGCCAAACAGCATAGCACAAAATAAGCAAGGATGCCATTCTAACAATTTTAGGGACGAAGAACAGTTTGTATTGTTGAGTGTAATCGACTACAATATTTAATATATGTCTATAGTTACCTATGCATAGAGGTCAGATAATATCTTGCCCGGCAGCTTCAGAGAAAAGTCCACTGCACTGGATTCTGATGACCGATTTTAATGTCCACCACAGTAGAAGATCCGGACTTTAACTTCTTCTTTCGACTTTGCCAAAGGATGAAGCAAACCATTTTCTTTCAGGTATCCAAAGATCTCATTATTTAATATAGAAGCTGCCCTAGGGTAAAGTAGAAAAACTAGTAAACATAATACTTGCATGCAAAATTGGTGAAAACCCAAGACATGAGGTCAACATACCTTTGGATATTAAGCTAAACCAGCATGATGCTCTACTGACGGTTGTAGGGGGATGGGACAGGACGGGAAGCAGTGAAGGTTTTAGGGGGTACGGGACGCACCAAAGATTTTAGGGGGTACGGGAGGCAATGAAGGTTTTAGAGGGAAGGGACGCAATGAAGGTTTTAGATGGGCATTGAAATCTGGTTTAACCTACAAGTATAAACGAAGGATTTGAAATGAACGCAAGCTGTAAATAGAGATGGAATAGAAGGAAACGACCATACAGCAAAATACTATGTCGCACGGCACCACACGACACAGCATAATGCTCTCCTGATGGTTGTAGGGGGATGGGACGGGACACGCTGAAGGTTTTAGTTAATACGGGATGCACTGAAGGTTTTAGGGGGATGGGATGCACAGAAGATTTTAGGGGGTACGAGACGCAATGAAGGTTTTAGAGGGAAGGGACGCAGTGAAGGTTTTAGGGGGGGAGGGATGCCATGAAGGTTTTAGATGGGCATTGAAATCTGGTTTAACCTACAAATATAAACTAAGGATTTGAAATGAACGCAAACTGTAAATAGAGACTGAATAGAAGGAAAAAACCATACAGCAAAATGCCATGTCGCACGGCACCATACGGCACAACATAATGCTCTACTGATGGTTGTGGGGAGGCGGAAATCTGGTTTAACCCAGAATTTCAAAATATTACGGATTTAAATAAAGGTTAGATGAAAAAGGAGGTGGAACATTAGGAATGGAACCATACAGCACAACATAATGCTCTACTGATGGTTGTGGGGAGGAAGAAATCTGGTTTAACCCAGAATTTCAAAATATTAGGGTTTTAAATAAAGGATAGATGAAATTAAGGTGGAACGTTAGGAATGGAACCATACAGCAAAATGCAATGTCGCACGGCACCATGCAGCACAGCATAATGCTCTACTGATGGTTGTGGGGAGGGGGGAAATCTGGTTTAACCCAGAATTTCAAAATATTAGGGATTTAAATAAAGGTTAGATGAAAAGGAGGTGAAACGTTAGGAATGGAACCATACTCTGATGGTTGTGGGGAGGGGGAAATCTGGTTTAACCCAGAAATGGAAAATATTAGAGTTTTAAATAAAGGATAGATAAAAATGAGGTGGAACGTTAGGAATGGAACCATACAGCAAAATGTAATGTCGCACGGCACCATACGGCACAACATAATGCTCTACTGATGGTTGTGGGGAGGGAGAAAATCTGGTTTAACCCAGAATTTCAAAATTTTAGGGTTTTACATAAATGATAGATGAAATTAAGGTGGAACGTTAGGAATGGAACCATACAGCAAAATGCAATGTCGCATGGCACCATGCGGCACAGCATAATGCTCTACTGATGGTTGTGGGGAGGGGAGAAATCTGGTTTAACCCAGAATTTCAAAAAATTAGATTTTAAATGAAAGCAAACTAAAAAGGACCGAGTACGGAGGAAAAGGAAGTCTAGATAAGTAAAATGTAGAAAAGATATTTACCTGTGCATTGAAGTCAAACATCTCTTCCATCAGCTTCAGACTCAACAGTCTGCAGCAATGTACCCCGATGTCTGTTCGTAATTTTCACTAAAAAGCCATCTTTAGGGTTTGGAGACATTGCCATCCTCTTGTAACTTCGCCAATGGATAAAGCCATTTTCTTTCAGTGGCCCAAAAAATGTAGATATTCAATAGAGTAGCTGCCATAGTGAGAAGAGGAAAGAGTTTTAGATCGGTTAGAGCCTGTACTAGTACTGAAAATGTCTATTGGCACACCACAATTTATAAATGACACCAGGAAAGCACCATACTGCAAAGGGAAAACAATACAACACACCACATACTTTTAGAAAGGAAAAAAATAGAAACAATTTGGATTTTAAAAAGGGAGGCAAGCAGTGAAATTAAGTCTAGAAAATAATCACAGCAAAATGCCATGGCGCACGGCATTAAGAAGCACAGCACGATTGCCTACTGATTGCCGAAGGGATGGTGAAAACTTGCTAACCCACGCACTTTAAACTATTCGTATATTGTTGAAAAGTATGTTGGATGTTGGAAGAACAACCTCATGAAGGCACAATGCCACACCATAGTTTTAGAGACATTACATTCTGAAATACATATAAGATTAGTAATGTAACCAAGCACGAAATCGGATAGATGATACGAAAGGAAGACTGTAATGCTATATTTACCTGTGCATTGAAATCCGTAAATTTCTTGTACAGCATCAGAAACATCTGCAGCACTGAATCCTTAAACACGCTTGTAAAGTCCACCACCATGACATCCATGATTTCCACAGTGATTGAAGACATTGGCTTTCTTGCTGCTTTGCTAATGGATGAAGCAAACCATTTTCTTTCAGGAACCCAAAAGAGTAGCTGCCTAAAATAAGAAGGGGTAACAATAATATTTAACGCTAAACAAAATAAAGTTAAAAGGTAAAATTGGAAAATGCCTTAAATGATGTCAACATACAGAACTGAATAAACAGTGATTCTAAACTTAACGGCCAAGATGGGGAAAATCTTTTCATAGTCTATTAAGGAAAAATCTAAAAAGGTAGGTAACAGCACAAAAAATCATGCTGCCATATTTTTGGATTGACTGAAATATTCATAGAAACCTTTGTATATTGAGGAAAAACAAGCTGCACATAGGACTGAAACTGCCAGTAAGGCAATTTACAGCATAGCATCGGAAAGCACGATGCCATACAGTTCTTCTGTTTTATGATCAAAATGTTCATAAAAACCTTTGGATTTGAAGGAATTACAAGCTGAACATAGGACGGAAAACACCAGGAACAATAAAGCACAATGCCGCACCTTACGGCACAGAACGATGCTACGGTTTAAGGGACACTGAAAATAGTTTGTATGGCTGGGTGTTTTCTATTAGGAGATCAAGGAAAACGCAGCTGGATCGGGTACCGACATCATCAGTAAGCACATAACTGTTAATACCAAGTTGTACGGTGCCATACGCCAAAGCATCAGACAGTCTGCCGCCATACTAATGGAATTAGGGATGCTGATAATAGATTACACCCAAAAATACAAGCTATTCGCATATTAGGTGAACGCAGATTCCAGGACTGAAAGCACCAGGAAAGCAATTTACAGCATAGCATTGGAAAGCATGATGCCATACTTGTGATTTTATGGCCAAAATAGTCATAGAAACCTTTGCATATTGAGGAAAAACAAGCTGCACATAGGACTGAAACTGCCAGGAGGGCAATTTTCAGCATAGCATCGGAAAGCATGATGCCATACTTGCTTTTTTGACTGAAATATTCGTAGAAACCTTTGCATATTGAGGAAAAACAAGCTGCACATAGGACTGAAACTGCCACGAAGGCAGCATACCGCATAGCATCACAAAGCATGATGCCATACTTGCTTTTTTGACTGAAATATTCGTAGAAACCTTTGCATATTGAGGAAAAACAAGCTGCACATAGGACTGAAACTGCCACGAAGGCAGCATACCGCATAGCATCACAAAGCATGATGCCATACTTGCTTTTTTGACTGAAATATTCGTAGAAACCTTTGCATATTGAGGAAAAACAAGCTGCACATAGGACTGAAACTGCCAGGAGGGCAATTTTCAGCATAGCATCGGAAAGCATGATGCCATACTTGCTTTTTTGACTGAAATATTCGTAGAAACCTTTGCATATTGAGGAAAAACAAGCTGCACATAGGACTGAAACTGCCAGGAGGGCAATTTTCAGCATAGCATCGGAAAGCATGATGCCATACTTGCTTTTTTGACTGAAATATTCGTAGAAACCTTTGCATATTGAGGAAAAACAAGCTGCACATAGGACTGAAACTGCCAGGAGGGCAATTTTCAGCATAGCATCACAAAGCATGATGCCATACTTGTGAGTTTATGACCAAAATAGTCATAGAAACCTTTATATATTAAGGAAAAACTAGCTGCACATAGGACTGAAACTGCTAGGAAGGCCGCTTACAGTATAGTATCATAAAGCATGATGCCATACAGTACTTCTGGTTTTATGATCAAAATGTTCATAAAAACCTTTGGATTCTAAGAAAATACAAGCTGGACATAGGACACTGAAAATAGTTTGTATGGCTGGGTGTTCTCTATTATGAGATCAAGGAAAACGCAGCCGGATCGGGTACCAACATCAGTAAGCACATAACTGTTAATACCAAGTTGTACAGTGCCATACACCAAAGCATCAGACAGTCTGCCGCCATACTAATGGAATTAGGGATGTGGATAATAGATTAGACCCAAAAATACAAGCTATTCGCATATTAGGTGAATGCAGATTCCAGGACTGAAAGCGCCAGGAAGGCAGCTTACAGAATAGCATCACAAAGCATGCCGCCATACTTGCGATTTTAGGACCAAAATATTCGTAGAAACCTTTGCATATTGAGGAAAAACAAGCTACACATAGGACTGAAACTGCCAGGAAAGCAATTTAAAGCATAGCATCACAAAGCATGATGCCATACAGTTCTTCTGGTTTTATGATCAAAATGTTCATAAAAACCTTTGGATTCGAAGGAAATACAAGCTGAATATAGGACGGAATACACCAGGAACAATAAAGCACAATGCCGCACCTTACGGCACAGAACGATGCTACGGTTTAAGGGACACTGAAAATAGTTTGTATGGTTGGGTGTTTTCTATTAGGAGATCAAGGAAAACGCAGCCGGATCGGGTACCAACATCAGTAAGCACATAACTGTCAATACCAAGTTGTACGGTGCCATACGCCAAAGCATCAGACAGTCTGCCGCCATACTAACGGAATTAGGGATGCTGATAATAGATTACACCCAAAAATACAAGCTGTTCGCATATTAGAGGAACGCAGATTCCAGGACTGAACTCGCCAGGAAGGCAGATTCCAGCATAGCATCACAAAGCATGATGCCATACTTGTGTGTTTATGACCAAAATAGTCATAGAAACCTTTATATATTGAGGAAAAACAAGCTGCACATAGGACTGAAACTGCCAGGAAGGCAACTTTCAGCATAGCATCACAAAGCATGATGCCCTACTTGTGAGTTAATGACCAAAATAGTCATGGAAACCTTTATATATTGAGGAAAAACAAGCTGCACATAGGACTGAAACTGCCAGGAAGGCAGCTTCCAGTATAGCATCACAAAGCATGATGCCATACTTGTGAGTTTATGACCAAAATAGTCATAGAAACCTTTATATATTGAGGAAAAACAAGCTGCACATAGGACAGAAACTGCCAGGAAGGCCGCTTACAGTATAGCATCACAAAGCATGATGCCATACAGTACTTCTGGTTTTATGATCAAAATGTTCAGAAAAACCTTTGGATTCTAAGAAAATACAAGCTGGACATAGGACACTGAAAATAGTTTGTATGGCTGGGTGTTCTCTATTAGGAGATCAAGGAAAACGCAGCCGGATCGGGTACCAACATCAGTAAGCACATAACTGTTAATACCAAGTTGTACGGTGCCATACACCAAAGCATCAGACAGTCTGCCGCCATACTAACGGAATTAGTGATGCTGATAATAGATTACACCCAAAAATACAAGCTATTCGCATATTAGAGGAAGGCAGATTCCAGCATAGCATCACAAAGCATGATGCCATACTTGTGAGTTTATGACCAAAATAGTCATGGAAACCTTTATATATTGAGGAAAAACAAGCTGCACATAGGACTGAAACTGCCAGGAAGGCAACTTCAAGTATAGCATCACAAAGCATGATGCCAAACTTGTGAGTTTATGACCAAAATAGTCATAGAAACCTTAATATATTAAGGAAAAACAAGCTTCACATAGGACTGAAACTGCCAGGAAGGCAGCTTCCAGTATAGCATCACAAAGCATGATGCCACATGGACTGAACATTTGGAAATTAACAAAATGCCATGATGCATGGCACAGCAGTATGCTCTACTGATGGATGAAAGGATTCTAAAAACTGGTTACACCCAACAATACAAACTATTACAACGAGAAGAAATGCTGTAGAAAAATAGAAGGCGTGGTGAAAAAAATCTGGCGGCCGGTTGGGCGGCACTCATGACATAAAGTGGCTTGTCATCTACATGGGTCAAAGGATGCTAAGAGCTGGCACCTGAAGCAGAACGCAGAAATGGAATCCAAAGCTAAGAACTCATAAATGGAATCTGCAGCTCAGCACTCAGTACTTGAAGCACTGAGAACCTTGACGAGCTACAAAAACTCATAAATGGAACCAACCTTGGAAACTCATAACTGGAACCAGCTGCAGAACTGGAATCTGGGGCCAAGAACGCAGCGCTGAGTAGTATAACTGAAGGCGCAAAACTGGAACCTGTAAACTGAGAACTCAGAAACTGACACCTGACAAAGTGCCCCCGGCCGGGTAGTACCTGGAACCAGCCACAGGCACTCCAGCCTGCATGATCAAGCATCAGAAATGGGGCGCTGGACCAGCCCCAGAGACTCAGAACTGTCCCCAGTCTGCAGAATTGGAATCTGAGGCAGAGCACAGTTCCGAGGTGTCAAGCTCAGAACTGGCCCACCCCCAGGAGACTCAGAACTGGCTCCAGATGCAGACCGCTCCATACTAACATGTGGTACTGTGCCAAACAGCATAGCACAAAATAACCAAGGATGCCATTCTAACAATTTTAGGGACGAAGAACAGTTTGTATTGTTGAGTGTAATCGACTACAATATTTAATATATGTCTATAGTTACCTATGCATAGAGGTCAGATAATATCTTGCCCGGCAGCTTCAGAGAAAAGTCCACTGCACTGGATTCTGATGACCGATTTTAATGTCCACCACAGTAGAAGATCCGGACTTTAACTTCTTCTTTCGACTTTGCCAAAGGATGAAGCAAACCATTTTCTTTCAGGTATCCAAAGATCTCATTATTTAATATAGAAGCTGCCCTAGGGTAAAGTAGAAAAACTAGTAAACATAATACTTGCATGCAAAATTGGTGAAAACCCAAGACATGAGGTCAACATACCTTTGGATATTAAGCTAAACCAGCATGATGCTCTACTGACGGTTGTAGGGGGATGGGACAGGACGGGAAGCAGTGAAGGTTTTAGGGGGTACGGGACGCACCAAAGATTTTAGGGGGTACGGGAGGCAATGAAGGTTTTAGAGGGAAGGGACGCAATGAAGGTTTTAGATGGGCATTGAAATCTGGTTTAACCTACAAGTATAAACGAAGGATTTGAAATGAACGCAAGCTGTAAATAGAGATGGAATAGAAGGAAACGACCATACAGCAAAATACTATGTCGCACGGCACCACACGACACAGCATAATGCTCTCCTGATGGTTGTAGGGGGATGGGACGGGACACGCTGAAGGTTTTAGTTAATACGGGATGCACTGAAGGTTTTAGGGGGATGGGATGCACAGAAGATTTTAGGGGGTACGAGACGCAATGAAGGTTTTAGAGGGAAGGGACGCAGTGAAGGTTTTAGGGGGGGAGGGATGCCATGAAGGTTTTAGATGGGCATTGAAATCTGGTTTAACCTACAAATATAAACTAAGGATTTGAAATGAACGCAAACTGTAAATAGAGACTGAATAGAAGGAAAAAACCATACAGCAAAATGCCATGTCGCACGGCACCATACGGCACAACATAATGCTCTACTGATGGTTGTGGGGAGGCGGAAATCTGGTTTAACCCAGAATTTCAAAATATTACGGATTTAAATAAAGGTTAGATGAAAAAGGAGGTGGAACATTAGGAATGGAACCATACAGCACAACATAATGCTCTACTGATGGTTGTGGGGAGGAAGAAATCTGGTTTAACCCAGAATTTCAAAATATTAGGGTTTTAAATAAAGGATAGATGAAATTAAGGTGGAACGTTAGGAATGGAACCATACAGCAAAATGCAATGTCGCACGGCACCATGCAGCACAGCATAATGCTCTACTGATGGTTGTGGGGAGGGGGGAAATCTGGTTTAACCCAGAATTTCAAAATATTAGGGATTTAAATAAAGGTTAGATGAAAAGGAGGTGAAACGTTAGGAATGGAACCATACTCTGATGGTTGTGGGGAGGGGGAAATCTGGTTTAACCCAGAAATGGAAAATATTAGAGTTTTAAATAAAGGATAGATAAAAATGAGGTGGAACGTTAGGAATGGAACCATACAGCAAAATGTAATGTCGCACGGCACCATACGGCACAACATAATGCTCTACTGATGGTTGTGGGGAGGGAGAAAATCTGGTTTAACCCAGAATTTCAAAATTTTAGGGTTTTACATAAATGATAGATGAAATTAAGGTGGAACGTTAGGAATGGAACCATACAGCAAAATGCAATGTCGCATGGCACCATGCGGCACAGCATAATGCTCTACTGATGGTTGTGGGGAGGGGAGAAATCTGGTTTAACCCAGAATTTCAAAAAATTAGATTTTAAATGAAAGCAAACTAAAAAGGACCGAGTACGGAGGAAAAGGAAGTCTAGATAAGTAAAATGTAGAAAAGATATTTACCTGTGCATTGAAGTCAAACATCTCTTCCATCAGCTTTAGACTCAACAGTCTGCAGCAATGTACCCCGATGTCTGTTCGTAATTTTCACTAAAAAGCCATCTTTAGGGTTTGGAGACATTGCCATCCTCTTGTAACTTCGCCAATGGATAAAGCCATTTTCTTTCAGTGGCCCAAAAAATGTAGATATTCAATAGAGTAGCTGCCATAGTGAGAAGAGGAAAGAGTTTTAGATCGGTTAGAGCCTGTACTAGTACTGAAAATGTCTATTGGCACACCACAATTTATAAATGACACCAGGAAAGCACCATACTGCAAAGGGAAAACAATACAACACACCACATACTTTTAGAAAGGAAAAAAATAGAAACAATTTGGATTTTAAAAAGGGAGGCAAGCAGTGAAATTAAGTCTAGAAAATAATCACAGCAAAATGCCATGGCGCACGGCATTAAGAAGCACAGCACGATTGCCTACTGATTGCCGAAGGGATGGTGAAAACTTGCTAACCCACGCACTTTAAACTATTCGTATATTGTTGAAAAGTATGTTGGATGTTGGAAGAACAACCTCATGAAGGCACAATGCCACACCATAGTTTTAGAGACATTACATTCTGAAATACATATAAGATTAGTAATGTAACCAAGCACGAAATCGGATAGATGATACGAAAGGAAGACTGTAATGCTATATTTACCTGTGCATTGAAATCCGTAAATTTCTTGTACAGCATCAGAAACATCTGCAGCACTGAATCCTTAAACACGCTTGTAAAGTCCACCACCATGACATCCATGATTTCCACAGTGATTGAAGACATTGGCTTTCTTGCTGCTTTGCTAATGGATGAAGCAAACCATTTTCTTTCAGGAACCCAAAAGAGTAGCTGCCTAAAATAAGAAGGGGTAACAATAATATTTAACGCTAAACAAAATAAAGTTAAAAGGTAAAATTGGAAAATGCCTTAAATGATGTCAACATACAGAACTGAATAAACAGTGATTCTAAACTTAACGGCCAAGATGGGGAAAATCTTTTCATAGTCTATTAAGGAAAAATCTAAAAAGGTAGGTAACAGCACAAAAAATCATGCTGCCATATTTTTGGATTGACTGAAATATTCATAGAAACCTTTGTATATTGAGGAAAAACAAGCTGCACATAGGACTGAAACTGCCAGTAAGGCAATTTACAGCATAGCATCGGAAAGCACGATGCCATACAGTTCTTCTGTTTTATGATCAAAATGTTCATAAAAACCTTTGGATTTGAAGGAATTACAAGCTGAACATAGGACGGAAAACACCAGGAACAATAAAGCACAATGCCGCACCTTACGGCACAGAACGATGCTACGGTTTAAGGGACACTGAAAATAGTTTGTATGGCTGGGTGTTTTCTATTAGGAGATCAAGGAAAACGCAGCTGGATCGGGTACCGACATCATCAGTAAGCACATAACTGTTAATACCAAGTTGTACGGTGCCATACGCCAAAGCATCAGACAGTCTGCCGCCATACTAATGGAATTAGGGATGCTGATAATAGATTACACCCAAAAATACAAGCTATTCGCATATTAGGTGAACGCAGATTCCAGGACTGAAAGCACCAGGAAAGCAATTTACAGCATAGCATTGGAAAGCATGATGCCATACTTGTGATTTTATGGCCAAAATAGTCATAGAAACCTTTGCATATTGAGGAAAAACAAGCTGCACATAGGACTGAAACTGCCAGGAGGGCAATTTTCAGCATAGCATCGGAAAGCATGATGCCATACTTGCTTTTTTGACTGAAATATTCGTAGAAACCTTTGCATATTGAGGAAAAACAAGCTGCACATAGGACTGAAACTGCCACGAAGGCAGCATACCGCATAGCATCACAAAGCATGATGCCATACTTGCTTTTTTGACTGAAATATTCGTAGAAACCTTTGCATATTGAGGAAAAACAAGCTGCACATAGGACTGAAACTGCCACGAAGGCAGCATACCGCATAGCATCACAAAGCATGATGCCATACTTGCTTTTTTGACTGAAATATTCGTAGAAACCTTTGCATATTGAGGAAAAACAAGCTGCACATAGGACTGAAACTGCCAGGAGGGCAATTTTCAGCATAGCATCGGAAAGCATGATGCCATACTTGCTTTTTTGACTGAAATATTCGTAGAAACCTTTGCATATTGAGGAAAAACAAGCTGCACATAGGACTGAAACTGCCAGGAGGGCAATTTTCAGCATAGCATCGGAAAGCATGATGCCATACTTGCTTTTTTGACTGAAATATTCGTAGAAACCTTTGCATATTGAGGAAAAACAAGCTGCACATAGGACTGAAACTGCCAGGAGGGCAATTTTCAGCATAGCATCACAAAGCATGATGCCATACTTGTGAGTTTATGACCAAAATAGTCATAGAAACCTTTATATATTAAGGAAAAACTAGCTGCACATAGGACTGAAACTGCTAGGAAGGCCGCTTACAGTATAGTATCATAAAGCATGATGCCATACAGTACTTCTGGTTTTATGATCAAAATGTTCATAAAAACCTTTGGATTCTAAGAAAATACAAGCTGGACATAGGACACTGAAAATAGTTTGTATGGCTGGGTGTTCTCTATTATGAGATCAAGGAAAACGCAGCCGGATCGGGTACCAACATCAGTAAGCACATAACTGTTAATACCAAGTTGTACAGTGCCATACACCAAAGCATCAGACAGTCTGCCGCCATACTAATGGAATTAGGGATGTGGATAATAGATTAGACCCAAAAATACAAGCTATTCGCATATTAGGTGAATGCAGATTCCAGGACTGAAAGCGCCAGGAAGGCAGCTTACAGAATAGCATCACAAAGCATGCCGCCATACTTGCGATTTTAGGACCAAAATATTCGTAGAAACCTTTGCATATTGAGGAAAAACAAGCTACACATAGGACTGAAACTGCCAGGAAAGCAATTTAAAGCATAGCATCACAAAGCATGATGCCATACAGTTCTTCTGGTTTTATGATCAAAATGTTCATAAAAACCTTTGGATTCGAAGGAAATACAAGCTGAATATAGGACGGAATACACCAGGAACAATAAAGCACAATGCCGCACCTTACGGCACAGAACGATGCTACGGTTTAAGGGACACTGAAAATAGTTTGTATGGTTGGGTGTTTTCTATTAGGAGATCAAGGAAAACGCAGCCGGATCGGGTACCAACATCAGTAAGCACATAACTGTCAATACCAAGTTGTACGGTGCCATACGCCAAAGCATCAGACAGTCTGCCGCCATACTAACGGAATTAGGGATGCTGATAATAGATTACACCCAAAAATACAAGCTGTTCGCATATTAGAGGAACGCAGATTCCAGGACTGAACTCGCCAGGAAGGCAGATTCCAGCATAGCATCACAAAGCATGATGCCATACTTGTGTGTTTATGACCAAAATAGTCATAGAAACCTTTATATATTGAGGAAAAACAAGCTGCACATAGGACTGAAACTGCCAGGAAGGCAACTTTCAGCATAGCATCACAAAGCATGATGCCCTACTTGTGAGTTAATGACCAAAATAGTCATGGAAACCTTTATATATTGAGGAAAAACAAGCTGCACATAGGACTGAAACTGCCAGGAAGGCAGCTTCCAGTATAGCATCACAAAGCATGATGCCATACTTGTGAGTTTATGACCAAAATAGTCATAGAAACCTTTATATATTGAGGAAAAACAAGCTGCACATAGGACAGAAACTGCCAGGAAGGCCGCTTACAGTATAGCATCACAAAGCATGATGCCATACAGTACTTCTGGTTTTATGATCAAAATGTTCAGAAAAACCTTTGGATTCTAAGAAAATACAAGCTGGACATAGGACACTGAAAATAGTTTGTATGGCTGGGTGTTCTCTATTAGGAGATCAAGGAAAACGCAGCCGGATCGGGTACCAACATCAGTAAGCACATAACTGTTAATACCAAGTTGTACGGTGCCATACACCAAAGCATCAGACAGTCTGCCGCCATACTAACGGAATTAGTGATGCTGATAATAGATTACACCCAAAAATACAAGCTATTCGCATATTAGAGGAAGGCAGATTCCAGCATAGCATCACAAAGCATGATGCCATACTTGTGAGTTTATGACCAAAATAGTCATGGAAACCTTTATATATTGAGGAAAAACAAGCTGCACATAGGACTGAAACTGCCAGGAAGGCAACTTCAAGTATAGCATCACAAAGCATGATGCCAAACTTGTGAGTTTATGACCAAAATAGTCATAGAAACCTTAATATATTAAGGAAAAACAAGCTTCACATAGGACTGAAACTGCCAGGAAGGCAGCTTCCAGTATAGCATCACAAAGCATGATGCCACATGGACTGAACATTTGGAAATTAACAAAATGCCATGATGCATGGCACAGCAGTATGCTCTACTGATGGATGAAAGGATTCTAAAAACTGGTTACACCCAACAATACAAACTATTACAACGAGAAGAAATGCTGTAGAAAAATAGAAGGCGTGGTGAAAAAAATCTGGCGGCCGGTTGGGCGGCACTCATGACATAAAGTGGCTTGTCATCTACATGGGTCAAAGGATGCTAAGAGCTGGCACCTGAAGCAGAACGCAGAAATGGAATCCAAAGCTAAGAACTCATAAATGGAATCTGCAGCTCAGCACTCAGTACTTGAAGCACTGAGAACCTTGACGAGCTACAAAAACTCATAAATGGAACCAACCTTGGAAACTCATAACTGGAACCAGCTGCAGAACTGGAATCTGGGGCCAAGAACGCAGCGCTGAGTAGTATAACTGAAGGCGCAAAACTGGAACCTGTAAACTGAGAACTCAGAAACTGACACCTGACAAAGTGCCCCCGGCCGGGTAGTACCTGGAACCAGCCACAGGCACTCCAGCCTGCATGATCAAGCATCAGAAATGGGGCGCTGGACCAGCCCCAGAGACTCAGAACTGTCCCCAGTCTGCAGAATTGGAATCTGAGGCAGAGCACAGTTCCGAGGTGTCAAGCTCAGAACTGGCCCACCCCCAGGAGACTCAGAACTGGCTCCAGATGCAGACCGCTCCATACTAACATGTGGTACTGTGCCAAACAGCATAGCACAAAATAACCAAGGATGCCATTCTAACAATTTTAGGGACGAAGAACAGTTTGTATTGTTGAGTGTAATCGACTACAATATTTAATATATGTCTATAGTTACCTATGCATAGAGGTCAGATAATATCTTGCCCGGCAGCTTCAGAGAAAAGTCCACTGCACTGGATTCTGATGACCGATTTTAATGTCCACCACAGTAGAAGATCCGGACTTTAACTTCTTCTTTCGACTTTGCCAAAGGATGAAGCAAACCATTTTCTTTCAGGTATCCAAAGATCTCATTATTTAATATAGAAGCTGCCCTAGGGTAAAGTAGAAAAACTAGTAAACATAATACTTGCATGCAAAATTGGTGAAAACCCAAGACATGAGGTCAACATACCTTTGGATATTAAGCTAAACCAGCATGATGCTCTACTGACGGTTGTAGGGGGATGGGACAGGACGGGAAGCAGTGAAGGTTTTAGGGGGTACGGGACGCACCAAAGATTTTAGGGGGTACGGGAGGCAATGAAGGTTTTAGAGGGAAGGGACGCAATGAAGGTTTTAGATGGGCATTGAAATCTGGTTTAACCTACAAGTATAAACGAAGGATTTGAAATGAACGCAAGCTGTAAATAGAGATGGAATAGAAGGAAACGACCATACAGCAAAATACTATGTCGCACGGCACCACACGACACAGCATAATGCTCTCCTGATGGTTGTAGGGGGATGGGACGGGACACGCTGAAGGTTTTAGTTAATACGGGATGCACTGAAGGTTTTAGGGGGATGGGATGCACAGAAGATTTTAGGGGGTACGAGACGCAATGAAGGTTTTAGAGGGAAGGGACGCAGTGAAGGTTTTAGGGGGGGAGGGATGCCATGAAGGTTTTAGATGGGCATTGAAATCTGGTTTAACCTACAAATATAAACTAAGGATTTGAAATGAACGCAAACTGTAAATAGAGACTGAATAGAAGGAAAAAACCATACAGCAAAATGCCATGTCGCACGGCACCATACGGCACAACATAATGCTCTACTGATGGTTGTGGGGAGGCGGAAATCTGGTTTAACCCAGAATTTCAAAATATTACGGATTTAAATAAAGGTTAGATGAAAAAGGAGGTGGAACATTAGGAATGGAACCATACAGCACAACATAATGCTCTACTGATGGTTGTGGGGAGGAAGAAATCTGGTTTAACCCAGAATTTCAAAATATTAGGGTTTTAAATAAAGGATAGATGAAATTAAGGTGGAACGTTAGGAATGGAACCATACTCTGATGGTTGTGGGGAGGGGGAAATCTGGTTTAACCCAGAAATGGAAAATATTAGAGTTTTAAATAAAGGATAGATAAAAATGAGGTGGAACGTTAGGAATGGAACCATACAGCAAAATGTAATGTCGCACGGCACCATACGGCACAACATAATGCTCTACTGATGGTTGTGGGGAGGGAGAAAATCTGGTTTAACCCAGAATTTCAAAATTTTAGGGTTTTACATAAATGATAGATGAAATTAAGGTGGAACGTTAGGAATGGAACCATACAGCAAAATGCAATGTCGCACGGCACCATGCGGCACAGCATAATGCTCTACTGATGGTTGTGGGGAGGGGAGAAATCTGGTTTAACCCAGAATTTCAAAAAATTAGATTTTAAATGAAAGCAAACTAAAAAGGACCGAGTACGGAGGAAAAGGAAGTCTAGATAAGTAAAATGTAGAAAAGATATTTACCTGTGCATTGAAGTCAAACATCTCTTCCATCAGCTTCAGACTCAACAGTCTGCAGCAATGTACCCCGATGTCTGTTCGTAATTTTCACTAAAAAGCCATCTTTAGGGTTTGGAGACATTGCCATCCTCTTGTAACTTCGCCAATGGATAAAGCCATTTTCTTTCAGTGGCCCAAAAAATGTAGATATTCAATAGAGTAGCTGCCATAGTGAGAAGAGGAAAGAGTTTTAGATCGGTTAGAGCATGTACTAGTACTGAAAATGTCTATTGGCACACCACAATTTATAAATGACACCAGGAAAGCACCATACTGCAAAGGGAAAACAATACAACACACCACATACTTTTAGAAAGGAAAAAAATAGAAACAATTTGGATTTTAAAAAGGGAGGCAAGCAGTGAAATTAAGTCTAGAAAATAATCACAGCAAAATGCCATGGCGCACGGCATTAAGAAGCACAGCACGATTGCCTACTGATTGCCGAAGGGATGGTGAAAACTTGCTAACCCACGCACTTTAAACTATTCGTATATTGTTGAAAAGTATGTTGGATGTTGGAAGAACAACCTCATGAAGGCACAATGCCACACCATAGTTTTAGAGACATTACATTCTGAAATACATATAAGATTAGTAATGTAACCAAGCACGAAATCGGATAGATGATACGAAAGGAAGACTGTAATGCTATATTTACCTGTGCATTGAAATCCGTAAATTTCTTGTACAGCATCAGAAACATCTGCAGCACTGAATCCTTAAACACGCTTGTAAAGTCCACCACCATGACATCCATGATTTCCACAGTGATTGAAGACATTGGCTTTCTTGCTGCTTTGCTAATGGATGAAGCAAACCATTTTCTTTCAGGAACCCAAAAGAGTAGCTGCCTAAAATAAGAAGGGGTAACAATAATATTTAACGCTAAACAAAATAAAGTTAAAAGGTAAAATTGGAAAATGCCTTAAATGATGTCAACATACAGAACTGAATAAACAGTGATTCTAAACTTAACGGCCAAGATGGGGAAAATCTTTTCATAGTCTATTAAGGAAAAATCTAAAAAGGTAGGTAACAGCACAAAAAATCATGCTGCCATATTTTTGGATTGACTGAAATATTCATAGAAACCTTTGTATATTGAGGAAAAACAAGCTGCACATAGGACTGAAACTGCCAGTAAGGCAATTTACAGCATAGCATCGGAAAGCACGATGCCATACAGTTCTTCTGTTTTATGATCAAAATGTTCATAAAAACCTTTGGATTTGAAGGAATTACAAGCTGAACATAGGACGGAAAACACCAGGAACAATAAAGCACAATGCCGCACCTTACGGCACAGAACGATGCTACGGTTTAAGGGACACTGAAAATAGTTTGTATGGCTGGGTGTTTTCTATTAGGAGATCAAGGAAAACGCAGCTGGATCGGGTACCGACATCATCAGTAAGCACATAACTGTTAATACCAAGTTGTACGGTGCCATACGCCAAAGCATCAGACAGTCTGCCGCCATACTAATGGAATTAGGGATGCTGATAATAGATTACACCCAAAAATACAAGCTATTCGCATATTAGGTGAACGCAGATTCCAGGACTGAAAGCACCAGGAAAGCAATTTACAGCATAGCATTGGAAAGCATGATGCCATACTTGTGATTTTATGGCCAAAATAGTCATAGAAACCTTTGCATATTGAGGAAAAACAAGCTGCACATAGGACTGAAACTGCCAGGAGGGCAATTTTCAGCATAGCATCGGAAAGCATGATGCCATACTTGCTTTTTTGACTGAAATATTCGTAGAAACCTTTGCATATTGAGGAAAAACAAGCTGCACATAGGACTGAAACTGCCACGAAGGCAGCATACCGCATAGCATCACAAAGCATGATGCCATACTTGCTTTTTTGACTGAAATATTCGTAGAAACCTTTGCATATTGAGGAAAAACAAGCTGCACATAGGACTGAAACTGCCACGAAGGCAGCATACCGCATAGCATCACAAAGCATGATGCCATACTTGCTTTTTTGACTGAAATATTCGTAGAAACCTTTGCATATTGAGGAAAAACAAGCTGCACATAGGACTGAAACTGCCAGGAGGGCAATTTTCAGCATAGCATCGGAAAGCATGATGCCATACTTGCTTTTTTGACTGAAATATTCGTAGAAACCTTTGCATATTGAGGAAAAACAAGCTGCACATAGGACTGAAACTGCCAGGAGGGCAATTTTCAGCATAGCATCGGAAAGCATGATGCCATACTTGCTTTTTTGACTGAAATATTCGTAGAAACCTTTGCATATTGAGGAAAAACAAGCTGCACATAGGACTGAAACTGCCAGGAGGGCAATTTTCAGCATAGCATCACAAAGCATGATGCCATACTTGTGAGTTTATGACCAAAATAGTCATAGAAACCTTTATATATTAAGGAAAAACTAGCTGCACATAGGACTGAAACTGCTAGGAAGGCCGCTTACAGTATAGTATCATAAAGCATGATGCCATACAGTACTTCTGGTTTTATGATCAAAATGTTCATAAAAACCTTTGGATTCTAAGAAAATACAAGCTGGACATAGGACACTGAAAATAGTTTGTATGGCTGGGTGTTCTCTATTATGAGATCAAGGAAAACGCAGCCGGATCGGGTACCAACATCAGTAAGCACATAACTGTTAATACCAAGTTGTACAGTGCCATACACCAAAGCATCAGACAGTCTGCCGCCATACTAATGGAATTAGGGATGTGGATAATAGATTACACCCAAAAATACAAGCTATTCGCATATTAGGTGAATGCAGATTCCAGGACTGAAAGCGCCAGGAAGGCAGCTTACAGAATAGCATCACAAAGCATGCCGCCATACTTGCGATTTTAGGACCAAAATATTCGTAGAAACCTTTGCATATTGAGGAAAAACAAGCTACACATAGGACTGAAACTGCCAGGAAAGCAATTTAAAGCATAGCATCACAAAGCATGATGCCATACAGTTCTTCTGGTTTTATGATCAAAATGTTCATAAAAACCTTTGGATTCGAAGGAAATACAAGCTGAATATAGGACGGAATACACCAGGAACAATAAAGCACAATGCCGCACCTTACGGCACAGAACGATGCTACGGTTTAAGGGACACTGAAAATAGTTTGTATGGTTGGGTGTTTTCTATTAGGAGATCAAGGAAAACGCAGCCGGATCGGGTACCAACATCAGTAAGCACATAACTGTCAATACCAAGTTGTACGGTGCCATACGCCAAAGCATCAGACAGTCTGCCGCCATACTAACGGAATTAGGGATGCTGATAATAGATTACACCCAAAAATACAAGCTGTTCGCATATTAGAGGAACGCAGATTCCAGGACTGAACTCGCCAGGAAGGCAGATTCCAGCATAGCATCACAAAGCATGATGCCATACTTGTGTGTTTATGACCAAAATAGTCATAGAAACCTTTATATATTGAGGAAAAACAAGCTGCACATAGGACTGAAACTGCCAGGAAGGCAACTTTCAGCATAGCATCACAAAGCATGATGCCCTACTTGTGAGTTAATGACCAAAATAGTCATGGAAACCTTTATATATTGAGGAAAAACAAGCTTCACATAGGACTGAAACTGCCAGGAAGGCAGCTTCCAGTATAGCATCACAAAGCATGATGCCATACTTGTGAGTTTATGACCAAAATAGTCATAGAAACCTTTATATATTGAGGAAAAACAAGCTGCACATAGGACAGAAACTGCCAGGAAGGCCGCTTACAGTATAGCATCACAAAGCATGATGCCATACAGTACTTCTGGTTTTATGATCAAAATGTTCAGAAAAACCTTTGGATTCTAAGAAAATACAAGCTGGACATAGGACACTGAAAATAGTTTGTATGGCTGGGTGTTCTCTATTAGGAGATCAAGGAAAACGCAGCCGGATCGGGTACCAACATCAGTAAGCACATAACTGTTAATACCAAGTTGTACGGTGCCATACACCAAAGCATCAGACAGTCTGCCGCCATACTAACGGAATTAGTGATGCTGATAATAGATTACACCCAAAAATACAAGCTATTCGCATATTAGAGGAAGGCAGATTCCAGCATAGCATCACAAAGCATGATGCCATACTTGTGAGTTTATGACCAAAATAGTCATGGAAACCTTTATATATTGAGGAAAAACAAGCTGCACATAGGACTGAAACTGCCAGGAAGGCAACTTCCAGTATAGCATCACAAAGCATGATGCCAAACTTGTGAGTTTATGACCAAAATAGTCATAGAAACCTTAATATATTAAGGAAAAACAAGCTTCACATAGGACTGAAACTGCCAGGAAGGCAGCTTCCAGTATAGCATCACAAAGCATGATGCCACATGGACTGAACATTTGGAAATTAACAAAATGCCATGATGCATGGCACAGCAGTATGCTCTACTGATGGATGAAAGGATTCTAAAAACTGGTTACACCCAACAATACAAACTATTACAACGAGAAGAAATGCTGTAGAAAAATAGAAGGCGTGGTGAAAAAAATCTGGCGGCCGTTTGGGCGGCACTCATGACATAAAGTGGCTTGTCATCTACATGGGTCAAAGGATGCTAAGAGCTGGCACCTGAAGCAGAACGCAGAAATGGAATCCAAAGCTAAGAACTCATAAATGGAATCTGCAGCTCAGCACTCAGTACTTGAAGCACTGAGAACCTTGACGAGCTACAAAAACTCATAAATGGAACCAACCTTGGAAACTCATAACTGGAACCAGCTGCAGAACTGGAATCTGGGGCCAAGAACGCAGCGCTGAGTAGTATAACTGAAGGCGCAAAACTGGAACCTGTAAACTGAGAACTCAGAAACTGACACCTGACAAAGTGCCCCCGGCCGGGTAGTACCTGGAACCAGCCACAGGCACTCCAGCCTGCATGATCAAGCATCAGAAATGGGGCGCTGGACCAGCCCCAGAGACTCAGAACTGTCCCCAGTCTGCAGAATTGGAATCTGAGGCAGAGCACAGTTCTGAGGTGTCAAGCTCAGAACTGGCCCACCCCCAGGAGACTCAGAACTGGCTCCAGATGCAGACCGCTCCATACTAACATGTGGTACTGTGCCAAACAGCATAGCACAAAATAAGCAAGGATGCCATTCTAACAATTTTAGGGACGAAGAACAGTTTGTATTGTTGAGTGTAATCGACTACAATATTTAATATATGTCTATAGTTACCTATGCATAGAGGTCAGATAATATCTTGCCCGGCAGCTTCAGAGAAAAGTCCACTGCACTGGATTCTGATGACCGATTTTAATGTCCACCACAGTAGAAGATCCGGACTTTAACTTCTTCTTTCGACTTTGCCAAAGGATGAAGAAAACCATTTTCTTTCAGGTATCCAAAGATCTCATTATTTAATATAGAAGCTGCCCTAGGGTAAAGTAGAAAAACTAGTAAACATAATACTTGCATGCAAAATTGGTGAAAACCCAAGACATGAGGTCAACATACCTTTGGATATTAAGCTAAACCAGCATGATGCTCTACTGACGGTTGTAGGGGGATGGGACAGGACGGGAAGCAGTGAAGGTTTTAGGGGGTACGGGACGCACCAAAGATTTTAGGGGGTACGGGAGGCAATGAAGGTTTTAGAGGGAAGGGACGCAATGAAGGTTTTAGATGGGCATTGAAATCTGGTTTAACCTACAAGTATAAACGAAGGATTTGAAATGAACGCAAGCTGTAAATAGAGATGGAATAGAAGGAAACGACCATACAGCAAAATACTATGTCGCACGGCACCACACGACACAGCATAATGCTCTCCTGATGGTTGTAGGGGGATGGGACGGGACACGCTGAAGGTTTTAGTTAATACGGGATGCACTGAAGGTTTTAGGGGGATGGGATGCACAGAAGATTTTAGGGGGTACGAGACGCAATGAAGGTTTTAGAGGGAAGGGACGCAGTGAAGGTTTTAGGGGGGGAGGGATGCCATGAAGGTTTTAGATGGGCATTGAAATCTGGTTTAACCTACAAATATAAACTAAGGATTTGAAATGAACGCAAACTGTAAATAGAGACTGAATAGAAGGAAAAAACCATACAGCAAAATGCCATGTCGCACGGCACCATACGGCACAACATAATGCTCTACTGATGGTTGTGGGGAGGCGGAAATCTGGTTTAACCCAGAATTTCAAAATATTACGGATTTAAATAAAGGTTAGATGAAAAAGGAGGTGGAACATTAGGAATGGAACCATACAGCACAACATAATGCTCTACTGATGGTTGTGGGGAGGAAGAAATCTGGTTTAACCCAGAATTTCAAAATATTAGGGTTTTAAATAAAGGATAGATGAAATTAAGGTGGAACGTTAGGAATGGAACCATACAGCAAAATGCAATGTCGCACGGCACCATGCAGCACAGCATAATGCTCTACTGATGGTTGTGGGGAGGGGGGAAATCTGGTTTAACCCAGAATTTCAAAATATTAGGGATTTAAATAAAGGTTAGATGAAAAGGAGGTGAAACGTTAGGAATGGAACCATACTCTGATGGTTGTGGGGAGGGGGAAATCTGGTTTAACCCAGAAATGGAAAATATTAGAGTTTTAAATAAAGGATAGATAAAAATGAGGTGGAACGTTAGGAATGGAACCATACAGCAAAATGTAATGTCGCACGGCACCATACGGCACAACATAATGCTCTACTGATGGTTGTGGGGAGGGAGAAAATCTGGTTTAACCCAGAATTTCAAAATTTTAGGGTTTTACATAAATGATAGATGAAATTAAGGTGGAACGTTAGGAATGGAACCATACAGCAAAATGCAATGTCGCACGGCACCATGCGGCACAGCATAATGCTCTACTGATGGTTGTGGGGAGGGGAGAAATCTGGTTTAACCCAGAATTTCAAAAAATTAGATTTTAAATGAAAGCAAACTAAAAAGGACCGAGTACGGAGGAAAAGGAAGTCTAGATAAGTAAAATGTAGAAAAGATATTTACCTGTGCATTGAAGTCAAACATCTCTTCCATCAGCTTCAGACTCAACAGTCTGCAGCAATGTACCCCGATGTCTGTTCGTAATTTTCACTAAAAAGCCATCTTTAGGGTTTGGAGACATTGCCATCCTCTTGTAACTTCGCCAATGGATAAAGCCATTTTCTTTCAGTGGCCCAAAAAATGTAGATATTCAATAGAGTAGCTGCCATAGTGAGAAGAGGAAAGAGTTTTAGATCGGTTAGAGCATGTACTAGTACTGAAAATGTCTATTGGCACACCACAATTTATAAATGACACCAGGAAAGCACCATACTGCAAAGGGAAAACAATACAACACACCACATACTTTTAGAAAGGAAAAAAATAGAAACAATTTGGATTTTAAAAAGGGAGGCAAGCAGTGAAATTAAGTCTAGAAAATAATCACAGCAAAATGCCATGGCGCACGGCATTAAGAAGCACAGCACGATTGCCTACTGATTGCCGAAGGGATGGTGAAAACTTGCTAACCCACGCACTTTAAACTATTCGTATATTGTTGAAAAGTATGTTGGATGTTGGAAGAACAACCTCATGAAGGCACAATGCCACACCATAGTTTTAGAGACATTACATTCTGAAATACATATAAGATTAGTAATGTAACCAAGCACGAAATCGGATAGATGATACGAAAGGAAGACTGTAATGCTATATTTACCTGTGCATTGAAATCCGTAAATTTCTTGTACAGCATCAGAAACATCTGCAGCACTGAATCCTTAAACACGCTTGTAAAGTCCACCACCATGACATCCATGATTTCCACAGTGATTGAAGACATTGGCTTTCTTGCTGCTTTGCTAATGGATGAAGCAAACCATTTTCTTTCAGGAACCCAAAAGAGTAGCTGCCTAAAATAAGAAGGGGTAACAATAATATTTAACGCTAAACAAAATAAAGTTAAAAGGTAAAATTGGAAAATGCCTTAAATGATGTCAACATACAGAACTGAATAAACAGTGATTCTAAACTTAACGGCCAAGATGGGGAAAATCTTTTCATAGTCTATTAAGGAAAAATCTAAAAAGGTAGGTAACAGCACAAAAAATCATGCTGCCATATTTTTGGATTGACTGAAATATTCATAGAAACCTTTGTATATTGAGGAAAAACAAGCTGCACATAGGACTGAAACTGCCAGTAAGGCAATTTACAGCATAGCATCGGAAAGCACGATGCCATACAGTTCTTCTGTTTTATGATCAAAATGTTCATAAAAACCTTTGGATTTGAAGGAATTACAAGCTGAACATAGGACGGAAAACACCAGGAACAATAAAGCACAATGCCGCACCTTACGGCACAGAACGATGCTACGGTTTAAGGGACACTGAAAATAGTTTGTATGGCTGGGTGTTTTCTATTAGGAGATCAAGGAAAACGCAGCTGGATCGGGTACCGACATCATCAGTAAGCACATAACTGTTAATACCAAGTTGTACGGTGCCATACGCCAAAGCATCAGACAGTCTGCCGCCATACTAATGGAATTAGGGATGCTGATAATAGATTACACCCAAAAATACAAGCTATTCGCATATTAGGTGAACGCAGATTCCAGGACTGAAAGCACCAGGAAAGCAATTTACAGCATAGCATTGGAAAGCATGATGCCATACTTGTGATTTTATGGCCAAAATAGTCATAGAAACCTTTGCATATTGAGGAAAAACAAGCTGCACATAGGACTGAAACTGCCACGAAGGCAGCATACCGCATAGCATCACAAAGCATGATGCCATACTTGCTTTTTTGACTGAAATATTCGTAGAAACCTTTGCATATTGAGGAAAAACAAGCTGCACATAGGACTGAAACTGCCAGGAGGGCAATTTTCAGCATAGCATCGGAAAGCATGATGCCATACTTGCTTTTTTGACTGAAATATTCGTAGAAACCTTTGCATATTGAGGAAAAACAAGCTGCACATAGGACTGAAACTGCCACGAAGGCAGCATACCGCATAGCATCACAAAGCATGATGCCATACTTGCTTTTTTGACTGAAATATTCGTAGAAACCTTTGCGTATTGAGGAAAAACAAGCTGCACATAGGACTGAAACTGCCAGGAGGGCAATTTTCAGCATAGCATCGGAAAGCATGATGCCATACTTGCTTTTTTGACTGAAATATTCGTAGAAACCTTTGCATATTGAGGAAAAACAAGCTGCACATAGGACTGAAACTGCCAGGAGGGCAATTTTCAGCATAGCATCACAAAGCATGATGCCATACTTGTGAGTTTATGACCAAAATAGTCATAGAAACCTTTATATATTAAGGAAAAACTAGCTGCACATAGGACTGAAACTGCTAGGAAGGCCGCTTACAGTATAGTATCACAAAGCATGATGCCATACAGTACTTCTGGTTTTATGATCAAAATGTTCATAAAAACCTTTGGATTCTAAGAAAATACAAGCTGGACATAGGACACTGAAAATAGTTTGTATGGCTGGGTGTTCTCTATTAGGAGATCAAGGAAAACGCAGCCGGATCGGGTACCAACATCAGTAAGCACATAACTGTTAATACCAAGTTGTACGGTGCCATACACCAAAGCATCAGACAGTCTGCCGCCATACTAATGGAATTAGGGATGTGGATAATAGATTACACCCAAAAATACAAGCTATTCGCATATTAGGTGAACGCAGATTCCAGGACTGAAAGCGCCAGGAAGGCAGCTTACAGAATAGCATCACAAAGCATGCCGCCATACTTGCGATTTTAGGACCAAAATATTCGTAGAAACCTTTGCATATTGAGGAAAAACAAGCTACACATAGGACTGAAACTGCCAGGAAAGCAATTTAAAGCATAGCATCACAAAGCATGATGCCATACAGTTCTTCTGGTTTTATGATCAAAATGTTCATAAAAACCTTTGGATTCGAAGGAAATACAAGCTGAATATAGGACGGAATACACCAGGAACAATAAAGCACAATGCCGCACCTTACGGCACAGAACGATGCTACGGTTTAAGGGACACTGAAAATAGTTTGTATGGTTGGGTGTTTTCTATTAGGAGATCAAGGAAAACGCAGCCGGATCGGGTACCAACATCAGTAAGCACATAACTGTCAATACCAAGTTGTACGGTGCCATACGCCAAAGCATCAGACAGTCTGCCGCCATACTAACGGAATTAGGGATGCTGATAATAGATTACACCCAAAAATACAAGCTGTTCGCATATTAGAGGAACGCAGATTCCAGGACTGAACTCGCCAGGAAGGCAGATTCCAGCATAGCATCACAAAGCATGATGCCATACTTGTGTGTTTATGACCAAAATAGTCGTAGAAACCTTTATATAGAGGAAAAACAAGCTGCACATAGGACTGAAACTGCCAGAAAGGCAACTTTCAGCATAGCATCACAAAGCATGATGCCCTACTTGTGAGTTTATGACCAAAATAGTCATGGAAACCTTTATATATTGAGGAAAAACAAGCTGCACATAGGACTGAAACTGCCAGGAAGGCAGCTTCCAGTATAGCATCACAAAGCATGATGCCATACTTGTGAGTTTATGACCAAAATAGTCATAGAAACCTTTATATATTGAGGAAAAACAAGCTGCACATAGGACAGAAACTGCCAGGAAGGCCGCTTACAGTATAGCATCACAAAGCATGATGCCATACAGTACTTCTGGTTTTATGATCAAAATGTTCAGAAAAACCTTTGGATTCTAAGAAAATACAAGCTGGACATAGGACACTGAAAATAGTTTGTATGGCTGGGTGTTCTCTATTAGGAGATCAAGGAAAACGCAGCCGGATCGGGTACCAACATCAGTAAGCACATAACTGTTAATACCAAGTTGTACGGTGCCATACACCAAAGCATCAGACAGTCTGCCGCCATACTAACGGAATTAGTGATGCTGATAATAGATTACACCCAAAAATACAAGCTATTCGCATATTAGAGGAACGCAGATTCCAGGACTGAAAGCACCAGGAAAGCAATTTACAGCATAGCATTGGAAAGCATGATGCCATACTTGTGATTTTATGGCCAAAATAGTCATAGAAACCTTTGCATATTGAGGAAAAACAAGCTGCACATAGGACTGAAACTGCCACGAAGGCAGCATACCGCATAGCATCACAAAGCATGATGCCATACTTGCTTTTTTGACTGAAATATTCGTAGAAACCTTTGCATATTGAGGAAAAACAAGCTGCACATAGGACTGAAACTGCCAGGAGGGCAATTTTCAGCATAGCATCGGAAAGCATGATGCCATACTTGCTTTTTTGACTGAAATATTCGTAGAAACCTTTGCATATTGAGGAAAAACAAGCTGCACATAGGACTGAAACTGCCACGAAGGCAGCATACCGCATAGCATCACAAAGCATGATGCCATACTTGCTTTTTTGACTGAAATATTCGTAGAAACCTTTGCATATTGAGGAAAAACAAGCTGCACATAGGACTGAAACTGCCAGGAGGGCAATTTTCAGCATAGCATCGGAAAGCATGATGCCATACTTGCTTTTTTGACTGAAATATTCGTAGAAACCTTTGCATATTGAGGAAAAACAAGCTGCACATAGGACTGAAACTGCCAGGAGGGCAATTTTTAGCATAGCATCACAAAGCATGATGCCATACTTGTGAGTTTATGACCAAAATAGTCATAGAAACCTTTATATATTAAGGAAAAACTAGCTGCACATAGGACTGAAACTGCTAGGAAGGCCGCTTACAGTATAGTATCACAAAGCATGATGCCATACAGTACTTCTGGTTTTATGATCAAAATGTTCATAAAAACCTTTGGATTCTAAGAAAATACAAGCTGGACATAGGACACTGAAAATAGTTTGTATGGCTGGGTGTTCTCTATTAGGAGATCAAGGAAAACGCAGCCGGATCGGGTACCAACATCAGTAAGCACATAACTGTTAATACCAAGTTGTACGGTGCCATACACCAAAGCATCAGACAGTCTGCCGCCATACTAATGGAATTAGGGATGTGGATAATAGATTACACCCAAAAAAAAAAGCTATTCGCATATTAGGTGAACGCAGATTCCAGGACTGAAAGCGCCAGGAAGGCAGCTTACAGAATAGCATCACAAAGCATGCCGCCATACTTGCGATTTTAGGACCAAAATATTCGTAGAAACCTTTGCATATTGAGGAAAAACAAGCTACACATAGGACTGAAACTGCCAGGAAAGCAATTTAAAGCATAGCATCACAAAGCATGATGCCATACAGTTCTTCTGGTTTTATGATCAAAATGTTCATAAAAACCTTTGGATTCGAAGGAAATACAAGCTGAATATAGGACGGAATACACCAGGAACAATAAAGCACAATGCCGCACCTTACGGCACAGAACGATGCTACGGTTTAAGGGACACTGAAAATAGTTTGTATGGTTGGGTGTTTTCTATTAGGAGATCAAGGAAAACGCAGCCGGATCGGGTACCAACATCAGTAAGCACATAACTGTCAATACCAAGTTGTACGGTGCCATACGCCAAAGCATCAGTCTGCCGCCATACTAACGGAATTAGGGATGCTGATAATAGATTACACCCAAAAATACAAGCTGTTCGCATATTAGAGGAACGCAGATTCCAGGACTGAACTCGCCAGGAAGGCAGATTCCAGCATAGCATCACAAAGCATGATGCCATACTTGTGTGTTTATGACCAAAATAGTCATAGAAACCTTTATATATTGAGGAAAAACAAGCTGCACATAGGACTGAAACTGCCAGGAAGGCCGCTTACAGTATAGCATCACAAAGCATGATGCCATACAGTACTTCTGGTTTTATGATCAAAATGTTCAGAAAAACCTTTGGATTCTAAGAAAATACAAGCTGGACATAGGACACTGAAAATAGTTTGTATGGCTGGGTGTTCTCTATTAGGAGATCAAGGAAAACGCAGCCGGATCGGGTACCAACATCAGTAAGCACATAACTGTTAATACCAAGTTGTACGGTGCCATACACCAAAGCATCAGACAGTCTGCCGCCATACTAACGGAATTAGGGATGCTGATAATAGATTACACCCAAAAATACAAGCTATTCGCATATGGGGAACGCAGATTCCAGGACTGAAACTGCCAGGAAGGCAGGTTCCAGTATAGAATCACAAAGCATGATGCCATACTTGTGAGTTTATGACCAAAATAGTCATGGAAACCTTTATATATTGAGGAAAAACAAGCTGCACATAGGACTGAAACTGCCAGGAAGGCAACTTCCAGTATAGCATCACAAAGCATGATGCCAAACTTGTGAGTTTATGACCAAAATAGTCATAGAAACCTTAATATATTAAGGAAAAACAAGCTTCACATAGGACTGAAACTGCCAGGAAGGCAGCTTCCAGTATAGCATCACAAAGCATGATGCCACATGGACTGAACATTTGGAAATTAACAAAATGCCATGATGCATGGCACAGCAGTATGCTCTACTGATGGATGAAAGGATTCTAAAAACTGGTTACACCCAACAATACAAACTATTACAACGAGAAGAAATGCTGTAGAAAAATAGAAGGCGTGGTGAAAAAAATCTGGCGGCCGGTTGGGCGGCACTCATGACATAAAGTGGCTTGTCATCTACATGGGTCAAAGGATGCTAAGAGCTGGCACCTGAAGCAGAACGCAGAAATGGAATCCAAAGCTAAGAACTCATAAATGGAATCTGCAGCTCAGCACTCAGTACTTGAAGCACTGAGAACCTTGACGAGCTACAAAAACTCATAAATGGAACCAACCTTGGAAACTCATAACTGGAACCAGCTGCAGAACTGGAATCTGGGGCCAAGAACGCAGCGCTGAGTAGTATAACTGAAGGCGCAAAACTGGAACCTGTAAACTGAGAACTCAGAAACTGACACCTGACAAAGTGCCCCCGGCCGGGTAGTACCTGGAACCAGCCACAGGCACTCCAGCCTGCATGATCAAGCATCAGAAATGGGGCGCTGGACCAGCCCCAGAGACTCAGAACTGTCCCCAGTCTGCAGAATTGGAATCTGAGGCAGAGCACAGTTCCGAGGTGTCAAGCTCAGAACTGGCCCACCCCCAGGAGACTCAGAACTGGCTCCAGATGCAGACCGCTCCATACTAACATGTGGTACTGTGCCAAACAGCATAGCACAAAATAAGCAAGGATGCCATACTAACAATTTTAGGGACGAAGAACAGTTTGTATTGTTGAGTGTAATCGACTACAATATTTAATATATGTCTATAGTTACCTATGCATAGAGGTCAGATAATATCTTGCCCGGCAGCTTCAGAGAAAAGTCCACTGCACTGGATTCTGATGACCGATTTTAATGTCCACCACAGTAGAAGATCCGGACTTTAACTTCTTCTTTCGACTTTGCCAAAGGATGAAGAAAACCATTTTCTTTCAGGTATCCAAAGATCTCATTATTTAATATAGAAGCTGCCCTAGGGTAAAGTAGAAAAACTAGTAAACATAATACTTGCATGCAAAATTGGTGAAAACCCAAGACATGAGGTCAACATACCTTTGGATATTAAGCTAAACCAGCATGATGCTCTACTGACGGTTGTAGGGGGATGGGACAGGACAGGAAGCAGTGAAGGTTTTAGGGGGTACGGGACGCACCAAAGATTTTAGGGGGTACGGGAGGCAATGAAGGTTTTAGAGGGAAGGGACGCAATGAAGGTTTTAGATGGGCATTGAAATCTGGTTTAACCTACAAGTATAAACGAAGGATTTGAAATGAACGCAAGCTGTAAATAGAGATGGAATAGAAGGAAACGACCATACAGCAAAATACTATGTCGCACGGCACCACACGACACAGCATAATGCTCTCCTGATGGTTGTAGGGGGATGGGACGGGACACGCTGAAGGTTTTAGTTAATACGGGATGCACTGAAGGTTTTAGGGGGATGGGATGCACAGAAGATTTTAGGGGGTACGAGACGCAATGAAGGTTTTAGAGGGAAGGGACGCAGTGAAGGTTTTAGGGGGGGAGGGATGCCATGAAGGTTTTAGATGGGCATTGAAATCTGGTTTAACCTACAAATATAAACTAAGGATTTGAAATGAACGCAAACTGTAAATAGAGACTGAATAGAAGGAAAAAACCATACAGCAAAATGCCATGTCGCACGGCACCATACGGCACAACATAATGCTCTACTGATGGTTGTGGGGAGGCGGAAATCTGGTTTAACCCAGAATTTCAAAATATTACGGATTTAAATAAAGGTTAGATGAAAAAGGAGGTGGAACATTAGGAATGGAACCATACAGCACAACATAATGCTCTACTGATGGTTGTGGGGAGGAAGAAATCTGGTTTAACCCAGAATTTCAAAATATTAGGGTTTTAAATAAAGGATAGATGAAATTAAGGTGGAACGTTAGGAATGGAACCATACAGCAAAATGCAATGTCGCACGGCACCATGCAGCACAGCATAATGCTCTACTGATGGTTGTGGGGAGGGGGGAAATCTGGTTTAACCCAGAATTTCAAAATATTAGGGATTTAAATAAAGGTTAGATGAAAAGGAGGTGAAACGTTAGGAATGGAACCATACTCTGATGGTTGTGGGGAGGGGGAAATCTGGTTTAACCCAGAAATGGAAAATATTAGAGTTTTAAATAAAGGATAGATAAAAATGAGGTGGAACGTTAGGAATGGAACCATACAGCAAAATGTAATGTCGCACGGCACCATACGGCACAACATAATGCTCTACTGATGGTTGTGGGGAGGGAGAAAATCTGGTTTAACCCAGAATTTCAAAATATTAGGGTTTTACATAAATGATAGATGAAATTAAGGTGGAACGTTAGGAATGGAACCATACAGCAAAATGCAATGTCGCATGGTTGTGGGGAGGGAGAAAATCTGGTTTAACCCAGAATTTCAAAATATTAGGGTTTTACATAAATGATAGATGAAATTAAGGTGGAACGTTAGGAATGGAACCATACAGCAAAATGCAATGTCGCACGGCACCATGCGGCACAGCATAATGCTCTACTGATGGTTGTGGGGAGGGGAGAAATCTGGTTTAACCCAGAATTTCAAAAAATTAGATTTTAAATGAAAGCAAACTAAAAAGGACCGAGTACGGAGGAAAAGGAAGTCTAGATAAGTAAAATGTAGAAAAGATATTTACCTGTGCATTGAAGTCAAACATCTCTTCCATCAGCTTCAGACTCAACAGTCTGCAGCAATGTACCCCGATGTCTGTTCGTAATTTTCACTAAAAAGCCATCTTTAGGGTTTGGAGACATTGCCATCCTCTTGTAACTTCGCCAATGGATAAAGCCATTTTCTTTCAGTGGCCCAAAAAATGTAGATATTCAATAGAGTAGCTGCCATAGTGAGAAGAGGAAAGAGTTTTAGATCGGTTAGAGCATGTACTAGTACTGAAAATGTCTATTGGCACACCACAATTTATAAATGACACCAGGAAAGCACCATACTGCAAAGGGAAAACAATACAACACACCACATACTTTTAGAAAGGAAAAAAATAGAAACAATTTGGATTTTAAAAAGGGAGGCAAGCAGTGAAATTAAGTCTAGAAAATAATCACAGCAAAATGCCATGGCGCACGGCATTAAGAAGCACAGCACGATTGCCTACTGATTGCCGAAGGGATGGTGAAAACTTGCTAACCCACGCACTTTAAACTATTCGTATATTGTTGAAAAGTATGTTGGATGTTGGAAGAACAACCTCATGAAGGCACAATGCCACACCATAGTTTTAGAGACATTACATTCTGAAATACATATAAGATTAGTAATGTAACCAAGCACGAAATCGGATAGATGATACGAAAGGAAGACTGTAATGCTATATTTACCTGTGCATTGAAATCCGTAAATTTCTTGTACAGCATCAGAAACATCTGCAGCACTGAATCCTTAAACACGCTTGTAAAGTCCACCACCATGACATCCATGATTTCCACAGTGATTGAAGACATTGGCTTTCTTGCAGCTTTGCTAATGGATGAAGCAAACCATTTTCTTTCAGGAACCCAAAAGAGTAGCTGCCTAAAATAAGAAGGGGTAACAATAATATTTAACGCTAAACAAAATAAAGTTAAAAGGTAAAATTGGAAAATGCCTTAAATGATGTCAACATACAGAACTGAATAAACAGTGATTCTAAACTTAACGGCCAAGATGGGGAAAATCTTTTCATAGTCTATTAAGGAAAAATCTAAAAAGGTAGGTCACAGCACAAAAAATCATGCTGCCATATTTTTGGATTGACTGAAATATTCATAGAAACCTTTGTATATTGAGGAAAAACAAGCTGCACATAGGACTGAAACTGCCAGTAAGGCAATTTACAGCATAGCATCGGAAAGCACGATGCCATACAGTTCTTCTGTTTTATGATCAAAATGTTCATAAAAACCTTTGGATTTGAAGGAATTACAAGCTGAACATAGGACGGAAAACACCAGGAACAATAAAGCACAATGCCGCACCTTACGGCACAGAACGATGCTACGGTTTAAGGGACACTGAAAATAGTTTGTATGGCTGGGTGTTTTCTATTAGGAGATCAAGGAAAACGCAGCTGGATCGGGTACCGACATCATCAGTAAGCACATAACTGTTAATACCAAGTTGTACGGTGCCATACGCCAAAGCATCAGACAGTCTGCCGCCATACTAATGGAATTAGGGATGCTGATAATAGATTACACCCAAAAATACAAGCTATTCGCATATTAGGTGAACGCAGATTCCAGGACTGAAAGCACCAGGAAAGCAATTTACAGCATAGCATTGGAAAGCATGATGCCATACTTGTGATTTTATGGCCAAAATAGTCATAGAAACCTTTGCATATTGAGGAAAAACAAGCTGCACATAGGACTGAAACTGCCACGAAGGCAGCATACCGCATAGCATCACAAAGCATGATGCCATACTTGCTTTTTTGACTGAAATATTCGTAGAAACCTTTGCATATTGAGGAAAAACAAGCTGCACATAGGACTGAAACTGCCAGGAGGGCAATTTTCAGCATAGCATCGGAAAGCATGATGCCATACTTGCTTTTTTGACTGAAATATTCGTAGAAACCTTTGCATATTGAGGAAAAACAAGCTGCACATAGGACTGAAACTGCCACGAAGGCAGCATACCGCATAGCATCACAAAGCATGATGCCATACTTGCTTTTTTGACTGAAATATTCGTAGAAACCTTTGCATATTGAGGAAAAACAAGCTGCATATAGGACTGAAACTGCCAGGAGGGCAATTTTCCGCATAGCATCACAAAGCATGATGCCATACTTGCTTTTTTGACTGAAATATTCGTAGAAACCTTTGCATATTGAGGAAAAACAAGCTGCACATAGGACTGAAACTGCTAGGAAGGCCGCTTACAGTATAGTATCACAAAGCATGATGCCATACAGTACTTCTGGTTTTATGATCAAAATGTTCATAAAAACCTTTGGATTCTAAGAAAATACAAGCTGGACATAGGACACTGAAAATAGTTTGTATGGCTGGGTGTTCTCTATTAGGAGATCAAGGAAAACGCAGCCGGATCGGGTACCAACATCAGTAAGCACATAACTGTTAATACCAAGTTGTACGGTGCCATACACCAAAGCATCAGACAGTCTGCCGCCATACTAATGGAATTAGGGATGTGGATAATAGATTACACCCAAAAATACAAGCTATTCGCATATTAGGTGAACGCAGATTCCAGGACTGAAAGCGCCAGGAAGGCAGCTTACAGAATAGCATCACAAAGCATGCCGCCATACTTGCGATTTTAGGACCAAAATATTCGTAGAAACCTTTGCATATTGAGGAAAAACAAGCTACACATAGGACTGAAACTGCCAGGAAGGCAGCTTCCAGTATAGCATCACAAAGCATGATGCCATACTTGCTTTATTGATTGAAATATTCGTAGAAACCTTTGCATATTGAGGAAAAACAAGCTGCACATAGGACTGAAACTGCCAGGAAAGCAATTTAAAGCATAGCATCACAAAGCATGATGCCATACAGTTCTTCTGGTTTTATGATCAAAATGTTCATAAAAACCTTTGGATTCGAAGGAAATACAAGCTGAATATAGGACGGAATACACCAGGAACAATAAAGCACAATGCCGCACCTTACGGCACAGAGCAATGCTACGGTTTAAGGGACACTGAAAATAGTTTGTATGGTTGGGTGTTTTCTATTAGGAGATCAAGGAAAACGCAGCCGGATCAGGTACCAACATCAGTAAGCACATAACTGTTAATACCAAGTTGTACGGTGCCATACACCAAAGCATCAGACAGTCTGCCGCCATACTAACGGAATTAGGGATGCTGATAATAGATTACACCCAAAATACAAGCTGTTCGCATATTAGAGGAACGCAGATTCCAGGACTGAAATCGCCAGGAAGGCAGATTCCAGCATAGCATCACAAAGCATGATGCCATACTTGTGAGTTTATGACCAAAATAGTCATAGAAACCTTTATATATTGAGGAAAAACAAGCTGCACATAGGACTGAAACTGCCAGGAAGGCAACTTTCAGCATAGCGTCACAAAGCATGATGCCATACTTGTGAGTTTATGACCAAAATAGTCATAGAAACCTTTATATATTGAGGAAAAACAAGCTGCTCGCATATTAGAGGAATGCAGATTCCAGGACTGAAATCGCCAGGAAGGCAGATTCCAGCATAGCATCACAAAGCATGATGCCATACTTGTGTGTTTATGACCAAAATAGTCATAGAAACCTTTATATATTGAGGAAAAACAAGCTGCACATAGGACTGAAACTGCCAGGAAGGCAGCTTCCAGTATAGCATCACAAAGCATGATGCCATACTAGTGAGTTTATGACCAAAATAGTCATAGAAACCTTTATATATTGAGGAAAAACAAGCTGCACATAGGACAGAAACTGCCAGGAAGGCCGCTTACAGTATAGCATCACAAAGCATGATGCCATACAGTACTTCTGGTTTTATGATCAAAATGTTCATAAAAGCCTTTGGATTCTAAGAAAATACAAGCTGGACATAGGACACTGAAAATAGTTTGTATGGCTGGGTGTTCTATTAGATCAAGGAAAACGCAGCCGGATCGGGTACCAACATCATCAGTAAGCACATAACTGTTAATACCAAGTTGTACGGTGCCATACACCAAAGCATCAGACAGTCTGCCGCCATACTAACGGAATTAGTGATGCTGATAATAGATTACACCCAAAAATACAAGCTATTCGCATATTAGAGGAACGCAGATTCCAGGACTGAAATCGCCAGGAAGGCAGATTCCAGCATAGCATCACAAAGCATGATGCCATAGTTGTGAGTTTATGACCAAAATAGTCATAGAAACCTTTATATATTGAGGAAAAACAAGCTGCTCGCATATTAGAGGAACGCAGATTCCAGGACTGAAATTTCCAGGAAGGCAGATTCCAGCATAGCATCACAAAGCATGATTCCATACTTGTGAGTTTATGACCAAAATAGTCATAGAAACCTTTATATATTGAGGAAAAACAAGCTGGACATCCAACATGAAAATCTAGTTATGTGAAATTTATACAGGATATATTTACCTGTGCATTGAAATCCATTAACGTTCTGTCCAATAGTCTACAGCACTGTATCCTGATGCCTGCTTGCAGTGTCCACCACCAAGCCATCCATAGTATTCCCTGTGTGAAGACATTGGATCCTTCTTGTAAATTTTCCAATGGATGAAGGCAACAGTTTTTCTTCAGGTACCCATAAATCCAATAGATTAGCTGCCCTAGTAAGACGAGGGGAAAGTCAATTAAGTAAAGTTTGTAATCAAAATAAAAATGACCAATTTTAAATGCACAACACCCTACACCGCATTATGCAATAACCCATAAAGAACTTCATCTACTTAAAACCTGGTCCTTTTTATTTATTTTTTTATAAACTTTTTTTTAACCATGATGGAGAATGATAGATCCATTTCTGTCTATCCATCTTCACCCCTCTATAAATATCCATCTAAAATGCGTAATTGTAAACCAAATGATCACACAAAAAAGTTACTTTTCTTCCCAGCAGACTCAGATTTACAAGAAATTTGGTAGAATGATAGATGCCAAAGTTACTTTCATACTTAAATTGTGATATACAGTGTTCATACTACAGGGTTGCCAACATGACAACATTTTTTACATGTATGCTTTTTTAAAAAGATTTATTTGGACAGTAGTAAAATACAAAGAATCGGGTCACGTACCACAAGCGGCGGCTCAGATTTGCCGCAAGTAGATAGCATAGGAATGTTCAGCACCTAACAACTTTCAGAGCGTTTACACTCACTCTGCTCCACGATCAGGCTGACGCCCCCGCCCCCCCCCCCCCCCCACGTCATTTCACAAAATGTCAAGCAGGGAACCCTCTTGGGATGAAATTCACGGGTTTAGAACATGTTACACTTGATATTAGAGGTGGGAACAGAAAATGTATTAAGTAGTGTTCATTCTAGCACCGCCAACTTTGAAATCCCATGCAGTTCCTCTTCCCTGCTTAGGGTGTCGCTGTCTGCTGTGGTATTTCTAGCACAGGTCTGGTTTGCATATCAGACCACACTGTTCTAGAAGCACTACAGCAGACAGTGACACCCGAGACAGGGAAGAGGAACTGCATGGGTTTTCAAAGATGGGAGGTGCTAGAAACAACACTAATAAGGAAAAAGTAATTATGGATTTATATGCTAGATACCCTATGTCCGACCGGATTGAACGAGGGGACGGAAATTACCCCATTCTTGAAATAATCAAATGGACCTTCTCTTTTTTGCCTTTTCATGTTATCTTTTTTCTGTGTTTTTATAGAAACCTTGTTTAAAATCTAGTTCAAAGAATTATAATGGGAGTTTATCTTCCGTCATTTTTATGCTTTGTTACATTATATATTTTTAAGTCAATTATTGACTCGCTGGTATATGTTTTTATTTTATTCGGAATATATTATATATTCCTTTTTTAAACAATATTTTTTGATGTTTGTTGATATTTATGATATCCTAAATTTCATAGAAATAAATGTGTAATTGTGGGTTGCCAGGGGTGACCACAGTGGCCGCACAGACAGTAATGTTATTTTGAAATCAAGCACAGGGTGGATAATGAGCATTTCAATACGATGCACCTGTATGAGTTGTATTTGAGGGGAGCTCGTCTGATGCTAGGCCAGATCTCTGACTAAGTCCTCCGTGACAAAACACGTAGGGGCGTGGCCTAGCGTCAGAGAGGAGGTGAGTGTAACCACTCTGAAAGTTGTTAGGTGCTGAGCACCATTCCTATGCTATCTACATGCGGCAAATCTGTGCACCCCGCAGCTTGAGGTATGTTCTTTGTATTGTACCACTGTCTAAATAAATGTTTTTTTTAAAATTGGTAACGTGCACTATTCGAGCGCCCACATGGTCTTTCTAGATTTCGAATACCTGCTTGGATTCAGGAGAACCCTTGGGTTCAAAAAGGTGGAGCTGCCAGCTTGTCATAAAGCGAAGTGCCTTATTTGATTCCGCCAGTAAAACTGGGACTATATAACACCAGAACTGGTACTCTTTAACCAAACAAATACTCATTACCAATCATGCACTAAGCTTCAAAAGTGACAAAGTGGAGAGTGATAAACAGTCAGCGAATCAGCTCCTACCTGCCATGTCACAGGCTGTGTTTGAAAAATGTCAAATTAGGAGCGGATTGGTTGGTTGTTTATCACTCCATTTTATCACTTTTGAAGCTTAGTGCATCTGGCCCATTGTCTCCAAAAAACTGCCATTTGTTGGCAGCGAGTGAAACTATCACTCTCTCTCAGAGGCAGCTAGCTTTTGAAACTTGATTCAAGCGGGCTTACATGTATCTATGTATGATACACTAATCATCAGCATTCACCTTTCTTAGTTTTAGGGTGACCACATTGTTTAAATATAAACTGCAGGGGCTCTGCGCTCACTAATTAACTAATAACCAGTGGAGATTTAGTTCATGTATTGATCAATGCATTTAAGCCTGCAGCTCCCTCCATGGGACCCCTCTTCTCTGCAGGCCCTACACCATGGGTCTTCAAACTGCGGCCCTCCAGATGTTGTGAAACTACATGTCCAAGCATGCCCTGACAGTTTTGGCATGCTCTTATAGGAAAAAATGTGGCAATGCATGTTGGAACATGTAGTTTCACAACATCTGGAGGGCCACAGTTTGAAGACCCATGCCCTACACTATTGTGCAAAATAATCACCATCATTTACATAACAAATAATTACCATAGCCAACAGTACTGGTTTTGCCTATCACTTTTGAACATAATTTGTTTGGTGGATGACCCCCAACTCAAGGCACACTTACAAACATACCAGGGAACAAAGTTTGGGAACCACCACTGTAAAGAAAAAACTAATATTTTGCACAAAGCAACCTTTTACATATGGGACGGTTAGATATGCAAAACCAAGAATAGCATGTAACCTGCTCAAATACTGTGTGTGTGTGTGTGTATATATATATACAGGTTGAGTATCCCTTATCCAAAATGCTCGGGACCAGGAGAATTTTGGATAACGGATTATTCCGTATTTCGGAATATTTTAATATTTCAATGATGTATTTTGAAGTATCTTGCATTTATGCTGTATAAACACATAATATACACACAAATATATTTTATTACCACATAAAATACACACAAATATATTTTAATTGTTCAAAAAACAAGGTTTCAAAACGTGAAACAAAATTTGTGTACTATCTCAGATATTGAATTTGAATGCCAAGCAATCATTTTCTTGTACATATATAGTGCCAGTTACATATCATGTCCTCAGTAGTGCTGTTACAAATGTCCCCAGTGAGTTTTTAGCAAAAAAAATTTTTTTTTTTCACTTTCTGGAATGTCCGTATTTCGGAATAATTCGGATAACAGATATACGGATACGGGATACTCGACCTGTATATATATATATATATATATGTGTATATATATATATATATATATATATATATATATATATTTTTTTTTTTACTAATTAGTTATAACATGTCATATTTAGGGAAATTTACTAAGATGGGCGTTCTAATTCACATGGGATGTTTCTATGGGCAATCACTTAATCTACTTTTTTAGCACCTTCTAGAACAGTGGTAGCCAACCCTAGCCCTCGAGAGCTACCAACAGTTCACAAATTCCAGACAACCTAGCTGCTGCACTCATTAATCACCGACACATTTTAAAAGATCCACAGATGGAGCTAATTAGCTCACTTGTGATTATGTGAGACCTGCAAAACATGCACTGTTGGTAGCTCTCGAGGACTAGGGTTGGCTACCCCAGCAATAGATAGTATCTGATTGCTTGCCTATAGTCCATGTGAAATATAACTTGCATATCAAGGGGTATACACAGAGAACTTTTAACAGGAGATTTTGACTAGTCAAAATCTCCTAGAAGGTTAGCCAAAATCTCCCTTTTTTTTTCTCCTGCTTAGTCAATATTGTCTAGCAGAAATTGCTTAGCATAGATAGACTGTGCAGGCAAAGCAATTTTGACTAGATCATAGACTATCATTGCTTAGTCAAAATCTCCAGTGCATCTAGCCAAAATCTCTCCCAAAATTGCTTAGTCAAAATTGTCCATTTGTCAAAATCTCAGCATGTGTACACCCTTTAGTAAATTGCCCCCATTAGGTAAACCAAATAAGTAGTACTAGAGATGTATTGAGGGGTATTCAATGCTCTGATAGCGAGACATGGCAATAACTCAGTCATATATTCAACTCACTTCCCTTCACTCGCCGTTTCCATCTAACCTCATGGAACAGGCTTAAACGATGGGGCAAGGTACAAAATGCGACAAACAGCAATGCTGGCTGCAGATGCAGCTATTCTAAGGTGTTCCTTACCATCCTCTCATGGCAAGGATTTGGCCCTTACATTGAATACGGTGATGGGGTTTGACAAGGATGGCTTGTTTTTGGCCAGGAAAGCCATCCTTGCCATAGAAACCCCCTCACTGTATGAATGACATTGAACTACACAATTGTTTAAATAGGGTGTGAATCATCTCACAATATCAAGATAGACACCAAAAGGTTGATGAAAAAAGATAGACAGGTTTAATTTTTTCTTTTTCACCTAAGCATGGGAATCGCCAAATCGTGTACAGCCTCACTCTATAGGATTCGGGCTCAATCAGAGTTCACATGGATGGTTAAGGGCAATACCAACAAAAAATGGACATGGGTCATGAAAGTTTCCCAGTGCATCAGTCAGTCTATAGCAGGCATGTCCAAACTGTGACCCTCCAGCTGTTGTGAAACTACACATCCCAGCATGCCTTGCCATAGTTTTAGCATTCCCTATTAGCAAAACTGAGGCAAGGCATGATGGGACTTAAGGTGCCCATACACATGCCGATTCTGGCGGTGCGATGTGTGCTATGAGATGCGTGTTCCCGCGGCATCTCATCGCACAGTACAAAAAGTATGTGCTGCAAATACTTTTTGTACTGTCTTTTTATCGCATCGCATGGCATGCACAATGCATGCAATGAGATGCTATTTTAGCACAAAACGCACGCCAGAATCGGCACGTGTATGGGCACCTTTATAGTTTCACAACAGCGGGAATGCCAGTTTGGACATTCCTGGTCTATAGTAATTTTTTTAAAAATCGGTTGGTAACTGTCACGTGGCATGCTGCTTTTTTCAGTAATGGTTATCATCAGGCAGACACTGATTGTGACCAATGATAATCTATTGCGGTTTTCTGAAAACAAAAGTAAGACACTTGGCTTATTGTAGTATATAAACCAAACTACACCAACATACATATCTTCTCTTATCTCAAAATATCATCCAACACGACCTCTACGCTCCTCCCAAGATCTGCGTCTCTCATCCACACTCATTACTCGCTCCCATTCCCGACTGCAGGACTTTCTTCGGGCTGCACCCACTCTGTGGAATGCCCTCCCAAGCACAATAAGACTCTCCTCCAGTCTCCAAACCTATAAGCGTTCCCTGAAGACTCATCTCTTCAGGCAAGCTTATCAAATTCCAGAACCAGTCATAGAACCTTGCGTTCTGGTGGAATCGATGCAATAAAGAATACAGTATCTATCCTTATGTATCAATGCCTATTTCCCTATAGATTGTAAGCTTACGAGCAGGGCCCTCCTACAATTTGACTGTCTGTAAATACCCTGTTTTGTTGTATCACTGTCTGCCATTGTGAAGCGCAACGGAATATGCTGCGCTATATAAGAAACTGTTAATAAATAAATAAATAAATATAAACACAAGTAGAGCACATTCACTGGCAGAAGCTATGTGTTGATAATCAGTGGTTTTATGTTAATGAAAGTTACATTTGGCACACATTTGGTGTTACTTTTTTGGTTATTTTTTTTCCATATTTTGTTTAAAACGATGAGTAAATGCATGATATTTACCAGATCTCTAATGGTTTATGAGGATTAAAAACGCATTTGTTATTCACAACATATTTACTTTGGCAGTTCTGTACTGTCATTTTATGTGCATTATAAATTTGTAGCAATCCAGATGTTTACCACAAACATTGTATATAGAGTTATGGTTTGTACACACGGTAGGATATGCCTTCCGATGTTGACAATGTAGGCAACATCGTGTCTGTATCGCATGCAGATCGCAAGGGTTTTAACCCTTGCAATCTGCTTGCGAGTTCCGATGCGCATTCAAGTATCGCAAGGCATATATGCTTGGCTGCCTTAACTATATAGTGCAGATCTGCACTATATAGTCAAAATTGTGCCATTACATGCATGCCGTGTAATGCGAGTCCCGATGCGATCTGATCGTATCGGGACTCCCATAGCACAGCATATCCTACCGTGTGTACACACCATTACATCCATTACTTTGGAATTGCCCTTAACCGTTACAAATTGGAGTCCATGTGGATTATAAAGTATTATGGGGCAGATGTATTAAGCTTGGAGAAGAGATAAAAGTGGAAATAAAGTGAAGGGCGATAAAGCACCAATCAATTATCAACTGTCATTTTCAAACAGGTTATTGGCTGGTGCTTTATCTCCTTTCACTTTATCTCCAGTTTATATATTATCCAGGCTTAATACATTTGCCCCTATTTTGAAATGGTCAGACCTGTGCGTATGAATGAAGAATTATTTCTGCAATATGTGGATTACTGTCAACTAATTACTAAACAGTAATGCTTTACAATATACAGCTCACAATAGCTATAGAAACAAGTGTGTGTCTAGTCAGGGCTCGACAAAAACCGGGGGCCAGGTCACCATGGTGACCAAATTCCTCTTCCTGTTGGCCAGATTTTTTTGCAGGAAGGAAGCAGAATCTGGTCATGGGCAGGTCAGCGCCAGGTTCTCTGAGGGGAGAAGTCGCAGTGTATAGGCACCTTAACAAATGTGTGCCACATTGTTAAAACCTTTAAATGATAACCACACAGTAGATGCAGTAATGCTATAAGGCTGCTCCACAGATGTAAATGTAATGAAGGCATAATTCAAAATGTGACAATTGATTATATCAAACGTATGTATCAATCATTGCAGGTACAGCTTGCTAAACTGCTCTGCAACATTGCTGGCTTTGCAGAATGCACCACAGAGATCGCCAGTACTGCTGGGACTCCAAATCCTTGTCTTGAAAAACCCCCACCACTGCTGAACACACTCAACTATCCAATTATCAGCTACTGTAACCCATGTTGCATTAAAGTGAACTGCCACTTTGCAGCATCACTTTACTCCACAGGGGGTCACAGGAACAGCACCACTATGACCAACACTCCTTAGCAGAGCACGTAACAGGAGACCCTTGGTAGGATAGGAAATGGGAAAAATTAACATTTTATTAAGGTACTTGTGAGGTGGGCTCTCTTTTAGGGTATGTACCCAATATAGGCGCCATCTTGAATTCTGCCTTCCAGAATAATCAGTGTAATTTTGTTTTTTTTTAAATGGAAAGGGGGCCATGTAAAAAGCCTAACATCAGAATTTGATTACGTTTATTGCTGTAAATTTGAAAATGCAGTTATTGTAACTGAAGCCATCTTAAGTTACCGGTAACAAAAAGTATTGTAACTTTTGAACAATAATTGCTATTTCAAATCTGCAGCAATACACATTTCAGCAAATTTTGAGGTTTGCCATCCCCTTCCCATTTGAAAAAAACAGACATCAATTCAAGATGGCTGATTTCAAGATGGCACCCATGTTCAGTATATACCATAAGAGATAACCAACCTCGCTTAAGTATTCAGCTTTACCATTTCCTACACAGTTTGAGACAAAAAGGTATACTACAACTTTTGAATCACCCTGAATATAGGTGATACGGTCGAATTATCGACCACACTTAGTTCGACAGTCGTTAGGTCGACACCATTGGGTTGGCAGTGGGGAAGGTCGACACAGGTGAAGGTCAACATAGGACAATGTCGACATGGGTTTAGGTTGACATAGCATTAGGTCAACAGGTGGGAAGGTAGACATGTTTTTTTTTTTTACCTTTTTTAGCCGACATGTGCCAACAGGCGGTATTTCATGCCCTACCATCCACTAGGGCATGGTGGGAGAATAAAATAGTGTGCCGAGCACAGCGAGGCACCGTGCCTGAAGCATAGCGAGCGATGCAAGGGGCTGCGGTTGCCTTTCAACTGTGTCCATGTCGACTATCGACATTCGGGTAAAAAAACAGTAAAAAAATATGTCGACCTTCCGACATATACCATGTTGACCTAAAGCTATGTCGCCCTAAACCCATGTGGACCTTGTCCTATGTCGACCTAGACACCTGTCGACCTTCACCTATGTTGACCTAGACACCTGTCGACCTTCCCCCCCGTCAACCCAACGATGTCCGCCTAAGGACTGTCGACCTAAGTGTGGTCGATAAAACGATCCACACCGTATATAGGTGGTGCCGCGGGTGTCAAAAATTGTGCACACAAAAGCACAGATATAGGTCAGTGATATTACCGGCACCCATGCCATACATGCAGTCATCTAGTAGTCAAGATTGCAGTGCATGGACAGGCGTGGAATGGGGGGGGGGGGGGGGTGTACACACGGGACTATTTGCTATAAAAAAAAAAAAATATATATATATATATATATATATATATATATATATATATATATATATATATATATATATATATATATACACACACACACACACATATATATATATATCTCATTGTATATATGTCGTTAACAATATATCACCAAATAAGTGACATACTAAAAGGAATGACAGTGGAATGACAGTGTTGTCTGCAGATAAGGAATGCCAATTGACTATAATGGGAGAAAATGACTTTTATATTAATATTTCTGAAATTATTGCACATATCAACTATATTTTATTTATACTTCTTGCTAAGACCATTACACATATTTTACATGCAGAATGACGCGGAATGACGGCTTCCTCCTATGGAATGACGGCCTTTAATTCGCCATCCTGAAGCCAAAATAGCATTAAAATAGCTCCATTATGCGATATTAAGACCCCGATGTTACGGTGATCCCCATAGCGCACGCGCTCATCCTTTTCCAAACATGCCCGCCTACACCCCTGCTCTCGTAAACATGTCACGTGACGAAGAATGACGGCTGCCTCCTATGGAATGACGGCCTTTTAATTCGCCATCCTGTAGCCAAAATAGCATTAAAGCAGCTCCATTATGCGATATTAAGACCCCGATGTTACGATGATCCCCATAGCGCACGCGCTCATCCTTTTCCAAATATGCCCGCCTACACCCCTGCTCTCGTAAACATGTCACATGACGCGGAATGACGGCTGCCTCCTATGGAATGACGGCCTTTTAATTCGCCATCCTGAAGCCAAAATAGCATTAAAATAGCTCCATTATGCGATATTAAGACCCCGATGTTACGGTGATCCCCATAGCGCACGCGCTCATCCTTTTCCAAATATGCCCGCCTACACCCTTACTCTCGTAAACATGTCATGTGACGCGGAATGACGGCTGCCTCCTATGGAATGACGGCCTTTTAATTCGCCATCCTGAAGCCAAAATAGCATTAAAGCAGCTCCATTATGCGATATTAAGACCCCGATGTTACGGTGATCCCCATAGCGCACGCGTTCATCCTTTTCCAAATATGCCCGCCTACACCCCTACTCTCGTAAACATGTCACGTGACGCTGAATGACGGCTGCCTCCTATGGAATGACGGCCTTTTAATTCGCCATCCTGTAGCCAAAATAGCATTAAAGCAGCTCCATTATGCGATATTAAGACCCCGATGTTACGGTGATCCCCATAGCGCACGCGCTCATCCTTTTCCAAATATGTCCGCCTACACCCCTACTCTCGTAAACATGTCACCTGACGGGGAATGACGGCTGCCTCCTATGGAATGACGGCCTTTTAATTCGCCATCCTGAAGCCAAAATAGCATTAAAATAGCACAGTGGAATGACAGTGGAATGACAGTGTTGTCTGCAGATAAGGAATGCCAATTGACTATAATGGGAGAAAATGACTTTTATATTAATATTTCTGAAATTATTGCACATATCAACTATATTTTTGGTATACTTCTTGCTAAGACCATTACACATATTTTACATGCAGAATGACGCGGAATGACGGCTGCCTCCTATGGAATGACAGCCTTTTAATTCGCCATCCTGAACCAAAATAGCATTAAAATAGCTCCATTATGCGATATTAAGACCCCGATGTTACGGTGATCCCCATAGCGCACGCGCTCATCCTTTTCCAAATATGTCCGCCTACACCCCTACTCTCATAAACATGTCACCTGACGCGGAATGACGGCTGCATCCTATGGAATGACGGCCTTTTAATTCGCCATCCTGAAGCCAAAATAGCATTAAAGCAGCTCCATTATGCGATATTAAGACCCCGATGTTACGGTGATCCCCATAGCGCACGCGTTCATCCTTTTCCAAATATGCCCGCCTACACCCCTACTCTCGTAAACATGTCACGTGACGCTGAATGACGGCTGCCTCCTATGGAATGACGGCCTTTTAATTCGCCATCCTGAAGCCAAAATAGCATTAAAGCAGCTCCATTATGCGATATTAAGACCCCGATGTTACGGTGATCCCCATAGCGCACGCGCTCATCCTTTTCCAAATATGTCCGCCTACACCCCTACTCTCGTAAACATGTCACCTGACGGGGAATGACGGCTGCCTCCTATGGAATGACGGCCTTTTAATTCGCCATCCTGAAGCCAAAATAGCATTAAAATAGCACAGTGGAATGACAGTGGAATGACAGTGTTGTCTGCAGATAAGGAATGCCAATTGACTATAATGGGAGAAAATGACATTTATATTAATATTTCTGAAATTATTGCACATATCAACTATATTTTTGGTATACTTCTTGCTAAGACCATTACACACATTTTACATGCAGAATGACGCGGAATGACGGCTGCCTCCTATGGAATGACGGCCTTTTAATTCGCCATCCTGAAGCCAAAATAGCATTAAAGCAGCTCCATTATGCGATATTAAGACCCCGATGTTACTGTGATCCCCATAGGGCACGCGCTCATCCTTTTCCAAATATGTCCGCCTACACCCCTACTGTCGTAAACATGTCACCTGACGCGGAATGACGGCTGCACCCTATGGAATGACGGCCTTTTAATTCGCCATCCTGAAGCCAAAATAGCATTAAAGCAGCTCCATTATGCGATATTAAGACCCCGATGTTACGGTGATCCCCATAGCGCACGCGCTCATCCTTTTCCAAATATGCCCGCCTACACCCCTACTCTCGTAAACATGTCACGTGACGCGGAATGACGGCTGCCTCCTATGGAATGACAGCCTTTTAATTCGCAATCCTGAAGCCAAAATAGCATTAAAATAGCTAAATTATGCGATATTAAGACCCCGATGTTACGGTGATCCCCATAGCGCACGCGCTCATCCTTTTCCAAATATGTCCGCCTACACTCCTACTCTCGTAAACATGTCACCTGACGTGGAATGACGGCTGCACCCTATGGAATGACGGCCTTTTAATTCGCCATCCTGAAGCCAAAATAGAATTAAAGCAGCTCCATTATGCGATATTAAGACCCCGATGTTACGGTGATCCCCATAGCGCACGCGCTCATCCTTTTCCAAATATGTCCGCCTACATGCCTACTGTCGTAAACATGTCACCTGACGCGGAATGACGGCTGCACCCTATGGAATGACGGCCTTTTAATTCGCCATCCTGAAGCCAAAATAGCATTAAAATAGCACAGTGGAATGACAGTGTTGTCTGCAGATAAGGAATGCCAATTGACTATAATGGGAGAAAATGACTTTTATATTAATATTTCTGAAATTATTGCACATATCAACTATATTTTAGGTATACTTCTTGCTAAGACCATTACACATATTTTACATGCAGAATGACGCGGAATGACGGCTGCCTCCTATGGAATGACGGCCTTTTAATTCGCCATCCTGAAGCCAAAATAGCATTAAAGCAGCTCCATTATGCGATATTAAGACCCCGATGTTACGGTGATCCCCATAGCGCACGCGCTCATCCTTTTCCAAATATGTCCGCCTACACCCCTACTCTCGTAAACATGTCACGTGACGCGGAATGACGGCTGCCTCCTATGGAATGACAGCCTTTTAATTCGCCATCCTGAAGCCAAAATAGCATTAAAGCAGCTCCATTATGCGATATTAAGACCCCGATGTTACGGTGATCCCCATAGCGCACGTGCTCATCCTTTTCCAAATATGCCCGCCTACACCCCTACTCTCGTAAACATGTCACCTGACGGGGAATGACGGCTGCCTCCTATGGAATGACGGCCTTTTAATTCGCCATCCTGAAGCCAAAATAGCATTAAAATAGCTCCATTATGCGATATTAAGACCCCGATGTTACGGTGATCCCCATAGCGCACGCGCTCATCCTTTTCCAAATATGTCCGCCTACACCCCTACTCTCGTAAACATGTCACCTGACGCGGAATGACGGCTGCACCCTATGGAATGACGGCCTTTTAATACGCCATCCTGAAGCCAAAATAGCATTAAAGCAGCTCCATTATGCGATATTAAGACCCCGATGTTACGGTGATCCCCATAGCGCACGTGCTCATCCTTTTCCAAATATGCCCGCCTACACCCCTACTCTCGTAAACATGTCACGTGACGCGGAATGACGGCTGCCTCCTATGGAATGACAGCCTTTTAATTCGCCATCCTGAAGCCAAAATAGCATTAAAATAGCTCCATTATGCGATATTAAGACCCCGATGTTACAGTGATCCCCATAGCGCACGCGCTCATCCTTTTCCAAATATGCCCGCCTACACCCCTACTCTCGTAAACATGTCACGTGACGCGGAATGACGGCTGCCTCCTATGGAATGACAGCCTTTTAATTCGCCATCCTGAAGCCAAAATAGCATTAAAATAGCTCCATTATGCGATATTAAGACCCCGATGTTACAGTGATCCCCATAGCGCACGCGCTCATCCTTTTCCAAATATGTCCGCCTACACTCCTACTCTCGTAAACATGTCACCTGACGCGGAATGACGGCTGCACCCAATGGAATGACGGCCTTTTAATTCGCCATCCTGAAGCCAAAATAGCATTAAAATAGCACAGTGGAATGACAGTGTTGTCTGCAGATAAGGAATGCCAATTGACTATAATGGGAGAAAATGACTTTTATATTAATATTTCTGAAATTATTGCACATATCAACTATATTTTAGGTATACTTCTTGCTAAGACCATTACACATATTTTACATGCAGAATGACGCGGAATGACGGCTGCCTCCTATGGAATGACGGCCTTTTAATTCGCCATCCTGAAGCCAAAATAGCATTAAAGCAGCTCCATTATGCGATATTAAGACCCCGATGTTACGGTGATCCCCATAGCGCACGCGCTCATCCTTTTCCAAATATGCCCGCCTACACTCCTGCTCTCGTAAACATGTCACGTGACGCGGAATGGCGGCTTCCTCCTATGGAATGACGGCCTTTTAATTCGCCATCCTGAAGCCAAAATAGCATTAAAGTAGCTCCATTATACGATATTAAGACCCCGATGTTACGGTGATCCCCATAGCACACGCGCTCATCCTTTTCCAAATATGCCCGCCTACACCCCTGCTCTCGTAAACATGTCACATGACGCGGAATGACGGCCTTTTAATTCGCCATCCTGAAGCCAAAATAGCATTAAAGCAGCTCCATTATGCTATATTAAGACCCCGATTTTACTATGATCCAATAAGAGCACACACTAACCTCTTTCCGTATACGCCTGCCTACACCCCTACTCTTATTAATATGTCAAATTACTTGTTTTTTTTTTTGGTACTTGTGTGTTATTGCGGTGCCCGTTACGTAGCGTCCCTGTCAAATTAGGCGTAGTGTTCCCGCGGCCAGCGTAGTTTAGTGTTCCCGCCCGTCGAGCCGGAGCTTACGTAGTTAGCGTAGTCAGTCAGTGTTATGCAGTTAGTGTAGTCAGTGATCGCATATTGTATTGTGTGGGAACCATCTACTTGTTGCCTACAAATGGTTCCACATCCCTATAGATGATGTGTGTGATTTTTTACACCTTGCCGGGACATTAGGACAAGTCGGCCTAATGTCGGCCCCGACTTCCACTGAGCTCCCCCCGGCAGCTCCTGATATGATTTGGCACTTGATGTGCCATTTTTTTGCATATGATAAATCGGATCGATTCAAATCCGGGGGAGCTGCAGGAGAGCAGGGTCTAGGGGGAGCTTGCGGCGGGGGGGGGGGGGGGGGGGGGGGTCAGGGTCCGTCTGGGGGAGCGGGGACCAGAGACCGGAGAGACTGGGCGGACGCTGATTGCCCGAGAGCTCAGCCAATCAGCGACTGCCCTGCCCACACAGTCTTTTGAATAGGATGTTTCCTATTCTCCCGCTTGCCGATACCTGGACTCTGCTTTGTGCCGTGCGCTCCCCGCCTGTCGCTACCTCTCCAGTCCACCCGCTAGCCCACTACCCCTCCTGCAGCTGGACCGGACCCCGCTCCCCGCCACCTCTCCTGCCACTAGCTGACTACTCCCTCTGCATCACCCACGGACCGGACCCTGCTCTCCGGTCTCTGGTCCCCACTCCCCCAGACCAGCTCAATGCCGGCTGCACATAAGATTTATCTTATGTGCAGACCGTCCGACATCCAGATCTGATCCGATGCGCACGGGACCACGCATCGGAAGAGATTGGATGTCATACCCTACGCGATTTGGGCAATTTCACCCAATTTCTTGGCCCGATCCTCCAGAATCGGTTGAAATCGGGGCCAAATCGTGTAGTGTATGGGGGCCTTAAGAGATGAAATACACATGAATGAGTGGCAGTGAGGATGCTGACAGTCAGAAAACCAACACCGGCATCCTGTAAGACGGAATCCTGAAAGGGGTCTTGTAAGTATACTTTACAGCCCCTTCCTATCCCTAACCTTCCCCCAACCACACAGACTACCCCTAGTACTCTGCTCACTAAACCGAACCCTCCCACCCCAAAGCCTAGCCTTAAACACATTTCTGGGGGGGGGCGTGGCCAGGACGCTGAGCTGAGCAGACGTGGGCTGCTGGAGCTCCCACTATCAAGGCCAAAACCTGGTGCCCAGAGCCTCATCCCTACCCACAACTGCCCCAGATCACTTGCCCGGGGCCCCCTCGCACAGCTGACTAGTGCCGCAGAGCCGGGGGACATTCCCGTAGTCCCCGCGGGTTGCGGCCTACTCGCGGTGGTGGAGCCGGGGCCTCGAGTTTTGCGGCTGCCCGCGACGCGGTTCCGGGTCCAGCCCGCTGCGCCCGGAGTGGCAGGAGTGAAGCAGAGACCCCCAGCAGCCCACCCAGGAGCGGGAGGAGGCTGGCAGCGGGCTGAGGATCTGCTGCTGTCGCCCGAGGAGTCCTCCCTGCGGTGATCCCCTCTGCTTCAGGGAGATGGCGGCCATCTTGGATCCGGAGCTGCAGCCTAAGACCTCTGCTGCTCTTCCCCGGCATACTGTGCTCCACACGGATTCCTGCAGACCCCCAGCTGCCCCCAGCAAGCTGCAGTAAGTGGCACTCAGTGCCTTCTTCACAGCTACCCTAGCCTACATTAATATAACACCTCACAGGGCATATTGCTGTACTGCACTGCCTTCACTCACATACTGGGTGGCAAGCCCCTCTGTACTGTACTGCAGGGTAAGCTCAGCCTGGGCATGAGATAGTGGGTACACAAAATAAGTGTCTCCTGTGCGCCACCTACTCTGAATCTACACTACTGCTCCTTACTTCACTATACTGCTACAACCAGAATTGATCGGGACACAGTGATCTCACCCCCCTCCTGCTAGCTGTGAATCCCTACCTTATCATTCAGCCCATTGGGGAGTCAGTGTGCTCAGGAATGGGTCTTGTGTACATTTGATGTGACGGCCTCCCATACACCCCATTATGTCAAGGCGGATGCTGTGAGACTGTCCTCTTTCTGCATGAGTGCAGCCTGACAGTTCTGTTTATGTGAAATTGCTACCGACCCCCTTGACCCTATTAAGGAATTGATTTAAGAGAAGTCTATGTTCCTGCCTTCGCCATTATGAGATCGCGCAAAAACAAGGTGTCTAAGACAGTCTCCCAGATCCTCTAAATCTGAAAATGCTCCACCTTCCACATCCACCTCGTCTCCCACTTCACTATTCCCTACGTCAGCCCCTTCCCTGTCTTCTCCTCTGGAGACCCCAACCTGCAGGGAGCTTCCTGATGATGAGGCGCTGACAGTTGGCACCTTGAAATTTCTACTTACACAACTGAAAGATGAAGTATCCGCGGAAATACGTACATCCCTACAGTCGTGCCAGCGTTCCATAAACGAACTGGGAGAATGTACAGATGCTTTTGTCACACGTAGCCGCGACGGAGCGCGGCGGGTACAGTACTCACCCGTCCGCGCCCGCCGCCGGCTAGCGTGTGCAGGCTCCGGTCTGCGGTGTGCGGGTAGCGGCAGCTCTGGGTAGGGATGGCAGCAGGGGAGCGTCGGGTAGCGGTGTCTTTGCAGATAGTGGTGCTGGGAGGCCGGCGTCACCATCTTGGTTGAGGGCAGAAGACAGATTGGCCCAGAGTGGAGGTTCCCTCCTCATCCTGCGCTGACAGCCAATGGCAGCCGTCCCCTGGGGATATAAAGGATCTGCCTAGGCTGTTCAGTGTCAGTGCAATGAGTCTTTGGAGTCATTCACAACTCCTAGCTGATTCCCGGATCCTGGCTCTTTCTCCCCTGACTCTGGTGCCTTGCTCCCTGCATCTTGCTACAAGGAAGTTTTCTCCTGACACCAATGCTGCAAGTCCTACCTAGTGCTTGTTCCTGCTTGTGTCCCAGAATTACCCTGCACAGCATTCCGCTGCCCTCCTTCATACAACTCATTCATTCCATCATCTTTCAGTCATCCGGATCCATTTCTTCTGTCATCAAATCAACCTCTTTCCGGATCTTCCTCTATGTACTCTGGCTCATCATGTACACGTTTCCAGATTTACCTGCTCGTTATTAATATTGTGCTGGACTCTATTTAATTTATCCCAACTGTCACTTAAAGAAGTATTTGAGTGAAGTTTATCATTTATGAAATCTGTTATTAAACCTGCACGTTTCAATCCTACTCCTCCTGGTCCGTCTCCGGCTTCTGTGCACCACACGACTCCATCCAGCCCTTTAGCCGTGACAGCTTTGGAGTTGAAAATGGGGGAGGTGGTTGCTTCCCATAACGATTTGATTGACTCTCATGCTAATCTGGAGACGGAAGTCGCCTTGTTACGGGATAAAGTTGCAGACTTGGAGGATCGCTCCCGCAGGAATAACCTTAAGCTAAGGGGCATTCCTGACAACGTCTCTAACAGTAGCCTTCATGATGTGACTTTGGATATTTTCAAGAAGCTCCTTCCATCGGCCTCGGCTTCCGACCTGTTGATAGACCGGATTCATAGGCTTCCACGAGCCAGGAACGCCCCTGAGGGTGCACCCAGAGACGTCCTCATGCTTGTACATTTCTACCACATTAAAGAGGCTCTCCTAAAAGCGGCGAGACCCTCCTCTGAGACGGCTGCTGCCTTGGGCTCCTATCAGTTGTTTGGGGACCTGTCGCAGGCAACCTTAGCTAAGAGGAGAGCGCTACAACCTATTACTGTGTATTATGTGGCTGGAATAGCTGACACGCTGCTCTGAGTTGCTTTAGCCACATCCAGTCCCCCGCCACCCTGACAGCGCGCTCATCTACTCTGCTGAGAGCGACTGTTACAGCATCCCCCTCTCAGCAGCGGAGTGGACTTGGGATGCAGAGTTACTATGAAACGGTAACCTGCATGCAGGGTGCGTTGCTTTAAGGTGCGCAGCGGCAGCAAACTGTATAAAACCTACAGTGACTGGCTGCCGGCGGCCACTGTTCAGTGATTGGGTCCCGGCGGCCGCTGCAGTCACAGTGATTGGCTCGCAGCGGCGGCTGACAGGTTTAGTACAGTGCGTCCTCTGGGACCCCTTTAGTTTTAAAAACTGAGTCCCCGGGGACCGTTTTAGGGTAAAATACGCGCTATAGCGCGTTTTTGCGAACCTGGAATGGTCCATACACGAGATCTCCTGGTTAGGTAGAGTAGCAGCGTCAAAGATGGTCTTGCTACCTAAGCTCATGTATTTGTTCAGAGCTATCCCTCGGATCCTCCCTACTTCTCTTATTTGTAAATTCAATGCCTTATTTTCTAAATACATTTGGAAGGGTTCCAGGCCCAGGATCTCCAGAGGAGTGCTCTCGCTGCCTAAGGACAGGGGGGGAGTGGCCTATCCGGATATCGAGAGATATCAATTGGCTTGTCGGCTTAGTCAAGCTAGAGACTGGTTCGCGCCGCACTCCCCTAAGCCTTGGGTGGTGATAGAACGCTCTTTCTCCCCAAGACTGGGCCTAAACTACCTATTTTGGATTCCCCCTCAGGTCTCCCCTAAATGGTCTGGCCCTGGGACATCTATCAAAGCTACGGTAACGGTTTGGCATAAAGCTATCACTGGCGCGGAGGGAGTTTCCCTGCCTGGACCCGACCTGTCACTTAAAGCTATGTCGAGACTCATTCCCAACCTGAAGCTAGATTCTTGGATAGAGGCAGGAATAGTGTCCCTTAGACAGATGTACCACAAGGGTAATCTTTTACAGTTCTCTTCTTTACAGGAGAGATACGGGGTACTCAAGCAGGACTTTTATAAATACCTTCAAATACGGCACTGGTTGTCATCCTCATTTAAAAGTACCACGGCCAGCCCCTCCTTCCCTAATTACGTACTCTCTTATTTGACTTCACAGAACCATAGAGGGGGTATTTCAAGATGGTATAGATACTTGGTTACTAAAGGGAAAAAAGGAAAATTACAGGCCCAGCTGAAGTGGGAGGTGGATCTGTCCACTACCTTCACGGAGGAGGAGTGGAACGCTATTCTCTACTCTGGCTTTAAAATGTCTAGATGCCTCCACCACTCTGAGATGTTTTACAGGTTGTGCCACAGAGCGTACTTCACCCCCCAGCGGCTCCACGGGATCTGGCCCACCGTCTCCAAACTTTTCTGGAGGAGCTGTGGCAGTGTGGGTTCCCTGTACCACATCTTCTGGGAATGTGCGTTAATACGTCCGCTGTGGGGTGAAGTGTTCTCTCTTATTAGTGATGTTTTGAGAGTTAGTATCCCTTTGGACCCAATAATAGCTCTCCTACATCAGTGTATGCAGCTTCCCAAGGGAGACCTATACATTCTTCGACACATTCTGATAGCCACCAAAGCTGCCATAGGTCAACTTTGGAAATCCTTAGATGTCCCTTCCATGCCACATATAATTTCTAGTATTCATAAGCATTTTCTATTCGAGACATCCAACGTTAAATATACATCTTCAGCTTCGTCAATACACCTCAAGTGGTTTAAATGGAGTGAATATAGGGAGTCCCATGGCCTTCCACTGTCTCACACAGACACTGCAGACCCAGCAACCCTTCTATCCCCTCCGCACTCTGTGGATGACGGCTCTACTTAGGAGCTAGTTGTCCCTTTATGGACCCCTGCCTATTGGACCTCTCCGCCTCATAACTCACCCCGGGACCTTTTCCTTTCCTTTTCACCCCTTTCTTTCCCTCTTTTCATCTTTTATCTTCTTATTTTTCTCTCCGCTCTTTCCTCCTTTTCTCTTCTTAACTCATAAATTTAAAACCTGTCATGTATGTTTCACACCTATGTAATTGTAATGTCTTTTTACAATTTATTCAGATATTTTGCACAATCGAAACCAAACATTGGTTACAGATTCTATTGTTATAAGTGTTCAAGACTCAATAAAAAGTTATTATTGAAAAAAAAAAAAAAAACATTTCTAAGTGCATAACCCTAACTCCCACCTACCCAGAATTGACCTATGTCATCCCTAGTGCCTAAACCTTAACCCCCCCAGCCATTCCTAACGCACATACTTGCATTCAACATTCCGACGTAGGCATTTCCAATGATCTTGGTATTCTGGGGCAGGACTCCTGGTGGTAGTCGGTATGCAGGGGTGAGTATTGTGAATGCCAGCATACCCACCACCCCAGTGCTAACTAAAAAGTTACAGCCAGGACCATGCTCAACCTACAGTACATACCAGCTTGGCCAATGCTGATTATTTATTTATTTATTTATTAACAGTTTCTTATATAGCGCAGCATATTCCGTTGCGCTTTACAATAGCAGACAGTGATACAACAAAACAGGGTATTTACAGACAGTCAAAATGTAGGAGGGCCCTGCTCGCAAGCTTACAATCTATAGGGAAATAGGCACTGATACATAAGGATATATACTGTATTCTTTATTGCATCGATTCCACCAGAATGCAAGGTTCTATGACTGGTTCTGGAATTTGATAAGCTTGCCTGAAGAGGTGCTGATGGACACCTGTCCACAGAGGGACACCTTTACACATAATGATGCTACTTTTCCAGAGCTGGGATGCCATACTCAATCCCAAGGCTGCTATTTTTCTTTCTCCGGCAAGATCAAAATGGTGGCCAGATCTGGCGGTATGTCATAAAGTTGTTTACTGCCACACTTCAAGCACTTTTGTGAAAAAAACCCCCCCTGGTAATTGTGTATTATCACAGTGCCTGGCTATGCTACCTTTTCAGCGCAGGCTAAGCTACGTTAGCGTAGCCCAAAAGCTGCCTAGCGTAGTCAGCGTAGTGACTCCGCGGCAGCCCTGCGTAGTCAGCGCAGTGTCCCCATCAGGCAGCTAGCCAGCGTACTGTCCCCAGGAGAGCTGCGGCTCTGTCCCCAGCATCCCTGGCCAGCCTAGTGAGTGCCTCTCACACAGCGCTGGTAACCGCCAGATCCCCTGCGCTGGCAGACACCAGCGGAGAGGGGATCATGCGGGTCTGAGACGTCTCAGTAATTATTGCGGCAGGGTACGGCAGGGTTAGGGGTTCGGTAGCACGTGCGTCTCCTGCGCAAAGGGGAGGGGGGGGGTTTGGCAGCAAGTGCGTCTCATGCACAATAAAGGAGTCATTTGCCAGTGCTCCATGTTACAAATGCAAATGCCTCCATTTAAAACCCCCACTATCCACGTCAGCCTGAAGCGTGGCGAGCGTAGCAAGCCCCGCAAAGGGGACGCGTTGATGCGTTACGTGTCCTCCCGACCTTTTCATACACCCACTATCCACGTCAGCGGGGAGTTGATTTTAGAAAAGTGTGGCAAGCGCAGCGAGCCACCGATTCCGAAGCGCGGCAATAGTGGGGGTATGAAAGGGTCAGGAGGATGCTTGACGGTGCACTCACCGCACTTTGGGCTGGCGTGGATAGTGGGGGTGTTTCAGGAACACATTCACACCTGTCATGTCAGGCAGGTTAAAATGGTCAATGGTTCCCACACAATACAATATGCGATCACTGACTACGCTAACTGCATAACACTGACTGACTACGCTAACTACGTAAGCTCCGGCCCGACGGGCGGGAACACTAAACTACGCTGGCCGCGGGAACACTACGCCTATTTTGACAGGGACGCTACGTAACGGGCACCGCAATAACACACAAGTACCCAAAAAAAACAAAGTAATTTGACATATTAATAAGAGTAGGGGTGTAGGCAGGCGTATACGGAAAGAGGTTAGAGTGTGCGCTTATTGGATCATAGTAAAATCGGGGTCTTAATATCGCATAATGGAGCTGCTTTAATGCTATTTTGGCTTCAGGATGGCGAATTAAAAGGCCGTCATTCCATAGGAGGCAGCCGTCATTCCGCGTCACGTGACATGTTTACGAGAGTAGGGGTGTAGGCGGGCATATTTGGAAAAGGATGAGCGCGTGCGCTATGGGGATCACCATAAAATCGGGGTCTTAATATCGCATAATGGAGCTGCTTTAATGCTATTTTGGCTTCAGGATGGCGAATTAAAAGGCCGTCATTCCATAGGAGGCAGCCGTCATTCCGCGTCACGTGACATGTTTACGAGAGTAGGGGTGTAGGCGGACATATTTGGAAAAGGATGAGCGCGTGCGCTATGGGGATCACCGTAACATCGGGGTCTTAATATCGCATAATGGAGCTATTTTAATGCTATTTTGGCTTCAGGATGGCGAATTAAAAGCCCGTCATTCCATAGGAGGCAGCCGTCATTCCGCGTCATGTGACATGTTTACGAGAGCAGGGGTGTAGGCGGGCATATTTGGAAAAGGATGAGCGCGTGCGCTATGGGGATCATCGTAACATCGGGGTCTTAATATCGCATAATGGATCTGCTTTAATGCTATTTTGGCTTCAGGATGGCGAATTAAAAGGCCGTCATTCCATAGGATGCAGCCGTCATTCCGCGTCAGGTGACATGTTTACGAGAGTAGGGGTGTAGGCGGACATATTTGGAAAAGGATGAGCGCGTGCGCTATGGGGATCACCGTAACATCGGGGTCTTAATATCGCATAATGGAGCTATTTTAATGCTATTTTGGTTCAGGATGGCGAATTAAAAGGCTGTCATTCCATAGGAGGCAGCCGTCATTCCGCGTCACGTGACATGTTTACGAGAGTAGGGGTGTAGGCGGGCATATTTGGAAAAGGATGAGCGCGTGCGCTATGGGGATCACCGTAACATCGGGGTCTTAATATCGCATAATGGAGCTATTTTAATGCTATTTTGGCTTCAGGATGGCGAATTAAAAGGCCGTCATTCCATAGGAGGCAGCCGTCATTCCGCGTCATGTGACATGTTTACGAGAGCAGGGGTGTAGGCGGGCATATTTGGAAAAGGATGAGCGCGTGCGCTATGGGGATCATCGTAACATCGGGGTCTTAATATCGCATAATGGATCTGCTTTAATGCTATTTTGGCTTCAGGATGGCGAATTAAAAGGCCGTCATTCCATAGGATGCAGCCGTCATTCCGCGTCAGGTGACATGTTTACGAGAGTAGGGGTGTTGGCGGACATATTTGGAAAAGGATGAGCGCGTGCGCTATGGGGATCACCGTAACATCGGGGTCTTAATATCGCATAATGGAGCTATTTTAATGCTATTTTGGTTCAGGATGGCGAATTAAAAGGCTGTCATTCCATAGGAGGCAGCCGTCATTCCGCGTCATTCTGCATGTAAAATATGTGTAATGGTCTTAGCAAGAAGTATACCAAAAATATAGTTGATATGTGCAATAATTTCAGAAATATTAATATAAAAGTCATTTTCTCCCATTATAGTCAATTGGCATTCCTTATCTGCAGACAACACTGTCATTCCACTGTCATTCCACTGTGCTATTTTAATGCTATTTTGGCTTCAGGATGGCGAATTAAAAGGCCGTCATTCCATAGGAGGCAGCCGTCATTCCCCGTCAGGTGACATGTTTACGAGAGTAGGGGTGTAGGCGGACATATTTGGAAAAGGATGAGCGCGTGCGCTATGGGGATCACCGTAACATCGGGGTCTTAATATCGCATAATGGAGCTGCTTTAATGCTATTTTGGCTTCAGGATGGCGAATTAAAAGGCCGTCATTCCATAGGAGGCAGCCGTCATTCAGCGTCACGTGACATGTTTACGAGAGTAGGGGTGTAGGCGGGCATATTTGGAAAAGGATGAACGCGTGCGCTATGGGGATCACTGTAACATCGGGGTCGTAATATCGCATAATGGAGCTGCTTTAATGCTATTTTGGCTTCAGGATGGCGAATTAAAAAGCCGTCATTTCATAGGAGGCAGCCGTCATTCCGCGTCACGTGACATGTTTACGAGAGTAGGGGTGTAGGCGGGCATATGTGGAAAAGGATGAGCGCGTGCGCTATGGGGATCACCGTAACATCGGGGTCTTAATATCGCATAATGGAGCTATTTTAATGCTATTTTGGCTTCAGGATGGCGAATTAAAAGCCCGTCATTCCATAGGAGGCAGCCGTCATTCCGCGTCATGTGACATGTTTACGAGAGCAGGGGTGTAGGCGGGCATATTTGGAAAAGGATGAGCGCGTGCGCTATGGGGATCATCGTAACATCGGGGTCTTAATATCGCATAATGGATCTGCTTTAATGCTATTTTGGCTTCAGGATGGCGAATTAAAAGGCCGTCATTCCATAGGATGCAGCCGTCATTCCGCGTCAGGTGACATGTTTACGAGAGTAGGGGTGTAGGCGGACATATTTGGAAAAGGATGAGCGCGTGCGCTATGGGGATCACCGTAACATCGGGGTCTTAATATCGCATAATGGAGCTATTTTAATGCTATTTTGGTTCAGGATGGCGAATTAAAAGGCTGTCATTCCATAGGAGGCAGCCGTCATTCCGCGTCATTCTGCATGGAAAATATGTGTAATGGTCTTAGCAAGAAGTATACCAAAAATATAGTTGATATGTGCAATAATTTCAGAAATATTAATATAAAAGTCATTTTCTCCCATTATAGTCAATTGGCATTCCTTATCTGCAGACAACACTGTCATTCCACTGTCATTCCACTGTGCTATTTTAATGCTATTTTGGCTTCAGGATGGCGAATTAAAAGGCCGTCATTCCATAGGAGGCAGCCGTCATTCCCCGTCAGGTGACATGTTTACGAGAGTAGGGGTGTAGGCGGACATATTTGGAAAAGGATGAGCGCGTGCGCTATGGGGATCACCGTAACATCGGGGTCTTAATATCGCATAATGGAGCTGCTTTAATGCTATTTTGGCTTCAGGATGGCGAATTAAAAGGCCGTCATTCCATAGGAGGCAGCCGTCATTCAGCGTCACGTGACATGTTTACGAGAGTAGGGGTGTAGGCGGGCATATTTGGAAAAGGATGAACGCGTGCGCTATGGGGATCACCGTAACATCGGGGTCTTAATATCGCATAATGGAGCTGCTTTAATGCTATTTTGGCTTCAGGATGGCGAATTAAAAAGCCGTCATTCCATAGGAGGCAGCCGTCATTCCGCGTCACGTGACATGTTTACGAGAGTAGGGGTGTAGGCGGGCATATTTGGAAAAGGATGAGCGCGTGCGCTATGGGGATCACCGTAACATCGGGGTCTTAATATCGCATAATGGAGCTATTTTAATGCTATTTTGGCTTCAGGATGGCGAATTAAAAGGCCGTCATTCCATAGGAGGCAGCCGTCATTCCGCGTCATGTGACATGTTTACGAGAGCAGGGGTGTAGGCGGGCATATTTGGAAAAGGATGAGCGCGTGCGCTATGGGGATCATCGTAACATCGGGGTCTTAATATCGCATAATGGAGCTGCTTTAATGCTATTTTGGCTTCAGGATGGCGAATTAAAAGGCCGTCATTCCATAGGATGCAGCCGTCATTCCGCGTCAGGTGACATGTTTACGAGAGTAGGGGTGTAGGCGGACATATTTGGAAAAGGATGAGCGCGTGCGCTATGGGGATCACCGTAACATCGGGGTCTTAATATCGCATAATGGAGCTATTTTAATGCTATTTTGGTTCAGGATGGCGAATTAAAAGGCTGTCATTCCATAGGAGGCAGCCGTCATTCCGCGTCATTCTGCATGTAAAATATGTGTAATGGTCTTAGCAAGAAGTATACCAAAAATATAGTTGATATGTGCAATAATTTCAGAAATATTAATATAAAAGTCATTTTCTCCCATTATAGTCAATTGGCATTCCTTATCTGCAGACAACACTGTCATTCCACTGTCATTCCACTGTGCTATTTTAATGCTATTTTGGCTTCAGGATGGCGAATTAAAAGGCCGTCATTCCATAGGAGGCAGCCGTCATTCCCCGTCAGGTGACATGTTTACGAGAGTAGGGGTGTAGGCGGACATATTTGGAAAAGGATGAGCGCGTGCGCTATGGGGATCACCGTAACATCGGGGTCTTAATATCGCATAATGGAGCTGCTTTAATGCTATTTTGGCTTCAGGATGGCGAATTAAAAGGCCGTCATTCCATAGGAGGCAGCCGTCATTCAGCGTCACGTGACATGTTTACGAGAGTAGGGGTGTAGGCGGGCATATTTGGAAAAGGATGAACGCGTGCGCTATGGGGATCACCGTAACATCGGGGTCTTAATATCGCATAATGGAGCTGCTTTAATGCTATTTTGGCTTCAGGATGGCGAATTAAAAAGCCGTCATTCCATAGGAGGCAGCCGTCATTCCGCGTCACGTGACATGTTTACGAGAGTAGGGGTGTAGGCGGGCATATTTGGAAAAGGATGAGCGCGTGCGCTATGGGGATCACCGTAACATCGGGGTCTTAATATCGCATAATGGAGCTATTTTAATGCTATTTTGGCTTCAGGATGGCGAATTAAAAGGCCGTCATTCCATAGGAGGCAGCCGTCATTCCGCGTCATGTGACATGTTTACGAGAGCAGGGGTGTAGGCGGGCATATTTGGAAAAGGATGAGCGCGTGCGCTATGGGGATCATCGTAACATCGGGGTCTTAATATCGCATAATGGAGCTGCTTTAATGCTATTTTGGCTTCAGGATGGCGAATTAAAAGGCCGTCATTCCATAGGATGCAGCCGTCATTCCGCGTCAGGTGACATGTTTACGAGAGTAGGGGTGTAGGCGGACATATTTGGAAAAGGATGAGCGCGTGCGCTATGGGGATCACCGTAACATCGGGGTCTTAATATCGCATAATGGAGCTGCTTTAATGCTATTTTGGTTCAGGATGGCGAATTAAAAGGCTGTCATTCCATAGGAGGCAGCCGTCATTCCGCGTCATTCTGCATGTAAAATATGTGTAATGGTCTTAGCAAGAAGTATACCAAAAATATAGTTGATATGTGCAATAATTTCAGAAATATTAATATAAAAGTAATTTTCTCCCATTATAGTCAATTGGCATTCCTTATCTGCAGACAACACTGTCATTCCACTGTCATTCCTTTTAGTACATCCCCCAGGTGGAGGATTGCAACGGCTGGGAGAACCGTTGCATTACACTCAGCTGTCTGCAAAGTGCAAACGCAACCATAGTGCAGCAATACAGCTGGACGTTCATGCCAGTCAGACGCCGGTAGTAACACCAGCCCAAAAACATGAATAAAAAAAAAAAGTGTTACTATAGCAAAACCATCAGAGCGGGGTTTCGGAGCCTAAAGAGAAAAGCATATAATGTGTTCTGCATATATAGGGGTATGGGTAAAAACCGGACCAGGACAAAACCCCCGGACCAGACATCAAACTCTGCATTTTGGAGCTTGTAGCGTCCGGTCCGGGGGGGTGTCCTGTACGGGGGTGTCCTGTCCTGGGGGGCTGCCTGTGACACCTGTCACCAGGTAGAGGAGGAGGGGTACATTGCTACATGGTCCGGGCATGTAGCAAAAACCAGACGGTCCGGACCACAGGGGGAGGCTGTTATCTCCCCTTCCCCATGTCCCTGATGATAGTGGCACAGGTACACCTGAACTTAAGTAATTGTGACACGGAACGCCCTTCACGCCAACCAGGCCTGGGTCCATATCCACGGGCAACAATCGCCGCTCTCACGTACCTCGCCTTACCGCTCAGCCACCACCGCCGCCCGCTCTGGCTAGGTGTCGGCGTCATTGCCGCGGCTCCCCTCCGTCCGTCCGCCGATACATCCCCCTTTATCTCGCAGGAGAGACGAGCGCCGCTCCTGTTGCCCCGGCAATCGCACCGTCAGCTCCCCCGTCTAGGGGTTACCGGTTCCCCGGCCTCACGGTTCTGACCGGCAGAGTCAAGCGCGCTCCTCAGGCGGAAACAAAAGCCCCTGACGCCAAAGCAGGGCCCGGAACCAATCTTGTCCTAGCACAGCTGCTGCCTCTAGGGGTGTTGTTGACTTCTCCGCTATCCGACATGAAATGAAACCTAAAGCACGGCGGCAGCGGCAGCTGAAAGGAGAAATAGCGGCGAAATCTCGCGAGAGGATGATGAAGATGGTGGTAGTCTCGCGGTGCTGATGCCTAGCGTTGTTGCTGGACCGGTCGCCGTGTTCGTTTGTCCGGCAATGTACAGTACTAATAAAGTTCTATTAAAAAAAAAATCTTCAGAGAGAAATATCGCTATCCGAACGAGGCTGAAGTTCTATGTATTACTATGCCGCCCCCGGCGTGACACCGCCCGGCTATGGGGCGCGGCCATTGACGTCTCTGTGTGTTATACGTCAGAGCCGCGCCACTTTCGCCTCACACACAGTGGAAGTCCACTTCCCCCCAACAACAACACGGGGGGCATATCACCTATGCAGGTCAGAGTACAGTGTATGCACAGCCGGGTAGCGGTGCCGGTAACCGTGACACCACTGACTGTGCTGTGTAGTATGAGGCGGCTGTAGGTTGGGGCTCTGTGGCTGAGAGAATTTTAGTAAGCAACAAAACACACACACACAGCCTCTGTATGCTTCACTAGGCACACTGATATCTTAAATATTAACCTGTTAATTTTATAGTCCACTCCTTTTAACACCAACCTCTTGTTATGTGTTTAATACAATTATAGGATTGATGTATTTTGTTTATTTTAGGTTATGAAAAGTGGGTGCAAATAAAGCTCAGCCTCCATGGACGAGAGGAAGATGAAGAGGAGGAGTCCCAAGTCCTCTACCAGTCATCCTCCGCTGGTGAATTCCAAGAAAAACTCTGTCCCACTCAGCAAAAGTTCAGGCTTTTCCAATGCTGGGTCACAGTCTGCTGTGCAGAAACCAAAGCTGAAAAGGTAAACTTACATACTGCAGCTCTGTACATGGAAAGAATATATAGGCCATTCTGCTTATTCTGATACATTGCACACATTGGGGCTGATTCTACATTGTCATGGTTTCATTGGCACAGGTGACCATGTACAGTTTTTGGACATTCTGAGCAAGCATAGGATTGCACTAAATAAGATGTGGGTAGATGGTATTTGCACAGCGCTCGGAAGGGGGCTGAACCCTTAGCAGCTCGCACCTGTAGGGGGGAGTCCTGTTCCCCCCCCCCCCTTGGTTAGATCAGGTACAAGTTTTTGGGTGGTGCTAGCGCTCTGGGGTTGCCGTGAAGGATAGGTGGTGTTTGTAGTCACTGATGGTATGATCTTTGGCAGTGGGCAAAAAACTATAGGCTGGGTGTTGTGAAAAGTGATAAGGTGACCGGTATAATCTGTTGATCTTTAGTAACCTGTCACACGAAGAGAGATGTTTAAATCAGGGGGACTTGTGGCTGGGAGTTCTGAGAATGTGGATCTCTTGCTTCTGGGCTGTGGTGTTGATACCTCAGATGTAAGGGGATGTGTCAGAATAAATCAATTTGCAATGCTGGTGCTGCTGTAGTGACTTACCCTTGAGTTCTGTCGAATCTTCGCAAAAGAGGCTAATTCAATAAGCCCCGCAGATTGAATTAGCCTCTTTTGCGAAGATTCGACAGGCTATTTGCCAATTTTCGATGATCTGCACATGCGGTCGCAAAGTGTGGAGGTACCCACGAAATTGGTTAGGGTGGTATAAGGGGGTGTAGGTACCTACACCCCCTTATACCACCCTAACCAATTTTGATTGTATACCGTTTTTACAGCTAATAAATTTGTGCTTGTATTTAAGCACCAGTCCATAGCTATTTTCATTTATCCGCCCCTCCTGCCATCTGACTGCCACACAGGGAGCTATCCAGGCAAGGAGTGCATGCTGATTCAACAGAACTCAAGTGTAAGTCACTACAGCAGCACCAGCATTGCAAATTGATTTATTCTGACACATTCCCTTGCATCTGAGGTATCAACACCACAGCCCAGAAGCAAGAGATCCACATTCTCAGAACTCCCAGCCACAAGTCCCCCTGATTTAAACATCTCTCTTCATGGGACAAGTTACTAAAGGTCAACAGATTATACCGGTCACCTTATCGCTTTTCACAACACCCAGCCTACAGTTTTTGCCCACTGCCAAAGATCATACCATCAGTGACTACAAACGCCACCTATCCTTCACGGCAAACCCAGAGCGCTAGCACCACCCAAAACCTTGTACTTGCTCTAAATAAGGTGTGAGGGTGCAGCAGATAGGTGGGGTATAGCACGCCGACAGTCATTAGTCCGACGTCTGAATCCCAACTGCGAGGACTCAGCGGGGTGAGCACATAGAAGCCCCTTGTGGGCTTTGCAGCAAGCTGCGCTCGCCCCCTATTCTATTCTCCCTCTATGGTGGGCATGGGTTCCCACGAAGAAGAATAGCCCCTTTCAGTCGGGATTCCGAAGTTGGTGTAATGACTGTCGGAATGTCATCCAGCATCCGCAGCAGGTCTCCGCTTCAACCTGTTTTAATGTAGTTTAACACCTGACTTTGCTCTAGTAACAGAAGTATGTAACTGTTTCCCAAGGAGAGAAAGCATTTGATAGATTTTTCCTTTTGGTCTTGAATGTGCTACTTGTTCTGGGTGACCGCTACATATTGGGCCTAATTCAGCTTCAGTTTCTGGTTTTATAAAGATTTGTAATACTACACCTGATCCCCCTAGCATGCAGGGGCCCACGTGCTGGGTACCTCCACGCTATGCGACCGCATGTGCAGATCATCGAAAATTGGCAAATAGATTATTATTTTTTTTGTGATCTGCGGGGCTTACTGAATTAGCCTCTTTTGTGAAGAGAGAGATCATGTGATGCAGAAGTTGGGAAAATAATAAGATCAAGATCTGTTTTTTCCTTCACGACCCATTGCAACTATTGGTACTTGTGAGTTATCTGGGCGCCCGATTTCTAAATCGGGTCGGATCGGGCACATCGCATCGCATGCGACCATCGGATGCGATGCGATGCGATGACCCGATTTTTCCATAGGAATCAATGTTAAAATGGACTGAGTCCATTTTAACATGGAATTCAATGGGAAAAAGGGGTCCTTTTCATACCCCTACTATCCAAGTGGGCATGGAGTTGGATATAAACCTGTGGCGAGCGGACACAGAATACCGTCCCCTCGCGGGGCTCGCTTCGCTCGCCACGCTTCGGGCTCGGTGGCTCGCTACGCTCGCCACAGGTTTATATCCAACTCCATGCCCACTTGGATAGTAGGGGTATGAAAAGGACCCCTTTTTCCCATTGAATTCCATGTTAAAATGGACTCCGTCAATTTTAACATTGATTCCTATGGAAAAATCGGGTCATCGCATCCGATGGTCGCATGCGATGCGATATCGCATCGCATCTGATTGTATGCCTTAACTTAAGGCATACAATCAAAAAATCGGGCGCCCAGATAACTCATAAGTACCCAACTATTTTAAATAAGTTATGCTGCGTACACACCGGAACGATTTGGCCTCCATTCCCCTAATTTCGATGCAATGTCGACGATTGTATGGAAATTGGGCATGTTTTGGCATGTTCTTGATCCGTTCCGATACGTGTCCCCACTGGTCGTTTCGTAATTTTGGAGATCCTACCTGCTGCAGTCAGGATTTGTTATCGGATCGCAATTGGATGGTTTGCAGATCGTGTGCACCAACAGATCTTGCAACCATCGTACGATTGTCTCATGATCTGCTCACAATCATAATCATTCTGGTGTGTACCTAGCATTAGGGCTGTTGGTTAAGCAGATCATGACATAAAGCAGAGATTAGAAGCTGGGACTGATGGGGGCGGAGTAAAGCAAGAAACAGCTGGGGGCTGCAGGTGAAGACTTGGTAGGCACGCCTGCTTGTTTTATTAAGTTCTAATGTGCAAATTGCTTTATGTACAGTGATTATCATTTTCTGTGTTTCATTTCCTTGAAGAGCGATCAAAGAAAAGTCTAAATCTCAGGGAGAAGGCAAAGGTGCTACCTCAGCCCCTATTCAGCACTCTTTCCTTACAGATGTGTCTGATGTGCAGGAAATGGAGAAAGGTCTTTTGAGTCTTCTCAATGACTTCCACTCAGGCAAACTTCAAGCTTTTGGTAAAAAAAATATATATTTCTGTATAAAATGTATCTGGAATGCCTGTATAATAATACTCCTTTTATTTGTTACTATTAGTAGTTGGTGGTTGTTAAAGTCCTTCCATTACTTACATACACCCAGTAGACAGGCAGTCTGTGAGATGAATCAATATTCACGAGAATACAACTTATCGGTTCACTAAGACAGAGCTTGGTAATTTTTGGGGTCCAGTTCGATAGGACAACCAGATTTCTGATTGGTGACCAGATAACGCAGAGAGGGAGGAATCAGAAGCAGATCCTTGTGGGCGAGCTTGTATTGCAGCAGTCATTTCATGCCTAAGAGTGTATGCGCCAATTTTTTATACCAGCCTGTGCCTGCTTCTGCCACATTTTTCACTGCCTACGTTATCTCCTCCTGTCCCTTCTTCCCTGGTGGTGCATCATCTGGCTTCAACACTACAGATGGAGCCGGCTTTATCTTTGCCCGGCGCTCGCCAGGGACTCCTCTCTGGCGCGCGCCGGCGATAGACTCTGGGACGCACGTGTTTCACACGCGCATCCCAGTATCACGACGGCTGGGCAGCGTTTCCCTGCCCGTCCCCGCTTCATGGAGATGCTACCCAGTTCGAGGGGGGACCGGTGGCGACGGAGGGGGAGGCTACGGGGACCCCCGCCAAGCTCCGTTGTCATTGGGCGCCCGGGTGTCTCGTGCGAGCACGCCCCTGCAAGGATGGAGCCGGCTCCATCTGTAGATGCTAGATTTTAGAAAATGTGTCAAGGCCCGCACTAAGAACTAGTGGCATCAGTATTGGGGACTACACACTTAGTGATTTGGAAGCATTTTCGGTACTTGTGTAGTTTTTTACAGCGTCACTTCCCAGCGGATCTTATTCAAATCGCATGCAATATTTGCATACAATTTACATACGATTTGATCTGCGATGCGATTTAGCACACCCCCACTATCCACATCAGCCCGAAGCATAGCGAGCCCCACCAAATACATGCCCCACGAAATACACGTCAAGTAATCCGTGCCTGCTCGCAATGCTTCAGGCTCGTTTTCCACGTCCCCTCGCGGGGGCACACTTCGGGCTCGCCACACTTTATAAAATCAACTCCATGCTGATGCGAATAATGGGGGTATGAACAGGTCACAAGGATGCCTACCGTGTCCCCTCGCGGGTTTGGGCTGACATGGGGGTGGGCTAAATCGCATGCGATATTTGCATACGATGCGATCCGCAAGGAAGTGCCGCTGTGAAACTACACAAGTACCGCATTTTCTAAGTGATCTCACTAAATCGTTTTGAAAATGCCCCTACGTCGTTCCATTTGTAGGGGTAGAGCAATGCGCAGCCCCGCACATCACTATCGCCCCAGCGATTAATATCCAGCATGCTAGTTCATCGCCGGGGTCAGGGCCAGTGTTCTCACCGGAGAGCACTGGCCGTGACAGATTACTCCACACACAGCGCTGACACATCGCTGTGTGCTGAGCGATCGTAAAAACTAGGTACTGATTGTTGGAGAATTGGTGCTGGTTCTACCCACAAAAAGATGGCTCACATAATTTGAGAGACTTTCAACACTTGCAATAGTTATCAAATTGGTATCATAGGAGAAGACTGGGATTGTTTAACCAAACTTTTATATATATTTATATAACTTTTATTTTAAATATGCCAAAGTTAAGTGTTCGATTTTATGTGGCATGTAAGCTATAGTGTCAGAATTTTGTGCAATTGCTTTTGTAGGCAATGAATGTTCCATTGAACAGATGGAACATGTCCGGGGGTTGCAGGAAAAGCTTGCTCGTCTGCACTTAGACCTGTATGGCGAGTTGGAGGAAATGACTGAAGACAAACGCAAGATGGCCAGGGATTCCAATCTCGACCGTCTCCTTTCTGATGTATGTTTTATGTATATATCGTGAATAGATTTAGTAATAGAGATACAGAAGTGGAATTGTGTATTTATTATCATAGACTCCTTTAAAGAAAAACACAAACTAAATACACTTTCTCTTTCAATGGTCCTGGTGACACAGCTTCATTTTGGGATGTAGGAGGGTCCGCAGGAGCCAGACACCTATCCTAAAGCTTTGAGAGGTAGGCTCCTCCCACTGCATCCCAGAATCCTCATTTCGTTTTCGGTGCCCACCGGAGAGGGTGCTATACTGAAGAGGCTGCTGAGCAGCTGAAGATTTAGAGATAGATTAGGTGTTTTTTATTTTATTCATTTTACACTTAGTCAATCTGTTAGAATCCTCACACTGCCAGCGCAGCAGGAGCTGACAGAAGCGCGTCCTGTCAGCTCCCTGTGCACAGAGGAGACACTGTTTGGTCTCTCTGTGCGGCGCTTTCAGCCTTTTTTAGGAGGCTGCCTGGGCCCCGGTGTGTCCCTGAACCGGCTCCATGCAGGTGGGGATCATGGGGGATGGGCGCTCCGTAATGGCGGCAGCCATTTTACATGGGGTTTTGCAATGCTGAGCTCTTCCACCAAAAAGACAGCAACTTGCTACAGGGCCTGCGGGCAAATTCCAAGTGATCTAAATTTCAAGGAGAGGCACAAGGAATAGGAGAATCGGCAGTGGGAGCGGCTACAGGGGGTAGATTGGCACCAAAGTCCACAGACCCTCTGTAGCAGGGACAGATGACGTCTCTTCCCTCACTCTGCTTGGCGCCGTTTTGGGAGACGCTGGCTGCGAAGCTGAAACGCTGTATCTGGCTGAGTGATTGATTCTCCTGGGCTGCGCTACCCCCTACATTCTGGAGAAGGCATCCTGAATTCACAGACAGATAAGTACTATATATATATTAGCTTTGGTACTTTCGCCTGACATTTTGCACTGTGTGATTTATTATCATGACAGAAGAGCAGTCTGTGATCATGGGGAGGGAGCCCTTAACCTTTTCATCGCGTGCAGAAATTGTGCACTTCAATTACTTTCTGAACAAGGGGATTTGTGCCCTGCTTGCGCAGCTGTGAGGCCCATGGGTATTCAACTCAGGGGACACAGCAAACTGAGCCTGTGTGGGCCACGGCCCTTGGCAGGTCGGTTACTGCCATAGTGCAGTTGTTGGATAAGCAGAGAGATGTATTGGTTACTTCACAGACACCTAGATCATCTTTCCAACATTCCTCTAGCTCTTTTCCTTTAACCCAAAAAGACAAAGAGCCAGGTTTACTGCAGGTAATGCAGGATACTGCAAAGGGTACATATTTAATGCACTTCTGGATAAGTTTGATAGTGATGTATCACCAAAACAGTATTATTCCTGTACCTGTAGATTCAGAGGAGGGGGGTGGGGGTGCAGTCATGATGTGCCCTGGGAACAGGGTGACAATGATGATGATATATCGGTCCCCGGTGTGGAGGATTAATCATGGCAGTGAAACAGGCTTTAAGCTTGTCAGATGTGGACAAAACTCCTTTTAAAGGAGTGTTTAAAAGGCAGTGCAGAAGGCTGTTGCCTTTCCTGCCGATGAACGTTTACAGGGCTTGGGAAACGCCCGATAAGAGACTTCAGATGCCTGAAAGGTTTTAAGTCTATATCCCTTGCCTGAAGAGCATATGGCTCTCTGGGAAAAGGTCCCTTTAGTGGATGCACCGGTTGCCAGATTATCTAAAGCTACGGTGCTTCCCGTTCAAGGGGGTGCAGTATTTAGAGGCCCCGTTGAGAAGAAGGGAACCTAAAAGCAATTTATGATTGTGTGGGGTTTACTCTCTGACCTCTTATTGCTTCCACCTGGGTATCCAAAAGCCATGATTGTATGGGGGAATGCCTTATTTCTTGTGGTTCATTCCAACTCTGGGATCGTAGTGCTGGCTGAAAAGTTAAAAGCAGCATCTGAATATGTCCTAGAAGCCGAGGAAGAAGCACTTAAAATGGCTTCAAAGGTGTCGGCTGCGTCTGTAAATGCCAGGAGAGTTCTGTCGGTCAAAGCCTGGGAAGCAGACGATGAGTCCAAAAAGGATTCAGAGGCCTTAGCCTTAAGGGGAACCTAATATTTGGTTCCGAAATGGAGGACATTATTAAGTAGGCCACGGGGGGGGGGGGGGGGGGAGTACATTTCTCCCTGCCCCATCGGTTAAGCAGGCCTCAAGATTTTCGGCTGTGCTTTTGTCCCTCCCCTAGAGGGGGTGTATCATTTAAAGGACAATCTTACAGAGGTAAATCTCACTCGGGTAAAGGGAAGGCCCCAATATCCTGTATTGTGCTTCCAATAAGGAACAGGGTACCAAAGGTGAGGAAAAATCCTCAGCATGACTGGCCGGAGACTCCCTTATCTGTCCTCAGAATGGGGGGTCGCCTCCTGGGCCTTGCTGGAACAGGACCCTTGGGTCCTGGACATTGTTTCTCAAGGATACAAAATAAACTTCAGAGGCTTACCACCAAAGAGGTTTCTACCTACACCACTACCAAAAGAGTTTCAGCTCAGGACCGCCCTATTTTGGGCTGTCCAGTCTCTTCTAGAAAAAGGTGTGGTGGTCCCGGTACCGCGGGAGGAGAGAAAGAAGGGTTTTTACTCCCTTTTATTTTCTTAGTACCAAAACCAGACAGATCTTTCAGACCCATTCTGAATTTACAGTCGTTAAATCTCCACCTATGGGTGGATCATTTCAAGATGGAATGAGGTCAGTGCTATTGAGCTTTGACCAAGGAGAATTTTTGGCATCAATGGACATTCAGGACGCATATCTACATGTGCTCATTTGCAGAGAGCATCAGTCTCTCCTACGTTTTGCAATTGGAGACTTGCATTACCAGTTTCAAGCTTTGCCCTTCGGTCTCGCTACGGCCCCGAGGGTATTCGCAAAGATCATGTCTGTTATGGCGGCAGCCCTCAGACTAAGGAAAAAATAGTGATCCCCTATTTGAACGACTTGCTGTTCAAACAGAGTCAGCAGAAAAGTGACGACAGGACTTTGGCAGAGGCCACAATGTTTTTGCAGAATCACGGCTGGATGCAAAATTTTCTAAAGTCTCATCTTGTACCATCACAAAGGATTCAGTTCCTGGGAGTTCTAGTGGACACTCATTTACATTCTCCCGGAGTCAAAGGCCAGGGACATGTGTCTACTGGTGACATCTATATTGGAATTACCAGATCCATCGGTTTGGAGATGTCTGACGTTACTGGGCAAGATGGTGGCAACCTTCGAGATCCTACAGTACGCCAGGTTCCATTCTCTGCTTTTTCAGTGGAACGTGCTAACTTGTTGGTCGGAGAACCCAAAGACCATGAAATCAGAGACCAGGTCCACATTGCAGTGGTGGACAGACGTAGACACCCTTCAGGGGAGTCGGTCTCTCCAGACATGGAATTGGCTGGTGGTGACCACAGAGGCCAGCCTGAAAAGCTGGGCAGCTGTTGTTCTGGAATTGAGGTTTCAAGGTCTGTGGACCAGAGAGGAATCCTCTCTTCAAATCAATATATTAATACCTCGAGCAGTTTGGAAAATGTTATCCCAAGCGGAGAACAGGTTAATGGGTCTGCCTATAAGAATCCAGTCCGACAATGCCACGACGGTAGCATACTTGAATCATCAAGGAGGCACTCGCGGCAGGATGGCGAGGCAGGAAATGTTGCAGATTCTGAGTTGGGCAGAACAAAATGTTCCGGCCTTGTTAGCAGTGTTCATTCAGGCGGTTCGGAATGTGGAAGCAGACTTCTTGAGCAGAGAGGAGCTCCTGGAAGGAGAATGGGCGTTGAATCCACAGGTGTTTCAAGAGATTGTGGCTCGTTGGGGACTCCCCGAGGTGAATTTATTGGCGTCCAGGTTCAATCATCAAGTATCCAGATTATTTTCCAGGACAAGGGATCCACTGGCGTTAGCAGTGGATGCTATGACAGTACCATGGTTAGGGAGTCTGGCTTACATCTTCCCTCCCTTTCCGATGCTTGAAAGGGTACTGAAGAGAATCAAATCCCAAGGGATTGCTGTCATATTGATAGCTCTGGATTGGCCAAGGAGATCTTGGTTTTCCAGCATTCAGAGTCTATCAGTCATGGCGTCTACCTCTACGACCAGACCTTTTAAGACCAGGTCCATTCCATCATCAGGATTTAGCTCGACTAACTTTGTTGACCTGGCTATTGAAACCGCCATTTTGAAAAATTATGGTTTCTCTGAGGCGGTGATTAATACTATGATTAAGGCCAGGAAGCCTGTGTCTTCAGCAAATTATTACAGGGTCTGGAAGACATGTATTATTAGATGGTGTGAGCGGTAGAAGGCTCACACTGCCAGATTCAAGTTGGCTAAGCTACTTGAATTCCTACAAGACGGTTGTTCATCAGGACTGAGTTTTCAGTCTCTCAAGGTTCAAATTTCGTCCTTGTCGATTTTTCTTTCAGAAAAGAGTGGCTATGATTCCGGAGGTTCAAACCTTCCTTCAAGGGGTTACCAGGTTAAAGCCTCCATACAAACAACCCGTTGCACCATGGGATTTGTCCTTGGTGTTTGAGGTTCTTTAAAAAAATAAAATAATTCTAAAATCTCCTTTTGAACCGTTAAGGTCGGCTGACCTAAAATTTCTATCTTGGGAATTAACGTTTTTTTTTTGTTGGCCATTACCTCTACAAAGAGAGTTTCGGAATTGGGAGCTGCGGACCCTCCTACATCCCAAAGTGAAGCTGTGTCACCAGGACCATATCAGAGAAAGGTTTTCGAACGGTAAGTTCTTACAAAAATCCCTTTTAATGTGTGAAGCAATATAATCTATTAATAGATTAGTGTAACAGCTCCTCAGATGATCTTCACCAGAATGGACCTAGGAACATATAAATTAGGCATGTCAAACTATGGCCCTCTAGCTGTGAAACTACAAGTCCCATCATGCCTTTCCACAGTTTTGCTATTAGGGAATGCTAACACTGGCAAGGCATGCTGGGATGTGTAGTTTCACAACATCTGGAGGGCCACAGTTTGGATATGCCTGCTATAAAAGAACAAAACAGGACGGCATGATGCAAAGTGTATTAAGGGCCTGATTCAGACCTGACCGCTAATGTGAGACATGGCAGTGGACTGCTAGAATACAGCCTCTACCCAGACAGATAAAATGGCCCTTAGATAGTGATCCATTGCGACTGGATCACTATCTGCCCACAAACACAACTCCCGAACCATCAAATAATATAAAAAAAAAAATAGTAACTGACTGAGACAGACTGGAAGTGGTCATCGCTGACATCACAGTCCCTCCTCAAAAATGCCTGGGCACCCCTGCATTTTTCCAACCACTCACAGAAAACTGCAGGTTTCCACCCCCAAAAGCTGGTTTCCTGTCAGTCAAATTGCAAAGGGATTCCGTTTACATAGTAACTTATCCATACACATTTTGTGTTGCCATTGCTATGTGGCCACTCAATTTGCAAATTCCCTAATTAATGGTTGTCTGAATGAGGCCCTAAATACAATTCCACTAACTTGTAAAGCCCCCCCATACACGGTCCGTTAATCGGATCCGTTGTGTGCTTAAACAGCACACATCGGATCGCATCCCTAGTGCATGCAGTGTGCATGCACTGCGATCCGATCCGATGTATAGCTAGTACAAAAAGTATGTGCAGCACATACTTTTTGTACCATACTATGTGATGCGCGGGAGCGCGCATCGCATAGTACAGAACGGAGCCATACACAACGGACCGTGTATGGGCTCCTTAAAATAGATACTTATAAGCATACTTATTAAATAGAACAATGTGCTTTTCTGAACGTACTCCATTCCAGATATGGAATTCTACAGTTTTTGGGCAAGCAAGCTAATGAGCTTATCCTTAAAGATTTATATTTTAAAAAGGTTGGTTTACAAAGAAAACTCCTTTAATGCACAAACCCATGTGCACTGCAGGTGGGGCTGATGTAACATGTGCAGAGAGAGTTACAGTACATTTGGGTGACTTATTTTGTTTCTGTACAGGGTAAATACTGGCTGCCTTATTCTTACACTGCAATTTAGATTTCAGTTTAAACACACCCCACCTAAATGTAACTCTCTCTGCACATGTTACTTCAGCCCTACCTGCAGTGCACATAGTTTTGTTCATTAAAGGAGTTTGCTTTTGCAAACCAACCTGAATCACCCCCATAGTCCTGCTCCTAAAAATACAAATTCATTTTTTGGGGGCAAATTCAGCTCGCTCTATTCAATCCCCGTGCTGATTTTTTTCACCTGGGTAAATAAATCTAGCATCAACAAAAACAGCATGAATCTGCAAAATTGCAGGTCCAACACTGATTGCAGTAGTAAGCCTCTGGTCGCGCCTTCCGGACTTGGAAATGGTTCACCAAACAGGTTACTGGTGATAAGTTTCGGCTGCTCCTGATGTGACTGAAAGTTCTGCAATTAGTCTCACTGTCGGGAAACCATAAATAACTTGCCTTTGTTGTGGACTGTGGGACTCCTTTAAAATATATTCAAGGAGATAATAAATACACTATCCAGCAACAGAAGTATCATTTGAAGTATAATGGTTAGGGAAATTGGAAACTGTATATATAAAATCAATCAAACTGATGTACAGTATATAAAAAAATACTATAGTATTAAACAAGTGTTGTTCTTATTGACCCAGAAAATAGGCCATAGTGATACCCTCATTTAGCTCCCTTGGAGTAACTGTATCACACATGAATATCTAATATACCAAGCCGAGGCACCTAATTTTACAACAAAAAACTGGGAAAACCTATTCACTCAAGTGGGACCCTCACTCGAGTATAAGTCGAGGGGGGGCTTTTTCAGCATAAAAACTGTTCTGAAAAAGTAGGCTTATACTCGAGTGTATATATGTTAATTATTTAAATCGGTACTTGTGTATTTTGGCGGCGCGCGATTTTGACCCCCTATGCGATGAAAAATTGTATAAGCACCCTAATGGGTGCTTACAATGTTAAATGCACCCCCACGCCACCCCCCACTATAAACGTTAACCCGAAGCGTGGCGAGCGGTGGCGGTACGCGTCCTACGACCTTTTCATACCCCCACTATCCACGTCGGCGTGGAGTTGAGAATAGATTAGTGTGGCGAGCGCAGCGAGCCACCGAGCCCGAAGCGTGGCGAGCGCAGCGGATACCTTCACAGGTATCCGCGTCCCCTCGCGGGGCTCGCTGCGCTCGCCACACTAATCTATTCTCAACTCCACGCTGACGTGGATAGTGGAGGTATGAAAAGGTCGTAGGACGCGTACCACCGCCCCTCGCGGGCTCGCTGCGCTCGCCACGCTTCGGGTTCACGTTTATAGTGGGGGGTGGCGTGGGGGTGCATTTAACATTGTAAGCACCCATCAGGGTGCTTAACATTGTATAAGCACCCATTAGGGTGCTTATACAATGTTTAATCGCATCGCATCGTATGGCATTGTATGCCATGTACAATGGCATACAATTTGAAAATTGTATGCCATCGCACACTATCCAACGAAATCGCGTCGCATCGCATACCATCGCATGCGTTATGGTATGCGATGCGATGGGCGCCGCCAAAATACACACGTACCTTTAAATCTATATTGTAGTGGTATGCTGGTACATTTTCAGTATCCGTAAACTGGTAAAAGGGTTGGTCATTGAAATTATGAGCCTGAGTAAAATGTCTATGTAGACTGTGATTGGTGACCATATTTTTTTTCTTAAGCAAATGTTCCTGATTACAGATTCTTATAGGCCTTTTAATTTGATACAGCATAATAGCCACAGCCACGTTCTATTCCTTAAATAGCATATATACTACGAGTTACTAGGGAGCTTTAAGCTGGGTACACACTAGGTGATATATAGTCAATGATGATCATTGACGATACCATGGTAATATTGTCCAGTGTATACAGTCAATGTCGTTATTGTTGCGCGTGGTTCTATGTTGTTAATGTGTCGTAATAGGTGTCATGGTCACCAAATTGTATTGGTGAGATCATTATTACATTAATTTGAAATGTTTGTGTTGTTCCTTAACTACTTCCTTTTTCATTTGTAGCTGGAGGAGCTCAATTCTTCTATGTATCCTTTTTATTTTATTATATTGACAAACCTTATTGTGTCACATTTCTAGGTACTTGTGTATTATCACGGCGCCCAAGTTTCCTACGTACAGCACCGTAGGAAAATCGCATTGCATCAGCCATTTTAAGGGTCATGCGATGGGATTTTTTTATGTCATTTATTCACTGCTCTGTATGCCCCAGGGGATCGCATCGCACCTCCCGCAAAATCACATGCGATTTTATAGGGTGTGCGATGCCATGCCATGACATTACCTATACCATAATATCATTGTATGACATACAATGATGTTTTAGGTACCCCCTCACTATCCACGCCACCCCGAAGCGTGGCGAGCGGCGGCGGAACGCGTCCTCCGGCATTTTCATTCCCCCACTATCCACGGCGGCGCAACTTGGCGAGCGGACGCTGATTACTTTACATGTATTTTGCGTCACCTCGCGGGGCTTGCCACACTATGAAATCAACTCGACTCCGACGTGGATAGTGGGGGTATGAAAAAGTCGGAGGAAGCGTGCCGCCGCTGCTTGCCACGCTTCGGGGTGGCATGGATAGTGGAGGGGGGGGGGCTAAAACATCATTGTATGTCATACAATGATATAATGGTATATCTAATGTAATGGCATCACACACCCTATAAAATCGCATGCGATTTTGCGGGAGGTGCGATACGATCCCCCAGGGCTGAGAGAGCAGTGAATAAATGACATCGGAAAATCACATTGCATCGCACGGCCCTTACAAAGGCCCATGCGATGCGATTTTCCTACGCAGAATAGCCCACTAATCAAATTGCTTAGTGGGCGCTGTGATAATACACAAGTACCCATTTTTATGTATTGTAAATGTTAAGCGTTCAGCAGTTCTTTTGACTTGGCGGAAGTATAAAAATGTTAGTGTAATGATTTTTATCCAAAAAGCATGTAATATGTAAATATTTATAGTGCATATTAATATACACATATTTTGGGGCAGATTCAATTAGCTGAGCTAAAGGTCAGCCCGGACACAATCCATCAGTGCAGCGTTCCCATGCGTCACACATTAGATGGTGTACTAACTGTGGATTCTGTGGGTTAATGTGCTTTACACCGCAGAATCATTGAATAGCTTCGGACATTGGGGGTGATTCAACACCATTTGGAACAGGGCAAATTCGGCCAAATTCCGATGGCGGTGAGTTTGCGCACATGCAGACCCCGGCAAGGAATGGTTTCTGCAAGCTACACACTTGCCGGGTCGTTTTGTTTAAGGGAGGGATAGGTGGGGATGGGGTTTGCCCATGGGAACGTTTATGGGCGTCCCCATGAAAATGCTGGGTGTTCCCATGAGTACGCAGGCTGCCTGACAGGGGCGGACGGCTGATGTCAAACATTTCCAGGCACATCGCTTAATTGCAAGCACTTTGCTGTGGAGCTATTGTTGCATCAACGCCACCCCTGCCAGAGCTTATATTGCAATAGTCAGGCAAAATCGGATTAAGTCTAGGATTTTCAGACAATGAGACCGGGTCTGAATTGGGCCCCCGGTTTGGAAGTCACTGCATAACCTTTATTTTAGATGGTCCCTCATGGTTGGCCCTGCATATAGCATACTGGATCTTATTCTAGTCCACCCACAATGCTGCGTGTGGATAAATCACTGCTCCCGAGTCCCCTGCACGGCTGCAAATGGATGTTTTGCATAAACATCCATTCATAGCCTTGGACGCGGGCGCCAAATCATTCGGTGGTCATCAACCATCGAATGATTTAAAAGGTGCACGCAAAACTAAGCCACTGTCCGGTGTATTGGCTTTGCATGTTCCCTATATGGGAAGAGGGAGGACATCAGGTGATGTCAGCTGTCCACCCCCGGCAGCCACATCACTGCCTAATTTCCATGGAAACGCTCAGCATTTTCAAGGGAACGCCCATGAAATGCTGGGTGTTCCCATGGGCGTATCGCCTCGCCGCTGGCCCCTGCTCGCACTAGCAGGTGCAAACGGAATGGCGAAATAGCAGTTCGCCCTGCCCGTTCACACCCAGCGTATGCACAACAGGAAAACATCGCTCCCCCATGCGGACGGAACAGAATAAGGCCCACAGTGTAATATTAGAAAGTTGGGTACTTATGTAGTATCTGGGCTGCCGATTTTGTGATTGTTTGCCTTACCTTAAGGCATACAATCAGATGCGATGCGTTTCGATGCGATTTTGCATAGGATTCAATGTTAAGAAGGTCCTGTTCATTTCCCCACTATCCAAGTGGGCATAGAGTTGATTTTATATAGCGTGGCGAGCGCAGCGAGCCACCGAGCCCAAAGCGTGGCGAGGGGACGCATATTTCTTAAAAAGTATTGTGTCCCCTCCCGGGGCTCGCTACGCTCGCCACGCTTCGGGCTCGGTGGCTCGCTACGCTCGCGACAGGTTTATATCCAACTCCATGCCCACTTGGATAGTGGGGAAAGGAAAAGGACCCCTTTTTCCCATTGAATTCTATGTTAAAATGGACTCAGACCATTTTAACATTGAATCCTATGGAAAAATCTTGACCATCGCATACGATTTGGTCGCATGCGATCCGATCCGATTTCTAAATCGGACGCCCAGATACTACATAAGTACCGAAAGTTGCCCAGATGTGAGATTTGCCATAACTATATATTGGTATTAACACCTTAACAGTGTGATTCAGACAAAAGCTTCACCTAGCAGATGTCCAGGATATCCCGAAAACTACAGATAACTGACACTCTATTGCATACTACTACACATTATCCTCTTTAATATCACATACTTTCAATTTGTGAAACAGATTTGATGGTTTTGGAATTCTTTTCCAGGTTCAGAAAGTTGGGGTAATGTGGGCTGCTGAAACTGCGTTGTACCTTTTTATATCATCAATGTGAGTGTAGTCAAAAGTGTTTGCGGATTAAGCATTGATCCTGCAAATGTTATTCTGGCAAATGGCTTGTATCGAACTAATACAACTTTACCCTTGAGTATTTTGAAACTATTATTTCTATTCCTCCTTCATTCTTATGTGGAGAATAGGAAATGAGGTGTCTATGTTGCTAAGCACCTGCAATAGAACAGTCTACTGTGGGCCTCGGTAACCTGCGTTCTCTAGGTGCTGTGAAACTACGAGTCCCAGCATGCTGAGCCAGCTGGTAGGTTACGGTATGTTGGAATTTGTATTTCACACTACCTGGAGTACTGAAGGTTGTCAAGGCATCTACTGTGCAACTTTTCCAAATATTTGAAGTTTTCAGGGTTTGTTAAACTTGATGCTTTTATTATTATATCTGTGTTATGCTTAAAAGCTATTGCCTTGTTATTAACGAAGATGGCGTACACTGCCCAGCTTATTTATCTTCATTGTTTACATGTTGACAATCAAAATGCTACTGTATTTAATGTATATTCTTGTGTATTTGGGAAGCGGACTGTACATCTTTAAACAAATTGTTCTATGCATCCGTTGTATATACAAGCTTGTGTATGCAGTCTGAAAGGTATATCTTTATTTTAATGTAAAAAGAAAAAAGTTTGGTACCGTGTTAGCCAGTTGATAAGAAGAGTTTTATTGTTCCTCAGTGAGAAAAACAAAATAGCAATCTAGCAAATATGATACCTTTTAATAAAAGGTATCATATTTGCTAGATTGCTATTTTGTTTTTCTCACTGAGGAACAATAAAACTCTTTTTATTTTAATGTGATTTGCTTTGAGCAGTTTTAATTGTTTATTTTGTGGTAAAATATGCTAATGTGCTGAAATAACTCTAACATACTGGCCAAATACAAAGTGCTATATGAAAGCTGCAAGATTTAAAAAAAAATCTCTCATTTCCATATTATTTACTGCAAGTGCTGTTTAAGTAATGGAAATATCAATGGCTGTGATACCTATTTGGATTCCAGTCATTGTTCTTGTATGATTGCTATTTTAGAATAACTGTTCTCTTGGTCACAAAATAAACCCAATCTTACATTCATGGCTGAATGTTTTGTTTAAAGTGTTGGTCTTATGTTATTTGTGATGTCAATGATTTGTTGTTTATTTTCAAGCACATTTTAGGCTATAAATGAACAAATTAACATATGCAACCTGCATACCAAAATTACATTGCAGTGTTCTAGTCATACTTGCCTACCTGACCCTCTCCATGAGGGAGAAAATCCTCTGTTCCTGGACTTCCCTGGTAATGTATGATTGCCATCACCTGTGGGGAGCTAGGTAATTGATAGGAAAGGTGTTTCACTACAAGTGATGACAATCCTACATTACTAGGGAAGTCCAGGAAAAGAGCATTTTCTCCCGCATGGAGAGGATCAGATAGGCAAGTATGGTTCTAGTGAGAGCCGATATTTCAGTTGCCAGCTTTAGAACATGTTATATTTAATCTGTGGTAACGTATATGTAGTTGCTTTTATCTTGTAAAGATATAGCTTTCGGCTAATTTTATTTCATAGAAAAGTAAAGAAACATCTGTCTAGATTTTACATACATTTACCACAGAGTGACTGGGGGCCATTTTGCCTCTTAGGCCCTTATTCTGATTGAGTCGGATGGCTCCGAATGCGGACGGTTGGCCGATGGTTGGTGTTTGCGCATGTGCAGAGGCGTATCTGCGCATGTGCGAACGCCTCACACACCCGAACACGGCGTGAGATCCTTTCAGAAAATGATCGTACTGAACCATCCGAGCAGGGGGTGGAGGTGGGCGTGAAGGGCTGATTTTGCTCATTATCATATGCGTATGCCCCGCGTTTCATGGGCGTTCCCATGAAAACACTTGGCGTACGTATGGTAATCCAGCCATGATAAACGTGTGAGGGCGGACATATGACATAGCCGGACGCCAGCTGCCCACCCATATCCCTGCTTTTGCACAGAGAATTGCCAGAGTGGTCTGGAGCACTCGGTGCTGCCTGACCACTCGGTCCAGCATTCGATAATCGGTGACCATCGAATGATGGGGGAGGTTCCCACAGATGGAGGAGGTGTTCACATGAAAAATCCACTCGCGGTCCGCTCGGTCGGCGTCTTACCGCATTCGGACGGTGTGAGCGATCCGTATGGAAGGCAGGTCTAAGAACACTCTGTTCCTGTCCGAAAATACTCATGCGTCTGATTCAACTAGAATAAGGGTCGTAGTGACTGGGTATTTTGTAGCTTTGAAATTAAAGAATATTTCACAGCATTCCTGTTAGGCACTTGCAGGCATATGTATTGTAATAAATAACTTAGTGTCCTGTTTCTATCTCTAGACTGCAACACTATAGGAAGGGGGGCGGGGGGCAGTTATTTAAATAAATCATTTTTCCAAAGATCTCTCTATCTATAGGGAAGCTAAACGCTGTGTCCTAATAGACAAGAGAGGTGGCACTCACACGTCACATCTGCCTGGGGTCACACCACAATGGTCCTATTTAGAGCCACACTAACCATATCCAGCAAAAAAATGGCATTCACCATGGCTTTTTGGTTATGAAAAACAAAATTAAAGAATTAATTATAATTTTTTTTATCAAGAAGCCCAAGAATTTTATATTCGTTCTCTCTTTTTTTTTCAGTATACAGTGCTTGTGTGAACTGGCAATTGTGCACAGGCGTTAAATTGTAAAGGCCAAATTTACTAGGGTGTGGGTTTTTAGAACTGGATATGTTACCCTTAGCAGCCAATCAGATTCTAGCTACTATCTTAAAGAAGATAGAGGGGTATATTCAATGCCGATCAGGCGAGCTATGACGGAGAGCAGTGCCTATTGCTTGCCATCATAGCCTGCCCTCAGTATTCAACAGACCCCGTGCACTCACCATTTCCATATCGCCATTTCTAAAAAGCAAGATGGAAACTGCAACTGCGGACGTCAAAATGGCAAGGCTCGCTGCGTTAGACGTGAACCTTGCTATTTGGTGGAATCCTTGCCATCCTCTGACAGTGAGGATTCCCCCAGAACATAGAATAGGACACGTGGCCAGCAAGGGGGTTAAACGGCGAGATGGATTGTTTTCAGCGATCCTCGCTACAAAAAAACCCTTGCCAGACGCATTGAATACACCTAAAAATCTATTTTGTCTACATTATATCTGCAGTGGTTCAATGGGACAGAACATCACAAAAACCACAGAAAATACCCCGTCTGCACTCCACCTCGTCCTGAAGTCATTATTAGAGGAATATTATATAACTCGTTCTGGTATGGCTTTCTTGAACTTCACTAACTTCACTTGAGGGGAAAAAAAAAAAGATTTGATATTTTTTTTTTCCCTTTACTTTTTCAATGGTGTCTATTTAACCGAAAACTATAAATGAGCATCTGAAAATAAAGTCCCAAATATATAATATATTGTGCTACTATTCCTTTTGACAGTGATTTACAAAATATGTACTGTATTACTTGACCAATCATGCTGGTGTTAAAAGCAAGGAGTGTATTTCTTGGATTTCACATACTGTGTGCTGACATTGCAGACCAAGAAGAACAAATACACCATGAAGTGTTATGTGATCAACCTTACCATTATTTTATTTTTGCAGAACATTCTAAAAATGTTGTACAGTTCTTGTCTTAATCAGATTTGTTGTATTATTTTTAAATAAAGATGTTTTTGATTATTCCTGCACTTCAGTAAGTTTGTCCATATGCACACACCCATTAAGGTCTCCAGTTTTTCAGGCTTACGATCCATACACACTGGGCGATTATGCCCAGCGTGTATGGACAGCGATGATCGCTGTCATGGCTGGGGGGGAAAGCCACTCAGTGCATACACACTGAGCGGCTTTCCCACTGCCCGACATTGCCAGGGGGGTGGGGGGGAAACGTCTTTGCAGAGCTCTGCAAAGCTGTCCTCAAAGCCGCTTATCTGCTGGTATTACCAGCAGATGAGCCGCTTTCCTGGCGATGATGCGGGAGTGCGCAGAAGCACTCGCTGCTCATCGCCGGGCCATACACACTTGGCAGCTTTGAGCTGAAAGCCGCTCAAACTTGCTGTTTCCAGTCGCCCAGTGTGTATGGGCCTTTACAGTATGTATATAATGAGATATTGGGCCTTATTCTAGTTCACTCTTGGAGGCAAATTCCTTCTCAAATGGACAAAACCATGTGCACTGCAGGTGGGGCAGATATAACATGTGCAGATAGATTTGGGTGGGGTTTTTCTTCAAAGTGAGATCTATATTACAGTGTAGAAATAAAGCAGTCAGTATTTTCCCTGCACAGAAACAAAATAACTCACCCATATCGAATTCTATCTGCACATGTTACATCTGCCCCACCTGCAGTGCGCATGTTTTTGTCCATTTGAGAAGGAATTTTCCTCTAAGAGAGAACTAGAATAAGGCCCATTGTTTTATTTTTACGTTGCTCTCGATCCACATAGAAATCAGGTACAAACTTGTACAGTATTTCTGAATGAAAACGCCACTGTTCTGCCTTTATTAAGGTTAACAATAAGAAAAATATGGTGCAGATATGATGGAAAAAATGATGATTGTTGTAATCTGGTGGGGCAGTTTCTAATTTTGAATGGGGATTACCATTATTACTGTGTTTTCCAGAGTTATACTTTTGGACAGTTTTAGAAAATAGTATAGATTGGGTAGCAAATTTTAAAATAGTCATTTATATTTGCTTACAACATTTTTATGCATGTAGGGGGTTATTCAGACCTGATTGCAAATCTTTTTTTTTTCCCTCAAATGGGCAAAACCATGTGCACTGCAGGCAAATGTAACATGTGCAGAGAGTTAGATTTGGGTAAGGTGTTTTGTTTTTGTACATGGAAAATACAATTTTTTTTTCTTTCTTACACTGCAATGTAAAAGGATCATTCATCTTCTGGCAAGGTGATAGAGGTGGAAAATGTAAATAGAACGGTGGTTCACAAACTGTCCCCAAGACATTCTCACGGTCCAAAGATAGCCATGATTGAGCATGTCACTTAATAATTTTGATTAGACCATATTTCCTTGGCCATGGATGTCCATCGACTGAGTGATCCATTGCATGTGTAACCTCAATGACCTGCTCAAAGCATTGGATGGCTTCATGTGCCCTATGGATGGGGTTATTGACAGCCTAAGAGACATCTGACCTAATAGAAGTGGGTACTTGTTTCCTAGCACGGCGCCCGTCGTGGGTAATTGCATACCTTAAATTAAGGTAACGGTACTTATGTAATATCTGGGCTCCCGTTTTTCTTATGAGACCGCGTCCTCTATCGGTACAAAAGTGCAGTGTGTACGCACGTTCGACCGATATGCTGCCGTCCTTGCGACTATACTGCCAAAGCTGGAACGCCCATGTGGGCGTTCCATAGCTGCAGCATCTCTGGCAGGGTGACTAAAAAAAAAAAAACGGCGTGGGGTCCCCCCCCCCACAGTCGTAACCAGCACCAGGCTGAAAGAGCCGGGGCTGGTATTAAAAATCAGGAAACCTGACAAATAGGGCTTCGCTGATTTTTTTAAAACCAGCCCCAGGTCCAGGGCTGGTTCCCAAAATACGGGGGACAAAATGACCAGGGGTCCCCAGTATTTTAAGAACCAGGCCAAACCAGCCAGCAGGGTAATGCCACAGCCGGGGGACACTTATTATGTAAGGTCCCGCGGCCAAAGCATTCAGCCCTCTGACCGGTCAGCCTGGCCAGGGGTCCTGGGGGAGTGGGCACCCCCCCCCCCCCCAATAAAGGGCCCCCCCTCCAGGACTTACCTGACCAGGCTGAAGCCTGGTGCTGTCCCCGGTGGCCCTGTGCGGTGGCCACCGGGCTGATCATTGTGTAAACAAAATAGAATAAAAACTATTGTTTTTTCCTGTGGAACTATGAGTCCCAGCAAGCCTCCCCTGCATGCTGGGACTTGGAGAACCACAAGTCCCAGCCTGGGGGCATTAAAGGGCCCGCTGGGTCTTGTAGTTCCACAGAAAAAAAATAGTTTAATAAATACACACTGACACTTTAGAAAAATAAAAGTTGAATACATACATTACACAAACACACTGATACTTACCTATCTTGAGCCCGTCGGTAGGTCCCAGGGTCCGGTGGCTTGGTTCCGGGGCCTTGGTTCCGGGGCTGGTCCGGGGCTCCAGGGCTGAAGAGTCCGGGGTCCTGGATCCGTAGTAATCCAAAGGGGTACCTGGGGAAGGAAATCCTACTCACCTGCTCCTGTGGCGACCACCCTGGCATCTGCTGTTGAAATCGCGCTGCTCCCGGGTACAGTGGTACCCGCTCCGCCTCCGCTATACACTAGAGACGCAGAGATCCTTCTTCCTCTGCGTCTCTGCTCAAAATGATTTCTGGTCAATCAGGAGCCGACTTTCTCGGCTCCTGATTGGCCAGAAATCATTTTGAGCAGAGACGCCGAGGAAGAAGGATCTCTGCATCTCTAGTATACAGCGGAGCAGAGCGGGTACCAGCAGCCGGGAGCAGCGCGTCTTGAAGTGAAGATGCCGAGGTGGACGCCAGAGGACAGGTGAGTAGGATTTCCTTCCCCAGGTACCCCTTTGGATTACCACGGATCCAGGACCCCGGACACTTCAGCCCTGGAGCCCCGGAACCAAGCCACCGGACCGGACCCTGGGACCTACCTACGGGATCAAGATAGGTAAGTATCAGTGTGTTTGTGTAATGTATGTATTAAACTTTTATTTTTCTAAAGTGTCAGTGTGTATTTATTTAACTTTTTTTTTTACTGTGGAACTACAAGACCCAGCGGGCCCTTTAATGCCCCGCAGGCTGGGACTTGTGGTTCTCCAAGTCCCAGCTTGCGGGGAAGGCTTGCTGGGACTCATAGTTCCACAGGAACAAACAATAGTTTTCTATTTTTTTACACAAAGATCAGCTCGATGCCCACCGCCCAGGGGCATAGAGGACAGCACCAGGCTTCAGCCTGGTCAGGTAAGTCCTGGAGGGGGGGGACCCCTTAATTGGGGGGGTCCCCAGGACCCCTGGCCAGGCTGACCGGTCAGAGGGCTGAATGCTTTGGCCGGGGGGACTTGTATAAAATGTCCCCCCCCCCCCCCGGCTGTGGCATTACCCTGCTGGCTGGTTTGGCCTGGGGCTGGTTCTTAAAATATGGGGGACCCCTAGTCATTTTGTCCCCCGTATTTTGGGAACCGGACCTGGAGCCTGGGGCTGGTTTTAAAAAATCAGCGAAGCCCTATTTGTCGGGTTTCCTGATTTTTTTTAATACCAGCCCCGGCTCTTTCAGCCTGGTGCTGGTTACAGCCGTGGGGGGCACCCCACGTCGGTTTTTTTTTTTAATGAGTAAAAGGGTGACTAAAACGTAGTCGCAGTAACCCGTCTATATAGAAGTTTAGTCACCCTGCCGGCTGACTAAAGTTCTATATAGACGGGTTAGCGTCAAAATTTTATTCAGCCGGTAGGGTGCCTAAAATTTAGACGCAAACCCGTCTATATAGAACTTTAGGCACCCTGCCGGCTGACTAAAATTTAGGCGCAAACCCGTCTATATAGAACTTTAGTCAGCCGGCAGGGTGACTAAACTTCTATATAGACGGGTTACTGCGACTACGTTTTAGTCACCCTTTTACTCATTAAAAAAAAAACGACGTGGGGTCCCCCCCACGGCTGTAACCAGCACCAGGCTGAAGAGCCGTGGCTGGTATTAAAAAATCAGGAAACCAACCAGATAGGGCTTCGCTGATTTTTTAAAACCAGCCCCAGGCTCCAGGTCCGGGGCTGGTTCCCAAAATACGGGAGACAAAATGACTAGGGGTCCCCCGTATTTTAAGAACCAGCCCCAGGCCAAACCAGCCAGCAGGGTAATGCCACAGCCGGGGGGAGACTTTTTATACAAGTCCCCCCGGCCAAAGCATTCAGCCCTCTGGTCAGCCTGGCCAGGGGTCCTGGGGGAGTGGGGACCCCCCCAATTAAGGGGTCGTCCCCCCCTCCAGGACTTACTTGACCAGGCTGAAGCCTGGTGCTGTCCTCGATGCCCCTGGGCGGTGGGCATCGAGCTGATCTTTGTGTAAAAAAATAGATGAAAAAAACTATTGTTTTTTCCTGTGGAACTATGAGTCCCAGCAAGCCTTCCCCGCAAGCTGGGACTTGGAGAACCACAAGTCCCAGCCTGCAGGGCATTAAAAGGCCCGCTGGGTCTTGTAGTTCCACAGTAAAAAAAATAGTTAAATAAATACACACTGACACTTTAGAAAAATAAAAGTTTAATACATACATTACACAAACACACTGATACTTACCTTTCTTGATCCCGTAGGTAGGTCCCAGGGTCCGGTCCGGTGGCTTGGTTCCGGGGCTCCAGGGCTGAAGCGTCCGGGGTCCTGGATCCGTAGTAATCCAAAGGGGTACCTGGGGAAGGAAATCCTACTCACCTGTCCTCTGGCGTCCACCCCGGCATCTTCACTTCAAGACGCGCTGTTCCCGGCTGCTGGTACCCGCTCTGCTCCGCTGTATACTAGAGACGCAGAGATCCTTCTTCCTCTGCGTCTCTGCTCAAAATGATTTCTGGCCAATCAGGAGCCGAGAAAGTTGGCTCCTGATTGGCCAGAAATCATTTTGAGCAGAGACGCAGAGGAAGAAGGGTCTCTGCGTCTCTAGTGTATAGCGGAGGCGGAGCGGGTACCACTGCAGCCGGGAGCAGCGTGTCTTCAAGTGAAGATGCTGGGGTGGACACCAGAGGACAGGTGAGTAGGATTTGCTTCCCCAGGTACCCCTTTGGATTACTCTGGATCCAGGACCCCGGACTCTTCAGCCCTGGAGCCCCGGAACCAAGCCACCGAACCCTGGGACCTACCGATGGGCTCAAGATAGGTAAGTATCAGTGTGTTTGTGTAATGTATGTATTAAACTTTTATTTTTCTAAAGTGTCAGTGTGTATTTATTTAACTATTTTTTTTTTTCTGTGGAACTAAAAGTACCAGCGGGCCCTTTAATGCCCCGCATGCTGGGACTTGTGGTTCTCCAAGTCCCAGCATGCGGGGGAGGCTTGCTGGGAATCATAGTTCCACAGGAAAAAACAATAGTTTTTATTCTATTTTGTTTACACAATGATCAGCCCGGTGGCCACCGGGGACAGCACCAGGCTTCAGCCTGGTCAGGTAAGTCCTGGAGGGGCAGGCTGACCCGTCAGAGGGCTGAATGCTTTGGCCACGGGACCTTATATAATAAGTGTCCCCCGGCTGTGGCATTACCCTGCTGGCTGGTTTGGCCTGGGGCTGGTTCTTAAAATACGGGGGACAAAATGACCCTATTTGTCGGGTTGCCTGATTTTTTTAATACCAGCCCCGGCTCTTTCAGCCTGGTGCTGGTTACGGCTGTGGGGGGGACCCCACGCCGATTTTTTTTTTTTAATTATGCCCTAACCCAGCCCATTATGATAATTTTGGTCACATGTGATGTGTCAATAGCCCAAATCGAGACAGTGTGTACGGTGGTACAATCTTTTTCTTGCGACTGTTTGGATGGGAGTACATCAGACGTCGCAAGTAAAATTGTACAGGTGTGTACGCGCGTGTCGGCTGTTGTTTGTTGACGGTCCGACAGGAGTACGGTCGGCCGAACGGTTGCCAGAAATAGGGATTGTATAGATGTGTACACAGCTTTACTTTGCCTTCTAAAGAAATTACTATACCCAAACTATATCTTAAAAATGTTCCCTGCTGGTTTACAGAACCACCAACACTTGTCACAAATGTAAATAAACACTGAGAGATGTAGAGATCTTCAGGTTGGTGCCATTTGTGCACTTTTTCATTAATTGAAAACATGGTAAAAGACTATGGGCAGTGTTCAATGTGAATACTGGCGATGTGCAGCGAATCCTGTTTAGGATTCACTGCACATTAGCGACTGCTCGCTGCATTCCGGAGCCTCGCCGGCTCCGGTATTCAACGAGTCAGGGGCTCGCTGCCCCTGACCGGCGAATTTGAGCTCCTGCAGCGGACGCCGCAGGGAGCCTGAGGACGGTGGCAGGCAGGGAGATGGAAGTCTTCCTGCCTGCCCCAGAACGTTTGTGGGGGGGAGGTGGGCTCCACGGGTGCCAGGCAGCACAGGCTGCCCCCCGGGGGTGCCAGCAGGGGACCGGGTATATTCACTACACCCGATCATGCATATGTAATGATCGGGTGAAGTGAATATATGAATATCTAATGAGCGGCTCGGCTCCGGCCCCCTGCTGGCTGGTCTGTGTAAAAAAAAATATATATATATGTATATTCTTTTTTTAAATTTAAATATATATTCATGTGCTTACAGCACATGAATAAAAATAGCATGCCCCTCCTCAGAATAAAATTCCAGATTTTTTGACACCAATTGTAAAAAACAAAACACTTTATTTTAAAAGTTCACCTTCCACTTCACCATAAAAAGATAGCGATTGCTACTCGGTGAATCATGGCGAAAAAAACCTTGAAATGTATTCGCCATCTGGTCATTGAATATGGTGATTCACCCTTTTAGTCAGAAATTCACCTTACAGCACAAAATCGCCATAAAAACCTGGCGAATCAGCCTCATTGAATACCGCCCTATCTGTCCATACTGAATTTTCTCCATTGCTCAGAAGTCAAGTACATTTCAACTCCAGTCCTCCAATATCCCTGACTGGTCGTGTTTTACAGATTCCCTAAAAACGTGTAGCTGTTCATCTATTCTACAGGGTCAGTGATTATTTCACTTACTTTCACAGACAGAAATCCAGAAAACCTGATGTGCTGGAGGAACTTGAAGCTTGCAGTTGAAAGTAGAATGCAGGGTCGCACAGTGACTTTTAACTGGTTCCGTCCCGGTGTGACCCTCCATGTGCGGTCTGTTCACACTGCAACATCGAATTGGCAATATTGCCGGTTCGCTGACATCAGGGAGCACGGAGGAGTGTCATTGGGGGGTGGGGAAGAAGGCAGTACTTAGAGCTGGCACTGCTTCCTCCATAGTGTGAACGGGAAAGGGACACTCGACCCGTTTAACCCATTCACACTGCACAGCAACGAACCGGTAAGAACCCTCCTTTTTTTACTGGTTCGTATTGCCACGTTACCCTTTCACATAGCACTAATTACCGTGTCGAACCGTCAAGAAACTAGCTCGTACCCGATAATTAGGTGCGATGTGAAAGGGGTATAAGGAATGCTGGACCAGGCTAGCTCCTTACAGCGACCTCTGCCACGCTGGAGTCCAGTTTAGCTTTGAAAAGGGCTAAAATGAATTAGCTCCTATCTGTAATTTTTCAAACAGCCTGTGACAAGGAGCTGATTGGCTGGTACTTTATTACTCTCCACTTTAGCCCTTTTCAAGGCTTAGTACATCTTGCCCCTGGGGCTTAAGCTGGGTACACATATGTACAATTTAATTTTTCTTGCGACCGTTCGATCGACCGAATACACGTTCGGCCGTCCGAAACATACGACCGATCTGCGCGTACACATATGTACAATTTTACTTGCGACGTCCGATGTACTCCCGTCCAAACAATCGCAAGAAAAAGATTGTACCACCGTACACACTCTCCCGTTCTGGCTATTCGCACGATAAAAATGTACACAACATTATCATAATGGGCTGGATTTAAAAGAGCATACCAAAACGAGGCGTGATCACGGAACAAAGAATCGTTCGTGTAGTACAGTGAATAGAGCCGTGACTATTCAGATCATTGCTAGCTGTACTGGATATACGTACGTACGTTCGTTCGTCTATCGGTGCATTTGGGCCTTTTTAATCATGAGCTTGAGGAGAAGGAAGGCTCGTGCGTGCATTTTGGCTGCTATGGCCATTAGATTGCGGGCTATTAAAAAAAGAAAAAGGACCAAGAATCGGAGCTGCTGGACCAGAGACTGGCTTCTGAGGAGAGACACCTTCTCCCACATGCCATTGCTACAGGAGATACGGGAGAACAATCCTGATGATTTCAGGAATTATCTCCGTATGGATGACGCTACCTTTATGGAGCTGCTGACACTGGTTACCCCTTTAATAGAGAGAGAGGACACCTATTTCAGGAGGCCCATTTCTGCAGAGCAGAGACTGGTGGCAACGCTGCGTTACCTGGCAACAGGCAGGACCCTTGCCGACCTGAGATTCACCACCGCAATATCATCTCAAGCGCTGGGGTTGATAATACCAGACACCTGTGATGCCATCGTCCAAGTTCTTCAGGACAAATACATGAAGGTAAATATGGAAATTACATACATGTCCCCCATATGTATAGCTGTGCACATACCTGTACCCTATATGTATATCTTTACAATGCCTGTTGATTTAATCTTTTACACCAGTGGGTGGGGGGTCATTTTGATAAGGCGGGTAATAGCTTTGAGGCTGCAATGGGGGAGGGCTGATGGGTCTAAAATCAACCAAACAGATTATTAATACGCATATACTTTTATATTGCAGTTTCCATCGACCAAGGAGGAGTGGCAAAATATTGCACGTGATTTCCGTGATCTATGGAATTTCCCTAATTGTGGTGGAGCTATCGATGGCAAACACGTCAGGATCATGCCCCCTGCAAAGAGTGGATCTTTTTATTATAATTATAAGGGGTTCTTCAGCATTGTTCTAATGGCCATCGCTAATGCCCGATACGAGTTTGTATTTGTGGACATTGGGAAAAATGGTAGAGTTTCAGATGGAGGAGCCCTGGAGAATACCTTTTTCCACGACCAACTGAAAAAAAATGAACTGAATCTGCCAGAGCGGACTGAAAATGAGCACGGTTTGAACTTTGTTTTTGTGGCGGATGAGGCCTTTGCATTGCACCCTAATGTCCTTAAACCCTACCCACAAAGGGCACTGAACAGGGAACGACGCATTTTTAACTATCGCCTGTCACGTGCCAGGCGAGTGGTTGAAAATGCGTTTGGGATTCTGAGTAATAAATTCAGAATTTTTCACAGTCCCATCAATCTGCGCCTAGATAAGATTGACAAAGTGGTGCTGGCCTGTTGTGTGCTGCACAACTACATGCGCAGAAAAGCGGTGCACACACAACAACTGGGGGCTACAGTGGACGACAGCCAAGTTGTTGACGAGCCTATTGGTCTGACAGCTTTGGCAACTAATTTAAACACCAGAAATGCATCAACGCAAGCAAAGTTGTCAAGAGACGAGTACTTGAATTATTTCAATGGTGTTGGGGCTGTGGAGTGGCAGAATGACATGATTGCTTAAAAATGTACCTTTTTGTCATTGTAAATATATTGTTTTTTGGTGTGTAATAATCAATATTTTGCCAATAAAATTTGTATACTCACAGTTCCGCACAAGTTGTCCTCTGCGTCTTCTTGTAGCAAGGAGGGGGAGGTGGAGGCCGAATCACGGCAAGTGAGTGGTAGTACTCAGGTGCCAGGCATTCCTGGAGGGCACAATGCCACGGCACCTGGAGTGCAGACTGTACCCAGTACTGGTGTTTATGTACTAGCAAGTAGTTGCTCCACCACACCTATTTCTATGCCAATTTCTCCTGGTACTTTGTACGTATGTATATCTGTGCCCTATAGTCACCCTGCATGGTAAATGATATTTTCACACGGACACCAACTAGATTACAGAATTTTTAATTTTTATATAAATTATTAACTTATAAACTTATAAAAAATATAACATAAATAACAAGTAAATAAATAATAAAGAAATACTTAAACATAAAAATATTTAAAACAATAATGCACTTAAATAAACTATATAAAATATTTACATATGGTGGTAAACTTGTCCCACCCCATAATCCCCTGTATCCATCGGTGGTTGGGAGGGAGATGGACTTTCCAATAAACTCTGGAAGGGGCCACCAGGTGGACCTGGTGGGAGCGTATTAGCCAACGTTGCCGGTTGGTGCTGCCTTTGCCCAGTTGGTGGCTGTAAATGTTGATAGTGGGGATATTGCACCGGGTGAAATACCGCTTGTTGGGGTATAGGAGCTGGGCTGATGGGTTGAAATTCAACCCTAGGCAGAGGGGGCTCATCGGTGAGACGTGTGTTCCGGGACAGAGTCCCCACACGGGCCCGGTACAGCGTCTCATAAAATATGCGCTCTACCTCCACCCTTGTAGCCGGGTCCAACTTTCGCAAATTGTCAGCTAATACACTCCCCACCCGGTCCGCATCATCCTCATCCATGCTCATCAATCTGTTGGCAGACTCCAGGATCTTGGTGGTTGCCACGTCCGCAGCATCTGGAGTCTGCCTCGGCCTTTTGCGCCCTCTTCTTGATGGCGCTTCTGCTGGAGGTTGAGCGCTTGTTTGCGGTTCAGCGCTGGTCATGGCGGTTGGTGTGGGGGTGGAGCAGAGGGCCGGTGAAGGCAGCTGTGATGCCACCTCCAGCGATGCCGAAGATTCATCCTCGGCAAATAGCGATGGCTGTAACAAAACAAGATGACAATGATGTATCACTATCGATTTTTAAGACTTCCATATATTTTTATATCTACGCAGAAGAACGCAGCCCATACACCACCATGTTGCTGCCATGGATGAAAGTGAGCTAGTTGAAGAGGCGTTATGACTGGCATCTCTGGAAACTAATTATTTAGATACCAGACATACCAAATACTAATTTAAACACCAGAAATGCATCTATGCGTGCTAAATTAACAGGGATGAATACATGCAGTATTTTATTGGTGTTGGCGCTGTGGATTGGCAGAATGATATTATTCCGTTAATTTTAGACAACAAAAAATATTACAATAATCCGCGCCAGAAAGACTACAACAGTGTAGATACCAGGGATTACCAATGCCAACCAAAAGTTCCAAATACAAAAAATGTGGTAAATGCACTTGCGATGTCTGAATATTGATCACTGTGTTCTCAGGCGGATAAGAGTATAGCTCCACTACTGAGAAGAACCAGAATTAGGGCCACAGAGAAGGTCAAATTGACGATGTATAACCAAAAGGGGGGGGTATCGCCCCCTGCAACTGACCTCTCTGTTGTGCCCAACAGAGAGGTCAGTTGCAGGGGGCGATACCCACCCTTTTAATTTTACATGTTCACAATTTTTATACTGTACTTGCTGTTATATTTATCTGGTTTGAAAAAAAAATTTAAAATAAAATCCGTCTACTTACTGTGCCGCAAATGGTGTCATCAGAAACCTCTTGGTTGCACGCGGAGGTGGAGGGGGCAGGCTGGTTCCTTGAAGTGTTGCTGACCGAATCCCTGGGCAGCTCCTGGTCCACCGTGAAGGCCAGCAGGTCGTAGTACCACAGCCTGGGCACATAGACTTGGTCTGCCCCAGACCGCTTTGAGGACTCCACCTTATTTAGTTCCTTTTTAAATACGGTCCTCATATTAGCGATCCGAGTCCGGACCCACTCTACATTTGCTGTGGGGTAGTAGGTCTGGCTCACCCTCACCAGCTCCTCCAGAGCAGATAGCCTCTTCTGCCGATTGGAATGGTCTTTGGATTTGGTATTCCAGAGACAATTCTGATCCCTGTAGGCCTCAATGAAGTCCTTCATAAATTCGACATTTTTTTCTGCCATGGTTGAATTTCTGTTCCAAAAAATAAAATAAAAAGGCATATTATTTTCTTGATACACAAAGCACACCATAAACCATTTAATGTACAGGTGTTCAGTCTGTGGGCCACTAGATATACTGTAGCTATAGTACAGGAGTTGAAACTCTGTGGGACATAGGATACACGGTCACTACAAGCCCCAGCATACCCATGGCCCACAGATTGAAGTCCCTGTCATAGAAAACTACACATTTTGTTTTAATACTCACCGAAAGAAATGTCGATAAATAGTCCGGAAAATTCGCAGCGCAGCTCCGATCACTCGAACAGCAACGACGGAATATTCTTTCGTGCTGAACGTGGCTTGAAACACAGTGATTGGATGAGCACACGAATCTCCGCCCCACTCACGTGCTTCGCGTCACACAGACACGGGACATCGAGGAGCCATGTCGGAGGGTCTGGCGCCACCGCATATGGGGGAGGAAATCGCTGACAACAAGGAGAAAAAAGTGACGCGCGCATCCGCCATGTCATCTGCAGAGGTGGAACTGATGGTCAAAATGCTGGATAGAAGGGACTACGATTGTTCGAGAAAAACATACCCCAAGACAAATTATAAATTATAGAAAAGAAATTATTATGCAGCGTGTATGCAAGGAGATAAAGGAGAAGTTTGGGAAAAGAAGGTCCAAATACCAGCTCCAAAAACGGTGGTCGGACCTGAAGCACAAGGAGCAGGCCAAGCTCAAGAAAATTCGTGGAATTATTAAAAGAAGTGAGTCCAATGCCCTAGGTAGCTTTATTAATATACTGTCATGATCCATTACATTTTGTGTGTTTTGCTGACATGTTGCTTGTTTTTACTCAGAGGAAATCCATCCCAGGAGAAGACATGAGGAAGGCAGAGACAGGGCCTCCAACCTAAAAATAAAGAAGGAGAGTACAACAGGTAAGGTTTTGTACCAGCACACCAACAGAACAACACATGTTTTATACACACAACAAGGGGTAGTAATATGTCACTTTACCTTGTCACTATAGATGATATCCAGGCTGCGCAGCCGATGGAAGGGACCGCAGAGGGCCACCAAGTGATTGCGATCACCAGCAGTGTAGATGGTGAGTGTATACTGCAAATCATCTTTATGGGATAGTGACGTAACATTTGTGGAAAGGTAAACCTTTCTTTATCTGTACTTATTATAGATATCATCGAGATTTCAGATGTCAGTGCAGAGGGGGAGAAGAACACACCATCACCTGACACGTCCAGCGACGAAAGCACAATGCAAGAAAACATGACACAAGGAAAAGTCCATACCGTAGCCCAAAAAATTTCAAAAATCCAAAAAGGCGTAGCAGTAGTACACTCTTTATATGAGAAAATTTACAACGGTTTGCATTGTAAAGTCAAAAAATAGTTTGTGTACTTTATTTAACTTTTTATCTCCTTCTTGTTTATTTGGAGGCCAGAAGCATGGTGCATGTCGTGGCAAGCAGTCTCACGGCAGCAACGCATCCCATGTGAGCAGGCCGGGATGTTCCCATGTGATGCGTTGCTGCCGTGGGCCCGCTTTCCACTACATACACCACCATGTTCAAATGTGTTTTTATGTTTTTTGGGTGGGTGGGCTTTCCTGCTACACCTTCACACGTGGCACTTATGTCATGGCAAGCAGTCCCACGGCAGCAATGCATCACATGTGAGCAGGCCGGGATGTTCCCATGTGATGCGTTGCTGCCGTGGGCCCGCTTTCCACTACATACACCACCATGTTCAAATGTGTTTTTATGTTTTTTGGGTGGGTGGGTGTTCCTGCTACACCTTAACGCAAGCACCTGTATAGAGAAAATATGTCCATTTGCACATTTTGGCAGGTACCACAGCTGATATACTGCATGTTTTTTGGATGGGTGGGCTTTCCTGCTAAACCTTCACACGTGGCACTTATGTCATGGCAAGCAGTCCCACGGCAGCAATGCATCACATGTGAGCAGGCCGGGATGTTCCCATGTGATGCGTTGCTGCCGTGGGCCCGCTTTCCACTACATACACCACCATGTTCAAATGTGTTTTTATGTTTTTTGGGTGGGTGGGCGTTCTTGCTACACCTTAACGCAAGCACCTGTATAGAGAAAATATGTCCATTTGCACATTTAGATTTTGGCAGGTACCACAGCTGATATACTGCATGTTTTTTGGATGGGTGGGCTTTCCTGCTAAACCTTCACACGTGGCACTTATGTCATGGCAAGCAGTCCCACGGCAGCAACGCATCACATGTGAGCAGGCCGGGATGTTCCCATGTGATGCGTTGCTGCCGTGGGCCCGCTTTCCACTACATACACCACCATGTTCAAATGTGTTTTTATGTTTTTTGGGTGGGTGGGCTTTCCTGCTACACCTTAACGCAAGCACCTGTATAGAGAAAATATGTCCATTTGCACATTTAGATTTTGGCAGGTACCACAGCTGATATACTGCATGTTTTTTGGATGGGTGGGCTTTCCTGCTAAACCTTCACACGTGGCACTTATGTCATGGCAAGCAGTCTCACGGCAGCAACGCATCACATGTGAGCAGGCCGGGATGTTCCCATGTGATGCGTTGCTGCCGTGGGCCCGCTTTCCACTACATACACCACCATGTTCAAATGTGTTTTTATGTTTTTTGGGTGGGTGGGCGTTCCTGCTACACCTTAACGCAAGCACCTGTATGTGATACTCTGTTCAGGTCCGACCACCCAAATAAACAAAGTGTTCACAGTATTTTTTGTCAGTATTTCTTAATAAATGTTAAGTGTTTATGCAGAACAATGAACATCACATATCTATCTATCTATCTATCTATCTACTTCTATAACTATATCTGTCAGGAATGCACACACAACGATTATTTATTTCAAAAGGAATGCACACACAACGAATATTCTTTAACAGCATGGCGCGGAAAGTACGGGGGAGAAGACTTCCTGTTGTTTACATGCTGCGCTGATGGAGGGATGACGCAGCTAGTCAACACCCACATGGGCGTGCTGCTTTTGGGAGGAATGATCGCAGGAACGGGCTGCATATCGATCGAATGTGCGTACACATGTCACTTTTCTTTCGATATGGAGCCGTCCTGTCGGAAGAATATTAAGCAGCAAAGAACCTGCGACCGACCGACCGTGGACGGCCAAGAGCGTTTTTGGCCGTTTATCGATCGCAACGAAGGGATCGGGACAGCGTACACATATATACAATCGAACGGCCGTTCGTCCGCAGATCGGAAGAACGGCCCGACGATTGTACATATGTGTACCCAGCTTTATAGTGTGCATGGGGGAGTCTGTGACCGCTATCACTGGGAAGACTTGGATTTAATCTTCATAGGTTGGAATGTGTAGTCCGTTTGACTTTTTGTCTTGGACTACCATGGTCTTGAAATGTGCAAACCAATTGAATATATGCTGAGTAACTGAGAGATAAATGTTTTTAAACAGCAATCACCACTCTTTAATCCAATATCCGTGGTCTGGGTGTGTTTTTTGTGGGATGTTGTTGGTAAAAAAAAAGGGTACTCTTTACCTAGAACGGCGCCCGCGATTGAAATCGCGGGCGTCGGGGGTAAAAATCGCGGTGATCGCAGTCATCGCGGGCATCGCGGGTAAATCGGGATGCCCGCGATCACCGCGATTTTCCCATAGGGAACAATGTTAAAACGGCAGATTGACCGCGATTTTACTATTAAATGCCTCAATGTACCCGATTTGGGCCCAAATAGGTCAAATTAACCCTTAAATGGCCCCCCAAATTTGTAACGCCACCCCACGATCCACGCCAACCCGAAGCGTGGCGAGCGCAGCGGTACGCGTCCTCCGACCTTTTCATGCCCTACTATCCACGTCGGCGTGGTGTGAGAATATAATAGTGTGGCGAGCGCAGCGAGCCACCGAGCCCGAAGCGTGGCGAGCGCAGCGAGCCCCGCGAGGGGACGCGGATACCTTCACAGGTAGACGCGTCCCCTCGCGGGCTTCACAGGTGTCCGCGTCGCCACGGACACCTGTGAAGGCCGCGAGGGGACGCGCATAACTGTGAAGGTATCCGCGTCCCCTCGCGGGGCTCGCTGCGATCGCCACGCTTCGGGCTCGGTGGCTCGCTGCGCTCGCCACACTATTATATTCTCACACCACGCCGACGTGGATAGTAGGGCATGAAAAGGTCGGAGGACGCGTACCGCCGCCCCTCGCGGGCTCGCTGCGCTCGCCACGCTTCGGGTTGGCGTGGATCGTGGGGTGGCGTTAAAAATTTGGGGGGGCATTTAAGGGTTAATGGGCTCTGTGGCCCATTTAACATTGATTCCTATGGCCAAATCGGGTGGATTGAGGCATTTAACAGTAAAATCGGGTCCATCGCGCCTTTTAACATTGATTCCTATGGGAAATCGGGAGCATCGTGTCGCGGGCATCGCGGGTACATTTATGTGCGGCCGTGACGCGACCGACACGATTTCCATGTTTAACATGGGTTTCAATGGGAAATCGCGGGCATCGCGTCGGTCGCGTCGCAGACGCACATAAATGTACCCGCGATGCCCGCGACGGGCGCCGTACTAGGTAAAGAGTACCAAAAAAAGTCCTATAAAATGTACAATTTCCATGTCCAAAGGTGATAATCCGATGGTATGACAATACTGTCCTTTCCTACCGTAATAAAACTATCAAGATAATATCGCATTTAACAAAACCTCACCCTGAGTACAGCTTGACATTTTATTTACTTGCATGGAGTTGGACTGCTAATGAATATAACTTGAGCCGCTTCCCTGAGAAGGGAATAATCTGTCCTATTTCGTATACAGTAAAATGTCGTTAGATAGGTTGTCCTTTCTATTGACTGAATTGCAAAATGTTCGCACAGTTCTATCCAGAGTACACCAACTGCGCTTCTTAGCACCCTGACAACACTTGTAATCCACGCTATAAACACACAAATAGCAGCCTACACTGGGGCAGGGGGCGTGTCCCACGTCACCTAGGAAACCGAATGCGGCCCGCCCCCAGCAGTGCACGGAGCTCTGAGCAAGGTAAGAGTGGCAGTGGTAGGTCCCATACGCGGGCAGCACGTGTGGTGGCAAGATAGCAGTCACTGTACAACATGGATGTGCATGAATTGCTTGGCAGGCACTCACTGATTAGTGTTACCTCAGGCATAGAGAGCATGACTATTGCACTTTATTGGTTGTGTATAGAACATGAGGTTCTAGTGTTTTGTGCTTATATTTGTAACATTGAGCCCAAATAACTTACCTAATGTTTATGAGGGATGCTAGGATGAAAAAACAGGAATATTTGGAAAGCGCAGGGGGACATTTACTGGTTATAAAGTTGCGGAAAAAACAACAACTTGCAGTACGGATGGTGTAATGGCTAGCATTACTGCCTCACAGCACTGAGGTCATGGGTTCGATGCCCTAACTGTGCATAGTTTGTATATTCTCCCCGTACTTGCGTGGGTTTCCTCCGGGTACTCCGGTTCCTCCCACATGCCAAAATTATACTGGTAGGCTAATTGGCTCCCAACAAATTAACCCTAGAATGTCTGTGTGTGCATGTACATGTGGTAGGGATTATAGATTGTAAACTCCACTGGGGCAGGGAATGATGTGAATGTTCGACTATATGCTGTAAAGCGCTGCAGAATATGTGTGCACTTTATAAGAAACTGTTAATAAATAAATATACTGTAAAAGTATCACACTAATAACTTTGAGTCACTGGGAGCTTGTAGCCCTGTTTCTAACGAAATAATAAAGGTCAGGGGGCAGTATATTGTAATCACCAGTTTTCTTTTTCTTTTCTTACACAAAAAAGTTGCCACTGTGTTTATTCATTCTATACATTTCCTCTCATGTGTTTATTTATTGTTAATTATATAGCACACAAATATCATGTATGCAGCACTTTACAGAAGTCACATTCACATCAGTCCATGCCCTGGTGAAAATTCTCTATCTCCTATCATGGTATACATACAGATGACTGGTGGGGTGTGGGTTGTTAGGGCTACACCAACTGGGTCGACAAGCATTGGGTCAACACCACTAGGTTGACATGGGTCTAGGTCTACAGGATATTAGGTTGACACAAGCAGAGGCGTAGCGAGGGCGGTGCCGGCGGAGCACACGCTCCGGGCGCAGGATGATTGCATGGCGCCGGAGCTGTGCTGTGGCACCGCCAGCTCGCTCGCCAGCCAGCCAGCTCCCCCGCCCGCCCGCCCGCCAGCCAGCCAGCTCCCCCGCCCGCCAGCCAGCTCCCCCGCCCGCCAGCCAGCCAGCTAGCTAGCTTTCCTTCCCTGCCCGCCCGCCAGCTTCCCTCCCCGCCCGCTTCCCCACTCCGTCCGGTGACAGAGATATCTCCCGCTGGACCGCTAGCCAATGGGCGCTTGCGGTCCAGCAGCCAATCAACTGATGGCTGCTGGACCGCGAGCGCCTATTGGCTAGCGGTCCAGCGGGAGATATGAATTTTAAGTAGCCGCATATTTCTCCCCGACAAAGCGCAGAGAGCCGTGAGCGGGCGGCAGTGTGCGCACTGGCAGGGGGGAGGAGAGGGGAGGTGTGCACACACACACACTGTCTCTGTCAGCACAGGCAGGGGGGCGCCTGGCTGTAACTATGGTGTACTCCCACCCTCCACCCACCCTGCTGCACTCACCCTCCTAACCACATAACCCACCCACCCTGCTGCACCCACAAACCCACCCTACTGCAGCCACCCACCCACCCTGCTGCATCCTACTGCAGCCACCCACCCACCCACCCACCATGCTGCATCCTACTGCAGCCACCCACCCACCCTGCTACATCCTACTGCAGCCACCCACCCACCCTGCTGCACCCACAAACCCACCCTACTGCAGACACCCACCCACCCTGCTGCATCCTACTGCACTCACCCACCCACCCTGCTGCATCCTACTGCACTCACCCACCCACCCTGCTGCATCCTACTGCACCCGCCCACCCTGCTGCACCCTACTGCCCCCTTGGCATCGAGCATGAAGCCCCTTGGCATCGAGCATGAAGCCCCTTGGCATTGAGCATGAAGCCCCTGGCATTGAGGTAAGTGGCACTTATGTGTCAAATGTGTAATCGGCATTATGGTGTGTTGTATGTAATGGGCATTGCGGAGTGTTTTATAGTATGTAATGGGCATTGCCGAGTGTTATATAGTATGTAATGGGCATTACGGTGTGTTATATAGTATGTAATGGGCATTACGGTGTGTTATATAGTATGTAATGGGCATTACGGTGTGTTATATAGTATGTAATGGGCATTACGGTGTGTTATATAGTATGTAATGGGCATTACGGTGCGTTATATAGTATGTAATGGGCATTACGGTGCGTTATATAGTATGTAATGGGCATTACGGTGCGTTATATAGTATGTAATGGGCATTACGGTGTGTTATATAGTATGTAATGGGCATTACGGTGTGTTATATAGTATGTAATGGGCATTACGGTGTGTTATATAGTATGTAATGGGCATTACGGTGTGTTATATAGTATGTAATGGGCATTACGGTGTATTATATAGTATGTAATGGGCATTACGGTGTGTTATATAGTATGTTATGGGGATTACGGTGTTATATAGTATGTCATGGGCATTGCGGTGTGTTATATAGTATGTAATGGGCATCATGTGTGGGCTTATGTGTAATTGGAATTACAGAGTTCACTAAAATGTCCAATGGGCATTACGGTGTGTGGTATAATGTTGGTCTATGCCCACTTTTCACTGTGCAGGAGCCTCACCTACTACAAATTGGGGGGGAGGGGGGGGGGGCGCGAAACATGCCTTTGCTCCGGGCGCCGTGGCACCTAGCTACACCACTGGACACAAGTATTAGGTCGACATGGGCAAGGTAGACAGTCAAATGGTCAACATGGAGTTTTTCATCCTCCCCTCCGGCAGCCTAACTCTAATCCTCCCCTCACCACTAGTGCCTAACACTACCTCCCAACAGCCTATCCCTAAGTATCCCCCTAGTGACTAAACCTACTTTCCTGGCCTAACCTGCTGGATTCTGGTGTCTGTATTGTGAATGCTGGTCCTGGCCGCTGGGACGCTTAACACATCCCCTATCACATAGACACATGTACACACTTTTTGGTACTTGTGAGTTATCTGGGCGCCCGATTTCTAAATCGGGTCGGATCGGGCACATCGCATCGCATCGCATGCGACCATCGGATGCGATGCGATGCGATGACCTGATTTTTCCATAGGAATCAATGTTAAAATGGACTGAGGGCATTTTAACATGGAATTCAATGGGAAAAAGGGGTCCTTTTCATACCCCTACTATCCAAGTGGGCATGGAGTTGGATATAAACCTGTGGCGAGCGTAGCGAGCCACCGAGCCCGAAGCGTGGCGAGCCCCGCGAGGGGACACAGAATACCGTCCCCTCGCGGGGCTCGCTTCGCTCGCCACGCTTCGGGCTCGGTGGCTCGCTACGCTCGCCACAGGTTTATATCCAACTCCATGACCACTTGGATAGTAGGGGTATGAAAAGGACCCCTTTTTCCCATTGAATTCCATGTTAAAATGGACTTCGTCAATTTTAACATTGATTCCTATGGAAAAATCGGGTCATCGCATCCGATGGTCGCATGCGATGCGATGCGATATCGCATCGCATCTGATTGTATGCCTTAACTTAAGGCATACAATCAAAAAATCGGGAGCCCGGATAACTCACAAGTACCCACTTTTTTGTCAGAAGTTAATACCTTCCAGTATGTTTTTAGATTATGGGTGGAAACCTACTTAAATAGAGATTCCACACAGATAGGGTCCTGGTTGTCATGAAACCCATGACCTCTCTTCTGTGAGGTAGCAATGCTAATTACTGTGCCTCTGCACTGCCTGAACTGAAGCACATACCTCCAGATTTGTTGGACCTTTGTAGTTATTTTCTCTGCCACACACACCCAAAACGGGTGCCTACAGCAATAAAATAGTTTTTTTTGTATGAGGGGAAGGGAGCCTAGAACTAGCGCCATGTTACATCAGCTCCACCTGCAGTGCATCGTCCATTAGCAAACCAAATATGCCTTCACTATACCGACACCGGCATCAGAACACAATTGCCGGAACTTCGAAAAACGTCAGTATGCCGACGCTGGAATACTGACAGCTGGCATCCGGTACGTAAGTATGCCCGACCCTAACCCAGACCAGGAGAGGTAGTGGTTATAGTTTGTCTGAAGCAGGTAGGTTTAGGTTAGGTTGTGGATCCCCTGTTGCGATTCTACTTATGGTGATGCCGGGTTGGTCTTTTGAGCACCAGCATCCCCACTGCTAGGATATCGTATGCATCCTCATCCAACTAATGTGGTTACATTGCATGAAGTTACAGACACACTGAAGCCTTAGCATAAATATATAGATATATATATATATATATATATATATATATAATCCTCGAGGCGGCACTCTCAAATTTGTGCAGTGGTAAAGATGCATGAACAACAGGTGGTCAAATGACCGGGGTGCCTTCCGTGAGCAGTCAAATCTGAACTGCTCCTGTATAAATTCACCAGCGGCAGCACTCGAACCAGAAATAACCACACCAGAGGCTATGCAATTAAAGCTGACGTTTCAAGGCCGTCCGGCCTTTTTGTCAAGGTGCAAAAGAGACAAGCATACATACAACAAGACAAGAATAAATACCTGAAGGATCCATTCACGTTCCCTGCCACGTCCATCTGGGCACCTAAAAGTGACGTCACCATCTCCGGACGACGCAGGAGACGTGAATCTAGCCTGTGTCATGTGATCAAAAGAAACAATACATTAGTAACCATGGTGATGTACATATATACAAAAGAGACATACAAATAACTGGACTTAAAAAGAGCATGGATACCTCTGCCGAAATGGCTGATATTAATCTAATGTAGTGGTCTTTTGCTGTAACGGCATATGCTATTTTATAACACAGCATGTCAAAATGAGGTAACTGGAGGTAAGTATATGCTAAAAAGAAAAAACATGTAAATATGATTCATACTTTAAGCACGATTACAGAAAACAAGAGAAACCCGGATGTTCATTAAGACCCCTGGGCGCTAAAGTTTCTAAACGGTGAATCCACCTGCATTCTGCGCGTAAAAGCAGCAGCGACCTTTCACCCCCCCTGTTTAAGCGGGGGGAGATGATGCATTGACCCAGATGAGTTTGTTTTAATTTTTATTGACCTTGGGTATAGGGTCAACGGTATGGTCTGATTTGGGTAAGGCTAAAATTTTATTTTTAGTAATTTCCAGATCACTTCTGGAATAGCCTCATTCCATGAACTTGGCAATCATGTTATCTAATGCTTGTTCTAATTCACTGGGTTCACTGGTGATTCTATGCACACGCAACATTTGTGAAAAGGGGAGACCCTTTTTCAGGGGAGCAGGATGGTTACTTGAAGCCAATAGTATGTTATTGTGGTCTGTGATTTGTACAGCGATGTGACAAAATGTCCATCCACTAATTTAATGTCCACATCAAGGTACTGGACCTGTGTGGCATGTATGGTAAAGGTGAATTTTACCGGGGACCCTGATTTGTTGTGTTCTTCAATAACATCCATTAGAGACTGCGACCCTCCTGACCAGCATACCAGGAGGTCATCGATGTACCGGGTATATAAAATCAGTGATCCTGTAGTAAACCCCCAGGACGGCCGATAATATAGGCCCGAGGGTCGCTTTATCAAAAGATTTCTATTTATCTGGATTCTTTTTTGCAGCCATGCATTCAAGCTGAGGCTTCATACCTCAAGGACACCAATGCCTTGCTAGCCAAATTGGCAAGGATTGGGATGGTGCCTGATGATTGCATTCTCAGCACCGCCGATGTGACTAGCCTCTACAACTGCATCCTATTGGCTTCAAGTAACCATCCTGCTCCCCTGAAAAATGGTCTCCCCTTTTCACAAATGTTGCTTGTGCATAGAATCACCAGTGAACTCAGTGAATTAGAACAAGCATTATATAACATGATTGCCAAGTTCATGCAACGAGGCTATTCCAGAAGTGATCTGGAAATTACTAAAAATAAAATTTACCCAAATCAGACCATACCGTTGACCCTATACCCAAGGTAAATAAAAATGAAAACAAACTCATCTGGGTCAATGCATTTCACCAGAAAAGCTCTGCAATAAGCCGCAGCATTAAAACACACTGGCCGATTGTGAAGTCGGCCAATGCCTAGCCATTTCCGTGAGATGAAGCACAGTCTAGCTAATTTTAAACATGTAATAATCGATCATGTGCCTGAGGACAAAAGATGAGAAGACCGCCATAAAAGTCTCCTACTGAGGAAAAAGAATGTGTGTGCGTGGTGCGCAACCAAACAGCAGCTGACACGGGGTTGTCAGACCCCAATATGTTGAAAAATTGGAAAAAAGGTGTGTCAGCGTTGGCTATACCAATGATTGAATCAGACGGTTCTCAAAATATAACAAATTTAATAACATATAAAATACAATATACATGAAAATAAATGTATTGGATAAAAGGTGTGAATAAATTGGCTGAATGTCCAATTATAAATCTTAAAAAGTATATCACCGGGATATTTGGGCTTGGTGGCATTTATAAACTGACAATCAATGTTACCATCCTGGGTGGTCTGGTCTCTAGATGTGTCCAGATTGGTGACTGGGAGTGTCCTGAGTTGTCCTATGTTTTCAAGGACTCATGGTTCCCACTTGTGCAGAATTCCTCTTATTTTGATGGAATAATTAGGGATCAATTTTTATCCCAAAAACGATTGGTCCAGTTGAGTGGCGAGGGACATCTGTAGGTAGGTCGGACAAGTCACCGGTTCAGCAAGGATGGTGTCAGTATGCCAGGATAGTATTAGCTCAACGCGTTTCCCCGGAAGGTTTGTGCATCCGGCTTCCTCAGGAGCAAGTGTGGAAGCCGGATGCACAAACCTTCCGGGGAAACGCGTTGAGCTAATACTATCCTGGCATACTGACACCATCCTTGCTGAACCGGTGATTTGTCCGACCTACCCACAGATGTCCCTCGCCACTCAACTGGACCAATCGTTTTTGGGATAACCTCTTGATCCCTAATTATTCCAGCAAAATAAGAGGAATTCTGCACAAGTGGGAACCGTGAGTCTTTGAAAACATAGGACAACTCAGGACACTCCCAGTCACCAATCTGGACACATCTAGAGACCAGACCACCCAGGATGGTAACATTGATTGTCAGTTTATAAATGCCACCAAGCCCAAATATCCCGGTGATATACTTTTTAAGATTTATAATTGGACATTCAGCCAATTGATTCACACCTTTTATCCAATACATTTATTTTCATTTATATTGTATTTTATATGTTTATTAAATTTGTTATATTTTGAGAACCGTCTGATTCAATCATTGGTATAGCCAGCGCTGACACTCCTTTTTTCCAATAAAAGTCTCTACGCCTGGAGTCCAAGTGGATATACCTTTTACATACAGTGAAACCCAAGGGGCTGAATGAGCAATTAAATATGAACATATTTGTTAACTAAAATAACTTTCGATTCAAGATTGCTGACAAATATATTGGCTCCCCTAGTTTATGTAATACAGTGAATCGCACACCGTACCCACTGTTCATTTTATGTATCAAGTATGTTTATGTATGTAAATGTATGTTTTTATGTAGCAGATGTTCTGTAAGTGTATGCGTTATATACTGAAATACTTTTCTTGTTGCAGCTCTCTACAGCATGATCGCAGCCAGTTTGTGCGAGCGATCAGCTGATTGAGTTGCTCCCACGTCGCCATGGTAACCGAACAGCTGTGTTTGCCGGGGAGGAGAGGTGAGGTGACTCCCGGAACTTCCTGTGGATGCACAGGCTGCGGGCCATGCCGGCAGGGAACGTGGTGGTATGTACATTTGTATTTGAAGTGAGCATTAAGCTGTATGTCTTTTATGTGTGTCGCCTGACGAAGGGCTGATATAAAATAGCCCGAAAGCTTGCATTTAAACCTTTGTTGTTTTTTGGTTTACTTGCGTCAAAATCCGTGGGTGCTCGCAGCCTGGAGTATATGTATATATGTGTGTGTGTGTGTGTGTATGTGTATATATATATATATATATATATATATATATATATATTAGGGTATCAGAACGGCACTCAATTTGTAGAAAAATATCTGTGGTGCAGGGTCCATAAATGAATTAGATACAGCACTTACCCAACCTCAGTAAAGTAGGAAAGGACCAGACCAGCACTCAGTTTAGATGAAGAAAGGTTTTGTATTCAAAATAAGTACAGCATATTCAAATGTAGTCAACAGGGCTGACCCGACAGCCGTTTCAACCAGAACCCAGTCCGGTTCTGGTTTCTGAAGAAAACCGGACTGGGTTCTGGTTGAAACGGCTGTCGGGTCAGCCCTGAGGTGTTGGGTAAATGATATATATATATATATGGTACTTGTTTCCTAGCACGGCCACAATCTTATGGATCGTGTACCTTTAAGTTAAGGTACACGATCCATACGATGGACCCGATTTCCTTTTGCCGGCTAAGGCACAATATCGGGGGCATCGCGTCGGTCGGGACCATTAACATTGGTCCCGACGCGACCGACGCGATGCCCCCGATTTTTCCATAGGCTTCAATGTTAAAAAATATTTTAACATTGAAATTGTGTCGGGAAAGGTAAAATATCGGGGGCATCGCGTCGGTCGGGACCATTAACATTGGTCCCGACGCGATGCCCCCGATTTTTCCATAGGCTTCAATGTTAAAATATTTTTTAACATTGAAATCGTGAGAAAATGTGAAAAATGTGAAATGGGCCAATATGACCCATTTCACATTATAGATGTCCCCGTCGTCACCCCACGATAGACGCCAACCCGAAGCGTGGCGAGCGCAGCGAGCCCGCGAGGGGCGGCGGTGCGCGTCCTCCGACCTTTTCATTCCCCTACTATCCACTAGGGTGTGGAGTGAGAATAGAATAGTGTGGCGAGCGCAGCGAGCCACCGAGCCCGAAGCGTGGCGAGCGGACACGGATACCTTCACAGGTAAACGCGTCCCTTCGCGGGCTTCACAGGTATCCGTGGGACCCGATTTACATTTCATTCAATCAAAAAATCGGGTCCAAAATCGGTCGGTCGCGTCGATCACATCGCATGCGACCAAATCGCATGCGATGCGATCGACCCGATTTTTCCGACACGACCACCCCGATGTAAATCAGTGTGGCCGTGCTAGGAAACAAGTACCATATATATATATATATATATATATATATAAAAACAGAATCTCCTATATCGCGCTAATTATAACAGTTTAAACAATGGTCACCAGTAGCACTAGGACCCCTACTAGTGTGGCTCCCAAATCCTGATATACCCACAATAGTGTTACTTGGCGCCCTTACAATAAATGGTGATTCCTGTCTCTCTTTCACTTTATAATATACACACAAATAACAGTTTTTAAAACATATAGCATTTATTAAAGACTTGCTTGTAGGACTCTGATGAACTCTGAGAACACATGCACCTATACCACAGGAATCTTTTAAAACATTTATTCTGAAAAAATATCTGTTAGGAGACAAGTTCCCTACTACGAGTTAGAGGATATACAGAGGCCATTACCTGATTCAATCAGAATTTGGATTGCCCTTGAACCTTTTACGGGGGAATAACCCAGTCGAACAGGGGAACATCTCATCCCCCATTTAAAGGGTTCTCCACATCCATTGTTATAAAGACCCTACCAAGGCAAACATTATCGTGATCTTAAATCCATCACAGGAAATCGACCCAGTACAGAAGGGTTCATTCACTTTACTAGATGGTCAGCCAATAATTTGTCTTAGAATTAGAAGAACCTTAACCGAATATATAAAAGATTTGTTTAAATACTAATACCCCTGATGAAGTCTCACTAAACGAGACGAAACGTGTTGGGTTACATTTCATCCACAATCTTGTGAAAAATACCTCAGTGAAAAGAACTTAACTCGTAAAAGTGTTTTAAAAGCTTTTTTAATAAATACTATATGTTTTAAAAACTGTTATTTGTGTGTATATTATAAAGTGAAAGAGAGACAGGAATCACCATTTATTGTAAGGGCGCCAAGTAACACTATTGTGGGTGTATATATATATATATATATATATATATATATATATATATATATATATATATATATATATATAGTAGTCGAGATGGCTGGCACTCCTGTCACCTTTTAATAATACCTTGGTGCCTTCCCCAGAGAGCCCAAGACGGACAGTCCAAAATACAAATAGCAAGGTGGGCGGCACTCAGCAGGATTCCATACAGCAATAAAAAGACCAGACTTTGGGTTTAGTTTTGCCAACGTTTCAAATCTTATTTAAAGATTTTTCGTCAGGGACAATAAACATTACAAATGATCTTACCTTTATACCATACAAGAAAACAGTGCACTCCCCGCCGTCCCGTCACCGCAAGCCCGCTGTCCGCCTCAGATGACGTCACCCCGCCTCGACATTCACTGTCACTGGAGCGCAATGCACCCGGAAGCATGCGTTCCATATCCCTCTGACACTGACACTGCCGTCAGGATTACCTAGTGCGGTGCCTGGAGTTGAGGGGCATCGGGGCTGGATCATTGTGCGTGTCTGGCTTGAGGACTTCTGGAGGAAAAAATAAAGCATTTTTATTAAGTGAAAAACCAACGATTAATAAAAACAATTTAAAAAAGCATCAATTAGTCTGGTACGTTTTCCTTTTCATTCCCCTACTATCCACTAGGGTGTGGAGTGAGAATAGAATAGTGTGGCGAGCGCAGCGAGCCACCGAGCCCGAAGCGTGGTGAGCGGACACGGATACCTTCACAGGTAAACGCGTCCCTTCGCGGGCTTCACAGGTATCCGCGTCCCCTCGCGGGGCTCGCTGCGCTCGCCACGATTCGGGCTCGGTGGCTCGCTGCGCTCGCCACACTATTCTATTCTCACTCCACACCCTAGTGGATAGTAGGGGAATGAAAAGGTTGGAGGACGCGCACCGCCGCCCCTCGCGGGCTCGCTGCGCTCGCCACGCTTCGGGTTGGCGTCTATCGTGGGGTGGGGTTTACGCCGGTAAATTTGGGGGGGGTTGGGAATATTTTACATTGAATCCAATGTAAAATCTGGTCCCAGGGACCCGATTTACATTTCATTCAATCAAAAAATCGGGTCCAAAATCGGTCGGTCGCGTCGATCACATCGCATGCGACCAAATCGCATGCGATGCGATGCGATCGACCCGATTTTTCCGACACGACCACCCCGATGTAAATCGGTGTGGCCGTGCTAGGAAACAAGTACCATATATATATATATATATATATATATATATATATAAAAAAACAAAATCTCCTATATCGCGCTAATTATAACAGTTTAAACAATGGTCGCCAGTAGCACTAGGACCCCTACTAGTGTGGCTCCCAAATCCTGATATACCCACAATAGTGTTACTTGGCGCCCTTACAATAAATGGTGATTCCTGTCTCTCTTTCACTTTATAATATACACACAAATAACAGTTTTTAAAACATATAGCATTTATTAAAGACTTGCTTGTAGGACTCTGATGAACTCTGAGAACACATGCACCTATACCACAGGAATCTTTTAAAACATTTATTCTGAAAAAATATCTGTTAGGAGACAAGTTCCCTACTACGAGTTAGAGGATATACAGAGGCCATTACCTGATTCAATCAGAATTTGGATTGCCCTTGAACCTTTTACGGGGGAATAACCCAGTCGAACAGGGGAACATCTCATCCCCCATTTAAAGGGTTCTCCACATCCATTGTTATAAAGACCCTACCAAGGCAAACATTATCGTGATCTTAAATCCATCACAGGAAATCGACCCAGTACAGAAGGGTTCATTCACTTTACTAGATGGTCAGCCAATAATTTGTCTTAGAATTAGAAGAACCTTAACCGAATATATAAAAGATTTGTTTAAATACTAATACCCCTGATGAAGTCTCACTAAACGAGACGAAACGTGTTGGGTTACATTTCATCCACAATCTTGTGAAAAATACCTCAGTGAAAAGAACTTAACTCGTAAAAGTGTTTTAAAAGCTTTTTTAATAAATACTATATGTTTTAAAAACTGTTATTTGTGTGTATATTATAAAGTGAAAGAGAGACAGGAATCACCATTTATTGTAAGGACGCCAAGTAACACTATTGTGGGTGTATGTATATATATATATATATATATATATATATATATAGTAGTCGAGATGGCTGGCACTCCTGTCACCTTTTAATAATACCTTGGTGCCTTCCCCAGAGAGCCCAAGACGGACAGTCCAAAATACAAATAGCAAGGTGGGCGGCACTCAGCAGGATTCCATACAGCAATAAAAAGACCAGACTTTGGGTTTAGTTTTGCCAACGTTTCAAATCTTATTTAAAGATTTTTCGTCAGGGACAATAAACATTACAAATGATCTTACCTTTATACCATACAAGAAAACAGTGCACTCCCCGCCGTCCCGTCACCGCAAGCCCGCTGTCCGCCTCAGATGACGTCACCCCGCCTCGACATTCACTGTCACTGGAGCGCAATGCACCCGGAAGCATGCGTTCCATATCCCTCTGACACTGACACTGCCGTCAGGATTACCTAGTGCGGTGCCTGGAGTTGAGGGGCATCGGGGCTGGATCATTGTGCGTGTCTGGCTTGAGGACTTCTGGAGGAAAAAATAAAGCATTTTTATTAAGTGAAAAACCAACGATTAATAAAAACAATTTAAAAAAGCATCAATTAGTCTGGTACGTTTTCCCTCTAATGTAAGATGTGTTAAGGACAAAAATTTAGAAAAATAGGGAAAAATAAGCAAAATATAAAGATATGAATATTTATAAGGGGCGGGGCTTGCCTATCAAGGACATCTACCATCGTTAATGAAAATGTGGTTATAAAACATTAACAAAGCCATTTTAGTTTGATTATATTCTAAATATATAATGTATCTATCTATATATATATATATATATATATATATATAGATACAGAAGTACCAACACACTCGCCATTCCTAAGAATGGGGTGCAAACAGCACCCACTTCCCAGGATGGGGTGCATTGGCCTGTGACCACACACTCTAGTAAATACAGCACTCACTACAACAAACTAACTCACCTTAACATTCAAATAATCAATTAAATAAATAATGGGGTTTTAGTTCATGAATTGATCAATGCATTTAAGCTTGCAGCCCATCGCCAAGGGACCCCATTTCACTGCAAGTCCTACACTAACAACTGATTTTCATGGGAACCTGGCAACTGTTTGCACATCATAGCTAAAATGAACATGTGTTATTTTCCTGGGTTAAAGCTCAACTGCCATGTCCTTATGGCTTTTAAAAGGTGAGACCATCCCAAACACAGCACTAGAATTAGTATTAAAGGGGCAGCTCTCACAGGTTTCAGGTAAATGAGCTTATCTAGGGTGCATGAGAAAGCTATGATCACAGTAACAGAGGTTAATTAAAAATCAACCCAAATATATAGATACAGATATATATATATATATACATACAGCGTGGGATGGATGGCACTCAAACGGACTTCATAAATAACAATAAAGACACCACACTTTGGTTGATAATCCAGCGGACGTTAAGTCCTTATACACGATCATTAATCATCAACATGGGATCGAAGCCATAAAAAGCACTTTATGCAGCAGCACTTTAGATATTAACCTCCAGGAATTTTTAATACAAACTGTGACTTTTATCTTAAACAACAATTATTTTATGTTTAAGGGAGATTTCTATGTACAGCGGGTCGGTACGGCTATGGGCACCAGGTTCGCCCCAAGTTACGCCAACCTTTTCATGGGCGGTTGGGAGCGTGATTTTATATGGAATAATAATCCATTTGGGGCGAGCCTGGTGTCATGGACCCGGTACATAGATGACGTGCTGTTTTTATGGAGGGGAGGACATGCCGCATTGAATCAATTCTGTACATACCTTAATTCTAATAATTTGAATATTGAGTTTACGTTTTCTATTAGTGAGGTGACAGTGAATTTTTTGGATCTGACAATTTATGTGGAAGAAGGCCAATTAAAAACAAAAACATTCACTAAACCCACTGATTCTCAGAGCTACATCAACATAGACAGCTGCCATCATAAGAATTGGCTAGACTGCATACCCCAGGGACAGCTAAAAAGGATCAAGAGAAACTGTACTGAGGATGCAATGTATAAAGAACAATCTCTTACTATGGTGGCAAAATTTAAGGAAAGTGGATATAATGTAGCCAATATAGAAAGGGATAGAGAAAAAGTGGATTTGATAGACCGGAAAACCCTGTTACAGGATAAAAAGCAACCGGCACAAAGTGATTTAAAAAAAATACGCCTTCATAACTGACTATAGCTGTCAACATAAAAAATTGGAATCCTCGATCAGAAAAAATTGGAATTTACTGAGAAAAGACCCAATTATAGGGATGGACCTACCTGCCAAACCCTCCTTTATTTACAGGAGGGCTGCAAATCTGGGGAACCATCTAACCAGAAGTATGCATCCCTCCAATACAGGGAGAAGAGAAATAAGAACAAAGGGGTTCCACAGGTGTGGGACCTGCAGTGCCTGTATAAATATTAAGGGAGAGAGAAAGGTAGAGAAAATCCTCATCAATGGAATAGAACATCATATTAAGGAGTTTATCACATGTAATGTGAAAAACGTGGTTTACTTGGTGGGCTGCACATGTAATTTATTTTATATAGGCAGAACTTCTCGCCCCCTAAAAATAAGATTAAGTGAACATATTAGAAATATAAAAAAGGGGGTAGAGACCCACTCATTATCACAGCATTTCAAAATACATCATGGCAGCTCCCCTACACAGATTAAAATATTTCTGGGTATAAAATATGTAGAGGGACACTGCCGCAGGAGAGATATGGATGTGCAATTAGCCAAATTAGAAATGCAGATGATTTATAATTTTAATACTTTAAAACCCCATGGTATCAACTCTGACTTTGAGCTAAAGTGGTTTCTCTGAATTTTTAATTATTCTGGCCTTTCTATCTTTTTATGAATTTTAGCAGTATGATGCGTGCTTTTAATTATATTTATATACTTATTTATATCATATTTCCATTTCCCTTAAAGGTCATATTATTACATGTAGGGATGAGGTAAGGGCGGAAGTGCCCTGGAATCAACCTATGGAGATCATCCGTCTGTGGGTCAGGTGACTCCATATGGGGTCCGCCTGCTATTGCTTTATGGACACGGACAGTGGCACAGATCTCCGATCACGTGACCCATATGAGATCACGCTACGGAGCTTTCAGACGCCCATAGTACCATCGTGGGATAACGTGATGACGCATGAAACATGTGCGTCATCACGCGAATGACGCGACTGCCGCGACATACCCGGAAGTGCCGGGCAGTACAGCGGCGGCGTGTGACGTCGTGGGACCCGTATGAATGGTATAAAAAGACTTGGATAATGCACACCTACTATGCCTTGAAAAAGGACCCAGATAGGGTCTGAAACGCGTCGGCGGCCAAGCGAGGGAGACTGGACGGATTGTGGAGGACGTCTTACCTATTGCAGTGTTTGGATCCTGTTGGTACCCGGGCCACCTGGTGACTATACACATGCGCAGATTGAACTATACTTGTATGGTTCACACTATAGCTGGTAATTCCCTGCATATATCTTGCCAATCTGTACTTGCTCCTTGGATTTTATTGTGTGCAGACATTTGTTTTTATTTGTCATTATTGTTGTATTGATGTTGTGCAATTAAAATACCGGTATACACTATGTGGATTATGTATTCTCTCCACATGTACACCTGAATGTGAACCGAAGAGAATCAGTGTATTGCCGGTGCCCCACAAATACAACAAGGGAAGTTGTTTATTTTATATCTAGCGCTGGTGGAGGTTGATCCCACTTCTTTTCTCACACTATTGTCTTTCTGGGTGTCAGAGAAACACCCTAGGGATAGAACCACCCCTGCAGCTGGTGCGCACTTTATACATCTACTCTCTTTTTTCCAATTTATGAAGTCCGTTTGAGTGCCGTCCATCCCACGCTGTTTGTATTAGAGTGAGTTCTGGCTAACTCTCTCTTGGAAAGGCACCGAGGCTTTAACCCTGCTAAACTGGAGTGCCGGCCATCCTGCTTGTTTTATATATATATATATATATATATATATATATATATATATATAAAAAAAATATATATATATATATATAGTCCGTGTGACTCCAAAACACTGCCATCTGTTGGCAGCAAGTGAAACTACATCTACTAGCTTTCAAAGCCTTTTCTTCGAGTAGGCTTAAGGTGTGTACAGATGCATCGATTTGCTTTTGCTTTCGATTCAATTACAATTTCCCCTCTCCAATACCTTTTGATTTTCCATTTGTTTTCACATTTGATCTGCACTTTTGCATTCGATTCAAGTTCGATATCTAATTTGATTTACATTCAAGGCACAGTGTACATATTTCCTTGGCTGCACAGTCTATTTTTTTTTTCGATATAGAGAAAACTGGAGCGCGCATCGTATCGAATGCCAGTTGAAAGTGTCCTAAAAACCATTAGATTTCGATTAGATTTTGCTTCTATAAGCAAAATTGAATCGAAAACAGGTAAAAATAGAAGCATGTGTAAACAGCTTTACTGGTATTTCATATATGCCTAGTTACATACAGAGTATTCCACTGTGATGTTTATGGTTTATTGAACTGTGCATATTTATGTAATGTATGGCTGATCTTCTGTCTATGTATTTTCTATGCTTGACTTTATAGTCATTATAGCCAGAGCCAGATTAAGGTCTAAATGGGCCTGGAGCTGAATGATCAAGGGCCTATTATGCACAATATTAGGGGTTGTGGCCAGCACCTAATAATGTGGTGGGGGAAGTGACCAGTGTTCTGGTTGGGTGGTCTGCTCATGGGTGTGTCTGTATTTGTGTAAATACTTTCAACTAATTATATATGCCTGGAAAAGGCAGGGGGCTGGCATAAGAAAATGCAGGGATATATATTGGCGGGTGCACTCCAAAGGTGCCTCTTACACATTATGCCACATGGAATGAGCCAAAATTCACACTATGGCACACAGATTGAGTCACAATTCACGTTATGCCACACAGATTAAGGCAAAATTCACATTGTGCCACATGGATTGAGCCAAAATACACACTACACCAGGCATATCCAAACAGTGGCCCTCCAGCTGTTGTGAAACTACACATCCCGGCATGCCTTGACATAGTTTTAGCATTCCATAATAGCAAAACTGTGGCAATGCATGATGGGACTTGTAGTTTCACAACAGCTGGAGGGTCATAGTTTGGACATGCCTGCACTATACCAAACAGATTGAGCAATAATGCACAATATGCTTCATAAATAGGGGCATTAGCGTGCATTAAAAATTTACACCATAATGCCCATTACATGTTAAGACACACATAATCTCCAAACTCCAATTATACCAAACCCCATAATGCCTATTCAAATTTATGCTACATAAGTGTTGCCTACCTTCATGTTCATGTTCATTGCCAGGGGTTCCATGCTCGATGCCATGTGGGATTAGATGCTCATTGCCAATGGGGAATACATGCTCGTGGTAACTTGGGGACAGCCGCCGCCGGGCAGAAATGACAGCCATTGACAGCCGGGTAGAGAGCAGGGGGCTGCCCGGTTGTATTCAGAGCACTGCTATTTGAAATAATACCCCTTTCACACCAGAAAATGCAGGGACTTACCCAGGAATATGGTCCCAGGATCATGCAGGGACATTCCTGGACTGGCCCCTTTTACCTGCATTTTCTGGTGTGAGGGGGAGAAAAAAACACCCTGCCCCCCTTTAAACAACCAGCTATATCTTCGGAACCAACTGACACATTTACATGTAGGCTTCGAATGATTTTGGTACCGTGAAACTGGGCCGTTTGGCTCCAGAGAAATCTGTCCTCAAACAACATGAACAGCCATGAGATTACTTTTCAGAACTGAAAACAATTGGTTTGCCCGCAATATCTCTAGAACCAATGAACCCATATGGACCAGCCTGGTATAAGATTGAAGGCCCAGCGATTTAAGCTCGACTGAGATCAACCTCGAGCTTCTGTGATGCCGGAGGGGGAACTGGCAGCCGATGGAACCGGGTGGAGGTCGGAATTAGCGGGTCCCATGTTATCCTAGGGGGAAAACGTTCCAGGTTTGCCTGGTGGTATCTCCGGTTCCCAGGGGGCTAGCTTGTTGGAAAGCCCTGGCCCTCAGCTACAAAATGGGCCTATTTCGAGAGTGGGCCTGGAGCTGTGTAGCTCCATCAGGCCCATTGTTAATCCGGCCCTGATTATAGCATATGTCATATTTTCTGAACCTCATTAACTCTTTCATGATTTCACATGTATTTGTATGTGTGATGCAGACACTATGACCAGTCCTCGGAGGAACAGTCCTCACAGTGTGAAACGATGGCAGCTGGACAGTATGGGAATCCAGGCTGGAGAGACAGAGATGTCTTTACGAAACAGTACTGCGTTAGATCAGACTGTGAGCAGTCAGACACGCTTTAGCGCCTGGACACCAATGGCAAGCACATCTTTCAACAAACAGGTAAATTAACCATTAATCATTCCAATGTGAGATAGTCCAACTTGCATATTGGTCACTCTTTGTAATCACAAAAGAGAGATTTAACGTAATCCAACAACATATCAGCTGCAGTCTTTATACTTCATTTAGTTGTCCATTGAGTCTGAAAAATTTAAATGATAAAATGTCAGTGTGCAGATAGTGACTGTCAGAATTGCATAAATATACTGAATAGACAGGTTTGCTTCAGGGGAGAGGCCAGTGATGTCACTGCAGCTTAAATTACTGCAGTTTCAGCTTTTTCATTTTCTATTATGTAAAAGTTGAAAATATGCCGGAGGGACTTCTGCAGTGGGAATATGATACTTGGCATAGAACAGAGCTGCAGTAAAATGTCACGTTAATAGTAAATAATATATTTTTCTCTTTGTTCCATTCTGAAATTTAAATTGGGGGTTTGATGTCTTTTAAGGGGCGTGGGATATTAGATGGACAGTGTATAGATGGACCCAAAAAAGGTTTATATGCAATAGGTGGATAGGGAAAGGCGGACAGGGTCAAACTGACAACATTAAAAAGGTTGACATGAGTTTTTCACATTTTGTGTTGTCAATGTCGACATGTCCCCAAATAAGTGTAACATGTACCCTCACATGGTTTGCAACGCTCTGCACAATATTATATTCTCCCTCTGTGCCAACATGGATGGTGAAGTAAGAACAAGCGGTTTAAAAAATAAAAAACAGGAAAAGCTTGTGTCTACTTTTTTCATGTCAACCTTTTGACCATGTGAACATATTGCATGTTGACCTTTTGGGGTAGACCTATTGACTGCCTATATACACACTGCAGATATATCAACTGGAACCACTTTGACAATTATTTTAGGGTGAATTTGAAATTAAACTTTTCATATATCTTTTAAAAAAAAACATAATGGGCGGTATTCAATGTGGCCAGCGAGGAAGTTTCTGCAGCGAGGGAGGCTTGTTTTCGGCGAGGATTGACAAAAACAAGCTATCCTCACCATCTAACCCCCTCACCGGCCGCTACCCACTTCTATGTTCCAGGGGACTCCTCGCATGGCGAGGGTTGCCGCTAATGCAGAGTGGAGACCGTTGCCATTTTGATGGCCGCATTTGCTGTTTCCACCAGCGAGGTGGAAATGGCGAGTGCAGTGGGGTGAGTTGAATATTGACTCGTGAGCTGTGACGGCGAGCTATCGGCACTGTTTGCCGTCACAGCTCGCCAAAGCGCATTGAATATACACCAATGTGTTGGAACATATTTTAAAGAAAATCACATAATTTTCTGTTACTTAATTAGTTTATGAAAAGCAAGCAGGTAGGTAGATTGCCTTGTGCAATGAGTCACTTTCACTGCCTTGCTATTATGTATGTAAATATAACATTACAATAGGACAGTGGTTCCCAAACATTTTTTAATCAAGTCACCCTAGTATACCAGAATAGTTTTCAAAGCACCCCAAGGCCAAAAGAAAAATACATTTACAAAAAATATGAAATTTCGTAAATTTTGTTTGTGTGTCATCCTTAAGTTCAGATACAGTACATGGAAGAAAGTCATTGGACAACACATGTCAACGGAAACCATGCGTTTATTTACAATCAATAGGGGGTAGGTCCACCTTTTGCAGAAATAACAGCAGCTACTCGTCGTGGTAAACTTTCCACAAGTTTGTGTGCCATTCCTCCTGCAGTACAGTCACCAACTGTGGTAGTGTAGAAGGGCGAGGCAATCGTGACCAAAACCTGCGCTCAAGTTCGTCCCACAGATGTTCTATGGGGTTCAAATCAGGGCTTTACGCAGGCCACGCTAGTTGGGTGACGCGATTTTAATCATACCACTCCATTGTAGCCCCCGAAACATGACATGTCGCATTGTCGTCCTGGAACACACAATCGTTCCCATAGGAACGCCACAACGTAAGTAACATGGAGTTATCCAGAATATCTTGGTAGGTCGCGCGATGTCGTGTTCCCATGCACCTGTACGAGATGGCCCACACCATGCCAGCAGAAACAACCCCAGAACAGGATGCCTCCACCTCCAAATTTAACTGTTGGCACTACACATTCTGGTAACAGGCGTTCTCCAGGCAATCGCCATACCCACACTCTCCCATCCGATCGAAACCATGTGAAGCGTGATTCATCGCTCCATAGAACTTGTTTCCATTGCTCCACCGTCCAGTTTTTCCGCTCCTTACACCAACAAAGTCTCTGTCTTGTATTGGTTTTTGGGTACTTGTTTCCTATCTGGGCGCCCGCTACGTTAATTGCGCACCATGCTATTCTCCGTATTAAAATCGGATCGCATCGCATCGGATACCACAAATGCACATACACGATATTGAACGATGCGATGCGATCCGATTTTGTTCCCGCTTTTATAGGACGTTATTGTAGAAGAAAATAGTGTGTGCAGTTCAACTTCAACTGTCTCCATGTTGACTGTGTCAACATTTGCCACAAAAAACAGTGAAAAACTCCTGTCGACCTAATGCCTGTTGACCTAAACCCATGTCGACCTTGGCCTATGTTGGCCTTAAGTCATGTCGACCTTCAACCCTGTCGACTTACGGTGTCGACTTAATAAATGTAGACCTAAGTCTGGTATAAGGACCAAAAAAGTTGATTGCAATTTTCAGTGGACTGATAATGGCAATTTACCGCCCCATTACCAACGACACCACCACTATCCACGTGATCCCGAAGCGTGGCGAGCGGCGGCGGTACACGTCCTCCGACTTTTTCATACCCCCACTATCCACGTCGGCGTGGAGTTGAGAATAGAAAGTGTAGCGAGCGCAGCGAGCCACCGAGCCCGAAGCGTGGCGAGCGTAGCGAGCCCCGCGAGGGGACGCGGATACCTGTGAAGCCCGCGAGGGGACACGGATACCTGTGAAGGTATCCGTGTCCCCTCGCAGGCTTCACAGGTATCCGCGTCCCCTCGCGGGGCTCGCTGCGCTCGCCACGCTTCGGGCTCGGTGGCTCGCTGCGCTCGCCACACTTTCTATTCTCAACTCCACGCCGACGTGGATAGTGGGGGTATGAAAAAGTCGGAGGACGCGTACCGCCGCCGCTCGCCACGCTTCGGGATCACGTGGATAGTGGTGGTGACCAGGGCCTGAAATGGTTATTTAAAAAAAAAAAAAATTTAATTCAAATAAAATATTTGAATAAAATAAATGTGATCCGATACAAAATGTAGTCGGATCGGATCGGACGCCATCGTACAGCATTGTGCACCGCATGCGATCCAATTTAAAATGAAATCGGATCGGATAGCATCGTATGCCATCGTACATCATCGAGTACCGAATCCGATGCGATGCGATCCGATTTCATTACGGTGCCGTACGTAGAAAACCTGGGCGCCCAGATAGGAAACAAGTACCGTTTTTTGTGATCAGAGGCTTGTGAGCCGCAGCTAACCGAGTGCATTTCCTGTCCATCATTTTATTAGCAAATGATCTGCTACGGCGCTTGCTTCCATATTTATACATGTAGGAAGAGTCCATATTCACTTTGTCAGGAAGATTCCATTCTTTCAGAGTTAAACCAGGGTGTCCAATGACTTTCTTCCACATAGTGTATATGATGAGGGACAGGATTCACTTATATGTATATATTTTAAGATTGACTGCCACCAGCCCTGGTTTTATCACACAGTTTCACAACCACTGCAATAGGATTTACAGGTCTCCTACAAAAGATAACAATAGAAAAGTACAATATTTAAAATAACCCACTTAACAATAACTAGAGAAATAGTTTTTTGCTTTCTCTTATTACGAATTATATTTTTTGTGGGTTGCCTTGATTCCTTCAAGGGGTCGGAGACATTAAGAATTAAGGGTCTGATTTTAGTTGGGTATAAATTAATTTGCAGTACCAGAAGATATTATGACTTGTGTCTGTATTTTGAATTAAGTATATCTTAAGGTGGATGCACACTATACGATTTTTGTTAACTATATGCATGATAATGATATCTTTAACGATATCATCATGAATATAATTCAGTCTGTACCCGCTATATTGTTAACGATGCTTGCTCCCTCGGATTGTTAACGATAACCCCTATAGTCTGAACATGCAATCAAATCTGACAATGTCCTTAATGACTTTATGTTTGGCGGAGGTCCCGGTGATGTCACTGAACAACATTTCTAATGATATCGTTCAGTGCAATAAGCTTGTATCTCATAGTTGCTGACTTTTTCTCCCGGAGAGGGCAGCCAGCTCAGTAAAGCAGGGGGGCGGGGCCATCTCTGGGAGGGGAAAGGGCGGTTCGGGGCGGAGCCACAGGGCTGGCTGTCCTATTAGGGGCGTGTTTATAGTGATCTCATCATTTTAGCAGCCCCCCCCCCCCCCCCACCACCACTGTGCTATGCTTGTATTTCAGTCAATGCACGGCAGGGGACGGAGCTAAAAAGCCGTGATTGAGTAATTTAACCCGGGGACCGCCGGTGATGATGGGCAATGCGGGAGGGTTTTCCCCCTTTCCGGGGGTCCGGGAGGAGGACCCAATTTCCGGGACCCTCCCGGCCATTCCGGGAGGGTAGGCAACCCTGTTGTATCTATTTGAACATGGAGAACCCAAGCTGGGCATTAATTTGTAAGTAGAATAAGGGTTTGATGACTTAAGGGGAAAACAGATCGGCCTGTTTTCCCCTTGAACTCCCCCAGCAGCTTACAGGAGGGCTACCTCCTACTTGATGTGACATTTTAAACATGCGATAAATCCCAGGGAGCTGCCAGGGGAGTTCAAAGTTTTGGATGCACCCGTGATGTGCTGCTGATGGTCCGATTCTGATTCAGCTTATGTACTGCCCATAAGATCGCTAGGCTCTAATATCCAACACCTCTGATATATAGGGGGTTATTTTGGTTCACTCTTTCTGACAAAATCCTTCTTAGATGGACAAAACCATGTGCACTGCAGGTGGGGCAGATGAAAAATGTGCAGAGAGAATTAGATTTGGGTGGGGTTTTATTTCAAAGTGAGATCTATATTGCAGTGTAAAAATAAAGCAGCCAGTATTTACCCTGCACAGAAACAAAATAACTCACCCAAATCTGATTCTCTCTGCACATTTTACATTCAACCCTGCAGTGCACATGGTTTTGTCCATCTAAGAAGGATTTTGTCAGAAAGAATGAACTAGAATAAGGCCCATAGTCCTGATCCATCGGAATCGGGTGAAATCAGGCCAAATCAGTGTTTATGTAAATCTGTGTATGGGCACCTTTTTTATACTCCCCTTTCCTAGATTCACCTCAGCTGTTTCCACTGAGCCCTGACATGGGTCACGGCAGTAAACCAGGTTACATTTTTGGTAATGGACATAATTATGAACCACATTTAAAACATTTTAAGTATAATGTGTCTTACATAAAATGCTACATCTCCAGAAAAGAGAAAATAAGTGTACATATTTCTTTATAAGCAATATTAGCATTTTACTCTAATTTTCTCATTTTATGAATGTTCCACATGTATTGTTCAAGGTGAGGAATTCATGGTCCTCATCCATTGCTCCCCTACAATATACCTCCCCACTTGGCCCTATCCCCTCCTGCATGCCACGCTAACTCTCTTTTTCTGCATGTTCTCACCTTGTCCACCTCCTCAATCTCTCCTTCACACCAGCCACTGTCCCCTCTTTCTTCAAGCATGCTCTCATCTTCCCTATTCTTAAAAAAAACTATGCTTGATCTCAACACTCTCTCCAACTACCGACACATCTCTCATCTTACTTTTGCCTCTAAAATCCTTGAGTGTATTATCTACAACCGCTCTCCTATTAACTGCTTAACTCATTCTGTTTGGCTTATATCCTCTCCAATCCACTAAAACTGCCCTCACAAAAATCTACAAGACCTCTTACTGCTAAATCCAAGGTCCACTACTCTCTGTTTATTCTCCTTGACCTCTCAACTCCTTCTGCAAATCCCTCACTCCATGGTGTCCATGATACTGCCCTCTCCAGGCTATCTTCCTACCTCTCTGACCATTCCTTCTGTCTCCTCTCATAACTCCACCTCCCCCAACTATAGGTGTCCTCCAAGGTTCTGCTCTTGGTCCCTTCTTTTTCTTTCTCTTTAAGTAAGCTCATTAGCTCTGTTGACTTACAAAATACTCTATGCTGATGACACTCAAATCTACCTTTCCTCCCCTGTGCTTTCCCCGTATCTCCAATTGTCTTTTTATTGCTATTTATTTTTGGATATCCCAACACATTCTTAAACTCAGCATGTCTTCAAACTAAGCTGATCACCTTTCCACCCTCCCACATTACCTCCATTCTCACAATTTCATAATGTATTGATGAGAACTATGTCCTATAGCCACCAAGTGTGCGCTGTCTTGGAGTTATCCTCAAACTATTCATTCTGTACCATTCTCAAACCTGCTGTTTTCATCCAGGATTAGACACGTTCTCAACCTGGATACTGCTAAGACCCTCATCCACGTTCTTGTCATATTCAGACTGGAATAATGTGATCTCCTCTTATCTGGCTTCCCTGCCAAACGCCTCTCTCAACTCCAATCTATCTTCAGTGCTGCTGCCCAACACATCTTTTTTTTTTTTTCAAACGTACTATGTCCACTTACACCGTCTTGCTTTTAGGAATACAATTCATGCTTCTCACATTCACTTACAAACCTCTCAACCACTCTCCACTCCAGTAATGAGGCACGTGAAAGTGTCCGATGCACGCATGCCTCATTCCGTGGCACGGGGTGGCGATTTCCATGCCAGCAGCAGCTTCATCTGTATCTTGCTTCCCTGACCCAATTTGAGTAGTGGCGGGACCACCACAGATCAGGATTTGGGGTCTTAGTGGCCGTGAACCTAATCTCTATCCAATCAAGCTACTTGGCATTGGTTTCATCCAAATCGGTCCAACAGTGTCCGAATGCATATCGGACAGACATATAGCAGACCACAAATATGCAAGAGATGAATGAGTAACATTCCCTACAATAAACATCCTGACCACAAGTGGATAACCAGCAATGCTCTTTTCTCATGCCATATGTCAGGGGTGGCCAAACCGGTCCTCGAGATCTACCAACGGTCCACGTTTTCCAGGTTACCTGGCTGGTGCACAGCTGTAGTCGTTACTAACTGTCACATTTTCAAACCTGCTGCATTCATTCCTACCATAGATCCACAGGTTGCCTGGAAAACATGCACCGTTGGTAGATCTTGAGGACAGGTTTGGCCACCCCTGCCATATGTGAATCAAATTTAAAGAAGTTATTAAAAGTTACCCCATTATCATTAACACTCTCTTTGCTTTTTCTTCAAAGCTCTTTCATGAGAGGGTTAATCTCATAGGTCACTGGTATGACTTATGGACAGACAAGCAGCGCAAACAATTTCTGCATTCTATTTTAAAGAGGAGCAGCAGGTCACAGCTGAAGTAAGTGTGGAAGCTGGTATTTGGTGACTGAAGGACATTGTGGTCTCATATATTAATGCATAGGCATACTGTACTGGGCTGCTGTCCAGGCAAGCAGAGATATGGGGCATCTGCTTCTTGCCATGCAGGTAGAGAATGCTGCCTGGCTGACCTGATTTTGAATTACAGAAGCATTCTCTGCCTAATTCTAAGTGTGCAGTCAGAAAGTGAATGGCTTATATAGAAATTGAATGTAGGAATTCAAATGCGCACCAATAAGGTCGCTGATGCCAGGATTCACTCATTTCCCCTGGATTATATAAATCAGAGTGTGGCGTGTTAGAAAACATTTTAGGGCTGTATAATTTGTAATAAGAAATCTATACCTAAAAAAAAATGGATTAAAACATGTAGTATAAAAAGGGTGAAGGGATACATATAACCGTCATCTGTGGTGTCAGTCTGGAGCTTACAGCATGGAGTAAGTGAACAAACTCCCTGCTAGACACTCACAGGTTTTAGGTCGATGTCCGGTCCTTAAGTGTGCTCAGCAGCAGATGATATAGGGGCTTCTGCACTCCTTTGAAGTCACAGCGCTACAAGGTTTCCTTACACATCACACTCTGCTATAAACAGTAAGTGGCTGTCAGCATGCTGATGGAGGATGACTGAACTAATCCCCACCAATGCTGAACACCATTAACTGTATGGAAGCATGTGTAGAGACAATGTGGAACCACAAGAGGATAATGTATGATTTTTTTTTTTTCATTTATAACCATGAATTGGTGGGTAGGGACTCCATGTATTGCTTTGTCCCAGTGCCTGCAGGGCTGTTAAGATTGCCCCATTTCTCGTGCATACTATACATATTAGATTCACAATAATTTGTTAGTGATGACCTGTAAATTTCTGTTCCTGTGAATAGCTGTTTATCACAGGCATGCAACTGGCCGTCTCATGAATTGGCCCTTTCCCTACTAACAGAACTCCATGGGTACTAATTTATGCATGCCCCATAGCCGCAAAGTACTGGTTTCCAGAGATTGGTTAGGTCCTGGTCAGTGGCGGCTCGTACCTTTTGGGGGTATGGGGCTGCTTCTGGCCGCAGCCACCATGGGGGTACCACGATGCAGGCACCCCCCTTGTCGCTGCCTCTCCTCCCGGTCACCGCAGAGTTCCCGGCACCTGTGCTATGATGACAGGCACCAGGACTGGCGTAAGCGCAGTGCAAACCTCTGTACTGCGCTTGCGTTCAGCTTCTATGGGCTGCTTCAGCAACAGCTAAGCTAAGCTATAGCTAAGTGTTTATATACCCTTGTTGGTGATATATATATATATATATATATATATATATATATGCAGACACTGGACCGGCACTTCCCACGAAGAAATGAAGTAAAGCTGCGTGCCCTTGTAGAAATTTGTAGAAAGCAAGGTTCCTAGTAGACCGCAAGGTAGCCAGGAACAACACGTCACTGCAGCACTTAGTGAAGAAGGTGAAGTCTTTATTGCATAGCCTCAACGGCTCGTTTCGGGGTAACTTCCCCTTTCTCAAGAGGCAACAACAAGTACAACATACAATGTGACAGCATGCCTTTAAATAGCAGTTATTGGCGCCAATTCGTTGAACGCTGGACATTACTGCTGAGCCCGTACACCTGTGATCAGGTCCAATGGCAATGACGTAAGTGGCTCACACCCACAGCGCCATTGCCCTGGAGACCAAGCACGGTCTTCGGCTTGCAGAGCCGGCGGCAGCGTCTGGATCTCCTAGGCAACCCTCATACGTCATCACATGGAGTCAGACGCGGCTCACACCCGCGTCCAAGTTACCATGGAATCCCGTCTTGAGGGCGCCTGAAGTATCCAGTACCGCAATCGACGAATGAGCTCGTCGATTGCGGTACTGGATACTTCAGGCGCCCTCAAGACGGCCTAGGAGATCCAGACGCTGCCGCCGGCTCTGCAAGCCGAAGACCGTGCTTGGTCTCCAGGGCAATGGCGCTGTGGGTGTGAGCCACTTACGTCATTGCCATTGGACCTGATCACAGGTATACGGGCTCAGCAGTAATGTCCAGCGTTCAACGAATTGGCGCCAATAACTGCTATTTAAAGGCATGCTGTCACATTGTATGTTGTACTTGTTGTTGCCTCTTGAGAAAGGGGAAGTAACCCCGAAATGAGCCGTTGAGGCTATGCAATAAAGACTTCACCTTCTTCACTAAGTGCTGCAGTGACGTGTAGTTCCTGGCTACCTTGCGGTCTACTAGGAACCTTGCTTTCTATATATATATATATATATATATATATATATTTTATTATTACTGTTGTATTTTACTTTTGTAGTAATATAAGACTTATTACGTACATTTTATCTGAAAGTAAGTTACTAATAATTGTTGTTCATTTCCTTATAGATTTATATGGGGTTGCTTTACTGAAGAGGTTCCTGTTGCCAAATTAGACTTTACCACAGTTATGCCCAGGTTTCTCTCTCTGTACATTATGTCCTTCCTCAGTCCTCATGAACTTTGTTCAGCGGCGCAAGTCAGCTGGCACTGGAAGTTCCTCTCTGAGCAGGTATAGTGCTACAAGCTTTTTATTAATATCATAGACATTCTCCATTAATGGACTGTATTTGTTTATACTAGTCAGGTCTTGCAGTAGCCCATTAGGTAGGCCTACACCTGGGTCCTCTTGACAGGGAGGAAGGAAGTGGAGACACCATTTTCTGCTCACCACAGTTTGTGACACTGGCATTGATGACATGGCATGGTACCACTCTCCCAGCCCATAAGCAGCCAACAACTTTATTGTAGAAGTTTCCAGGCTGTTTCTCCACTCTTCCTTGTGGGGATGCTGTGGGGAAATTGAAAACATTATCCAGTGTTAAGAAGTACCATTGAATGCAGTAATGGGTGGGAGTAAACCGTTGGCAGGAGAGGTGTCATGTATTTGTGGAGTGAAGAGGGCTGGTAGGAGTAAGAAGTATAACATTTTAAGGGTTTTGTACTAAAATGTGAGAAGCTTGAATTGTATTTAGAATGGTAACTGGAGCCAGTGAAGGTATTGTAAGTAAGGGGAGGTACTAAATTTGTGGTTTGGAGTAGAGGGAGGAGGCAAGGATAAATTGCAGTTTTAGTGGCGTTGAGATTACAGAGACAGAACTGGCCTGGGTCAGGCATGGAATGGGAGGATAGAAAGTCAGTAATAGAGTTGTGGACAATTTTTATCAAGGAGTTAGGGGGCAAAAAAAGGAGAGAGATGAGTTGTTAGTTGGAGAGAGTTTTAGGATCAAGGATAGTTTTTTAACAATAGGGCAGCTAAGAGCATGCTTGAAAGCAGAGTGGGCAGTGTCTGATGAAAGCTAGTGACTGAGTTGGGGCAAATTGGGATCAGGCAGAAGGATAGATGTAGCAGAGGAGGCCAGAGGGGATACGGTCAAATGGGGAAGTGTAGATGTGCTCAACTGGAGGAGGGACATCACTTAATCTCCAGACACAGGGTGAGAAAAAGGTCCGAGTTGGTGAGATGGATGGGGAGGCATTTCAGGGGAAGGAGGGTGAAGGTTGTCGAGGATTTGTTGGGATGTGGCGCCCTGATGTTTGGCGTCAATAATGGATGTGAAGTAGGGAGTTGATGAGAGCATTGATGGTGTAAGAGACGCCAGAGGTAAGAAGCTTGAGAGTAGATTAGGTTCTTGAAGTATGACTATTTAGAGCTATGTATCCTTCATTGTCACTCGGCAGTACTTGGACATCTTTTTTATATATCTGCAGAATAGACAAGAGAATTGAGCCAGGCAGGGAGGATAAGAAAACTGTATAGTTGGCCTCAATGTTATGCTTAGTGATGGTAACTACACTTCCACAAACTGCAAGTGCCCACCAAAGCATTGTGCAAAATTGGAAACTTCACAGGAACATCCACCAACCTTCACTTTAGAGAAACGTCTTTCTTTAAATAAACATTATTTTTTTAAATTGTTGCTTGATATAATCACATGTATGGCCTAGAAAATGAGAGTGAGAAGATATGCTGTTTTATTACTATGTGACAATTTTGTGGTAAGCTTGATATTACAATGCCTATAAATTAGCATACAGCCACAAAAGGGATCAGTTTAAAGTAATAGATGATTTTTCCATGGAATAACTATGGGGACGAAGGAAACTAAGGTGGTAGCTTTCGCAGATAACCTGCTTTTGTATATCTCCAAGCCCAAAACTACTCTTATACCTATCCTTAAAAAATAGAGGAATATGGCTCTATATCTGGATTCTCAATAAATCAGCATAAATCCCATGGGCTTTATCTGGGCTCTCAAACCTGGCCTGGGTGGGCTAGAGGATGCCAAATTAGATGGGCCTCAAGTGCAATAAACTACCTAGGAATTTATATACCCAAAAATATACATGCCTAAGTATCACTAAAACCATAAAGTCAGCTCTAGATGAGCTAGAAAACTGGAAACATTTAATGTTATCTTACTTAGGACGCATTCACCTATTAAAAATGATGACATTCCCGAAGATTTTATATCCATTACAAATGTTACCACTTCAATTATCTATCACAGACGAAAAACACATTAACACGATATTCCGCAAATTTATTTGGCAAAAAAAACTACCAAGGAAATTACAACAACCTGTAACTAACGAACGAACCTTCCCAATTTTCGCATCTATAACCAGGCATGTATCTTTAGATACATAAGGGACTGGATTCATGATACTTCTAATCACACAGACACGACCATAGATTAGTCTTTCCTACCTCATCAACACTTATCAGCGTTTCTACATTGCCACAAAAAGGAGATTGCACCCTCAATTGCCCAAAATCCCCTTCTGCAAACGACATGGACAGTCTGGCACCACACGAGAAACAAACATAAACTGAATAGCCATCATTCCCTATTTCTACCACTAATGGCGAACCCAGAATTCCAAGAAGGCCAGGCATCACAACCTTTCCAATCATGGAAAAACAAAGGGATTAGGCATGTTCAGGCCCTTGTAAACGACGCAGCATCAGCTCCTTTGAGGGTCCAAGACATGGCTGAAAAATATGCGCTTCCCCGATCACAGGCTCTAGCCATGTATCAAGCCCAACATTACGTGAGCTTGGTTCTTAAATATCTCTCACCTACTGATAAAACTAATGCCCTAGACATGCTGCTATTTAGACCAACATCAGGAAGAAAAGCCATTTCGACCTTTTATCAAATATTACATACTCCAATTGCCCTAGACACCATGCGAACAGGCATATCTACATGGTTGCAGATCTTCCCACAATATTCATTTAAACACCTGCTACGCTCATTCCATTATTCCTGGAAGACAATGCCTTCCTCTATGTAAAGGGAAATGTTTTACAACATTTATCACAACGGTTATCTCTACCCACATAGACACTATGTCATGGGCATTTCTGAAGCTGATGCATGCCCAAAGTGCGGTAGTTCGGGGGCAACATTCAAGCATTGTATGTGGGATTGTCCTCTCATATCCTGCTTTTGGAAACAGGTGCAGGGATTCTCTATGACCTACCTATTAAACAGCCTGCCTTTGATGGCGGAGTGGGCCTTGCTGGAGCGTGTTCCCTCCCAATACACCAATAATACCTGACAGTAAAAAAGGAATGCTTATAATCTCGGCAGTGGCCCGCAAATGCATCCTACATCAGTGGATTCATGCGGACCCTCCAACCGTACAACTGTTTAGGGTGAAACTTTTCCATGTCTTTCATATGGAGTGGGTGGAGACATCCCTACAAAAGGAGGAACGCACAGAGAAACTTTTTCAAATATGGGAGGGCTTTATTGACTCCTTATCAAATGATCTTAAAATACAGATTTATAAATGTTTTAGGTCCACACAATGGTACGAGACTAGGAATCTCTTAGGGGATGCCCCGATAGACCTTCCAGCGTCATAGCCATCTCACGTTTTGGTGGCCCTCCGGCCGTGTTCACCTATACCTTTTGTTATTTGTCTGTTCGGCAAAGTTGGATAAGAAATACTATTACTCAATGTACATTGATTCCATACTGTATTATTGTAACTCCTACAACTGCATTTTGTTGATTGTAATATTATAAGGTACTTGTTTCCTAGAACGGCCACAATCGGGAGTAATCGTGAAACCTTAACTTAAGGTACACGATTAACGCGATGGACCCAATTTCCTTTGAAATCAGGTCCATTTTGCCGGCAAAGGTAAAATCGCGTTGATCGCGTCGGCCGCGTGCATTAACATGGCACGCGACCGGCGTGATGGACCCGATTTTGCCATAGGGTTCAATAAATAAAATATTTTTAACATTGTAATCGCGTTCATCGCGTCGGTCTTGTGCCATTATAATGGCACAAATGCGATAGACGCGATTAAGCACATTTTACATAGCTAACGATGGGAAATGGGCCAATATGGCCCATTTCTCATTGTATATGCCCCCGTCAAGCCTATAAATGAATGCCCCCCCCATTGTGAGCGGCACCCCACGATTGACGCCAACCCGAAGTGTGGCGAGCATAGTCGGTACGCGTCCTCCGACCTTTTCATACCCCCTACTATCCACGTCGGCGAGTTGAGAATTTAAAGTGTGGCGAGCCCCGCGATGGGACGCGTATACCTGTGAAGTAATGCGCGTCCCCTCACTGCGCTCGCCACACTTCGGGCTCGCTACGCTCGCCACACTTTATATTCTCAACTCCACGCCGACGTTGATAGTAGGGGTATGAAACGGTCGGAGGACGCGTACCGCCGCCTCACGCGGGCTCGCTACGCTCGCCACGGTTCGGGTTGGCGTCAATCGTGGGGTGCCGTTCACAATGGGGCCATTTGAGCCATCAGGGGGGTTAAAATTGGGGTCTAGGGACAATTTTACATTGAATCCAATGTAAAATAGGGTCCCAGGGACCCTATTCACATTTGATTCAATGTAAAAATAGGGTCCATCGCATCGGTCGCATCGCATGCGATTTGGTCGCATGCGATGCGATCGACGCGATTTTTCCGAACCGATCAAAATCGGTGTGGCGTTCTAGGAAACAAGTACATATTATAATGCTCAATCCTTAATAAAAATATTTAGGAAAAAAAATAGATGATGCCTGAATATATAAATTTTTGCGCTAATTATTATGAGACCTGGCATATGATTTCAACACTGAAATACTCTAAAATACTTATATATACAAAAAGATTTATTGCACAATATAACAATAGTTTGCAACCGGTTGATGTTTATATCAGTATATATTTCACAAACAATTGGGATGAAAAACCATTAAATAAAAGAAAATATAACATCATCAAATTCTCATTCTTTCATCTGAGGAACATAGGGCCTTATTCTAGTTCACTCTTTCTGACAAAATCCTTCTTAGGTGGACAAAACCATGTGCACTGCAGGTGGGGCAGATGTAACTTGTGCAGAGTTATGTAGGATCATAGACACAGGTGCATAAAACACCATGACGATTGGCTTTATACTTACAGTTTGTTATGCCGCATCCACAAACAGTAAGCGGAATATGAGCAAAAACGGTTAGAGATAACCTGTTTTTTCTTTCATAATTCTATTGCTAGGTGCTCCCAATAGATGATGACCTGCTTGTAGACATTGCTCTTGCTGACTGCTAGACACCGAGGTTTACCCCTACACTAATGCCAATATTGGCAACTTTTATTGTCACTAAAAGATAATGTAAATGTTCCTGACAGGATTGTCTATGGATGCCGAAGTGCACCAAGTTTGGCTGGTTTTTGCCATACACTCCACCAGACAATGAGTATGGAGCCTGGAAGAGACACTATATTTCCTGTGCATGTAGCCTAGATTATCTGACTCCGAGGGAAGCTGCTGAGACATATGGCACATTAAACCACCCTAAGGAAGGTAAAGAGGAGCTTGAGGAAAGGCTGCAGGAGAAATGGCTGCGCAAGATGCTCCGTGAAAGGCTTTCGCTGTATAAGCGTGAGTAGTTGTGTGTCTAGATCAAAACTCAAAGACATATGTATGCATATAAGTGTTTTTTGATGGGACTATGTATGGCATAGGGGTATATTTATTCAATAATATTTGTGGCATATTCCTCAAAATGGTTACCAGCAAGGCACACGGTGAAGAATGCGGTTGTGATCCCAGCCATCAGGAGCCTGTTGTATCCCGAAGGTAAGTACTGCTGTGGGATTAGCATTAGGCTGCAGGGGGGAGAGATGTTAGGGGTAGGTTTAGGAGCAGAGTAGCAAAGCTTTCCATGGGATATTGTACCGAACCCTTTTGAGCTGAGATTAGAGATGTGCATATGTAGGAGTTTGGGCTTTGTTTGAAGCAAGAGTGAGTAACTTGATTTGGATTCTTGTAAACACTGAGAGCCAGTGTAGGTGTTTTCAGAAGGCTACAACTTATGTGAACAATGGTGTAACTGCCATGGTTGCAGGGGATGTGGCTTCTATGGGACCTAGACTACCTCTGCACCCAGACACACCATATAGGATTGTAGCAGCTCTTTCATGGCTTTTGGTGAGAAGGAAGTATCTGCCTGCTCCCTGCCACCCCTTCCCTTTTCCCTAAAGATCAGGGGGAAGGGCACACCTCTGAGAGCAGCACCAGAGTCCCTGGCAGAAGTTCCGGGTTTCATGCTGCAATGGAGGTTAGGTTTTTGAATGAAGATTGGGAATTACCCTTCGAGCACCACAAGAGCCTGGTTGTTAACCCATAGAAGTAGGCTGGGATTTTTCAGCATGGGATATATTCAAGCTCAGCCAGTGTACACTGCCAGCTAAGCACAGGCAATTCAGGTGTATTCTCTGCATACAGCAGCACACTGCACAGAACTCAGCAAACATTGCACAGAAAACGGCAGTCCTCAGGCTGCCATGCAGGACCAGATGGAGACCCGCTCCATTGTCCACATAAGGCTGCCACACCGTAGTGGGTGCAGTGTGGCTGCTAGAGTCCCAACACACAATGCTGCATCACAATTCCTGGTAATGTGACCTGTGAACTTACAGATGGTGTTACAGTGGTTTGAATTGGTATCATAGGTCACGCAGCCACATGCCACCTGCGCACAGTCACTGACACTGATGCAGGGCTTTTTTCCTGTGTGTGTAGTGGTGGTGGGGGGGGGGGGGGCAAAATGCATGTGTGTGCGGTGCGTGTGGGTTTTGTTTTGGGGCCCACAAAGTTCTAGTAATGCCCAAGGATGTGATGCTTCAAGAAAGAACAACTTTCTGTGCTATTTATTTATGGATTGAAGCAGGTGGGATACTTATTAACTAATGACGGGTATTGAGCCAATAGGTATACCTTGACAGACTAAAGGAGAGATCTCCAATTGCCCATCGGAAATAGCGGCGGGTGCCTATTCAATGTTGTCTTTCCCGACAACATTGAAGAGGAATCGCGGCAAAACGAGGCCGACTTTAAAAGCAGTCGGGCTCGTTTTGCCGAGAAGGGCAATCCAAGGCCATTTCTCGCAGCTGCACCCCCTTTTCGGTGCTCGGCAGGTGAAAATCCATATGCAATTCACTCAACAGCTAATGATTTTCCCAATGTGTTTAATACAGTCAAGCTCACCCAACTTTAAACACTGCAATAAACCTCCACACAAAAACAAGCTGATTTCCAATTTATTTTGATACTTTTTTATACAATTTATATTTTGATACTTTGAGCAACAAATTATAACATACTGTATAGTCGCCTCTAGATAAGAAAAAAAAAACATTTAAATGCAGTTAGTGAATGGATGGATAGCTGACCTGTCTCAGTGTTTTTTTGTTTTGTTTTGTTTTTTTAGTTTTTTTTTAAGCAATGCAGTCTAAAGGGGTGTACACAAAGAGCGATCCTTCTAAGCGATTTTGACTACATAGTCAAAATTGCTTGGCTAGTAAAGATCTCTGTCAAGGTTAGACAATTCACCCTATAATATCGCTTCGTAAAAGAGTTGCCAGGCAAGAATATTTTGACTAGATCGCTGGCTGTCTAGTCAAAATCGTTGCTATTCACTATTGAGGGAGATATTCACTAGGAGATCTGCAATGAATACCAAGCAAGTATGTTAATTCTAGTATGGTCAAAATCGCCCATAGACAAAATTGCTTGGTCAAAATCGCTGGTGCATTTAGTCAATACTGTGTTTGGCATTATTCATTTAAATAGTGAACAACTCAGATTAAACAAACAAAGTTAACTCTTTTCCCCTACAAAGTATTTGGATGTGTAATGACATTTCCATGGTTTCCAATTAGTTTAGTGATTAAACAGAGTTATCTTAATGCAAACTAAAAAGAAACTTGGCAACACAACCTTTTGACATTCAGTATCATTGTGTACATAACACAAAATGTTGCCCAAGCAATCTGCTTAGCCCTATACAGTACAAAGCCAATCCAGGAAATATAGCTATCCACTTTCATCTATATGTTGTCAGTGCAAATGTTTTTCATTGTATGTGTACTATTATGCTTACACACACAGTCATAAACTCTGATTGGTGAAGGAGATTATGAGGAGGAAGGGACTTTGTACTGATGGTGAGGAAGAGTGCATAGAGAGTAACCATAAACATTGAAAGGCTTTACATTTTGTTTCTTTAATAAGAGGAAGAATGTAAAAATGACCACGTAAGGTGGCGGTGGTATTATTATTTATTATTATTATGAGTAGTATTATTATTATATTGCTTATTTGATATCACAGTATATTCCTAAACAGTTTACAAGTCGAAACAGCAGTAATAAAAAAAAAATATAGGTTGGAAAGCCCTGAACACAATCAGTACTGAATGTATTGTATAATGGTTTAGCAAGTTTGCTGAGGTTCTTAATGGGCTGTATGGAGATGTAGGGCTAGGCCAGAGGGGAGGTGGGGATGGAAGAGATTAGGGTTAGACTGCAGGGTATGCACTTAGAAGAGGGTGTTAGGCTTTGGTAATGGGAGGTAGGTTAAGGCACAGAGTGTGGGGTTAGGTCACTAGCGAAGAGGATTATTGACAGTCTGCAGGGTTAGGTTTAGGCTGCTGGAGGGGGAAGATTAAGATGAGGCTGTGCAAATGGTTGAGGGGATTGAGTATAATCAATTGAGTATACTTATTTGACCCCTGTCAAGATTCCCTACCTCGAGATGCTGGTGTCGATATTCTGACTGCCAGAATCCCAACCACCGGTCATCCATATGTATCACATTGTATGATTTGATCATCCAGCAGTGTTGGCCAAGGGTCAGGAGGATGTGAAAGTCAAGAAAGAGAAAATATGTGAAATTATGCGTGGACTGTGTAGATGGGATGTAATTGAGTAGCTTACAAAGCTTATTTGGGTGGTTTTGGAATCTGATAAACTTGTCCAGTAAGGTAAATTTTCAAGTAACGTTTATTGTGTGGGAGGGTATTCCACAAAGTGGATACAGCTCGAAACACGTTTTGTAGTTGTGAATTGGAATCGGTAATGTGTGTGGATGAAAGATGCAGAATCATTGCTACAAAAACCTGGCAAAAATCCCTCTTTGGTGGTATCCTATCATCCATTCAATTTAGCACTTGAACCACTTATTCGATATATTATGTTATTACCTGAATGTCAAGGTATACAAATAGGTACCAGAGAATTGTATGTTGTTGCTTTTGCAGATTACATACTTCCCTTTACATCTAACCCTAAACCTTCTGTTCCTACATCAATTGATACCATTAACCGTTTCTCTTCCTTTGTGGGTATTTCAATCAATTTGATAAAGTCTGAAGCTCTGGCTATATATGGGCAAGCAGGGCCGGATTAAGCCTTCGGGGGGGCCCGGGTCACGTTAGACAGGGGGGCCCCCTTGCACTTTTCATTTCTGAAATGTTTTAAATGACATTGTATTTAAATGACATAATATAATCATTCAATATAATATCATTTATAACATAATATAATCATTCAATATAATATCATTTATAACATAATATAATCATTCAATCCTTGTATAGAATGAGACGTAGACTCCGTTCAGGACAATAGTCTTTTTATTCAAAGCAACTCAACTTCATCAGGGGTACCACAAAAGGGACCTTAAAGCGAGGTCTATACAGCGAAGAATGTTCTATATATAGTTTTGTACTTTATAATCAATCAGTAACCTCCATAAAGGTGAAGATTTGTGGCCATGAAGCTATCGTTAAGTGGGAACCGGTCCCTTGATACGTTTCAGAATTATGGCTCTTATTCTCAGTAAGACAACTTAAAAATTAGGACTGTGGAGAACTTAGCCTGTATCCAGAGCTCTTTAGGATAAACCTTCTTCCTGTTTTGCAAATGCTTGGCATTCAAATTCAGGGTCTGAGATTGTACACAAACTTTGTTTCATGTTTTAAAACCTTATTTCATGCACAAATAAAATGTATTTGTGTGTATTTCATGTGTTTTAATGCGCTTTAACCCCTTCAGTGGCAATCCCGAGAATTTTCCGGGCTGTGCCTCAGTGCCCAGTCTGGCAAGTCCGGAAAATTCTTGGGATTGCCACTGTTTTCCCTCTGCGGCGCCGCCTCCTCCCTCTTCCTCCCCCCTCCCCTCTGGGTTTCTTATTGAAATCCCCGGCAACGGCTTATAAAAAGCCGGCTGCCAGGGACAGGGACACGGCGGCGCATGTCCGGGCAGCTGCTGATTGACAGTGCAGCGGCGCTGCCCGGACCTGGGGAGGTAGTGGTGGTTTTTTTTTTAAGGGAGCACTCCCCATAAAAAACTCGCCCAGTGGGGAGCGCTCCCCCCCCCCAAAAAAAAAACTCCACTGAAGGGGTTAATCTTCTCCCAATACCACAAATTTGCTTATTTCCAAGACACTCATTATTTGCACTCCATTTTAGTTAAGCTTCAAGGTTAAGATATTACAAATCCTTTCCATTCCATTATTTGTACTTAAACCCACTCTATATATAAATCCACTATATATACACTCGTATTTGCACAGAATTTTTCTGTACTCTCCCTTACCTTTTTTTTTGCTTCCTGCTATTTGACCGGATCAGTCCATGGATTGATTGACGGCCCTGGATTTGGGGCAGGCATTTTCATATATATAGGTATTTTTGGGGGTTTTCTTTGTGTTTCAATTAACTTAGTTTAGGTTTTTTTTATCCAATGTCATATAGTCATAACGATTTCCTCTATGTTATTAACAGCTACTTGTATTATTATAGTTTTTTTTCTTTAATAAGATGGTATTACGGTATGTGATTCTTCTTTTCAATTCAATTATCCTATGAATCCTACTCTTAATAAGTAAACATAACATATTTGATAATGTATGCATTACAATGAGCTAAATTTCCCTTTATTTTTCTAATTTTTTCTGAATGTTTTAGGATATTTACTTGACTTATGTTAATGATGTGAGACGTTGGAAAATGTTAGAAAATTGTGGTTTGGACCTCCTACAATTTTTTTTTTGTTCAATGTTTGACTTGTTTTGAATATGATATTTGAGGTTCAATAAGAAAGAGTCAGGTTAGGAGACATTTTGAAATAAGCAAAATGATTTATGTTGGTGCAGTTTGATTAGTATTGTATATTGAATATGGGTAGAGTAGCTGTTACTAATGGAGGGACTGACAGAGCGGATTAGCAGACATTAAACGATTGGCAAGGCAGGTCTGTCAGGCAGCTGCATTCAAAATACATTGTTGATGATAAGAATCTATTTTTGGGAAGACCAGTAAGGTGACTTGCAATAATCATTGAAGGAGATAATGAATACATGTCTGTATGACAATGACAATGTGGGGCAGCACAGGCGGTGTAATGGTTAGCATTACTGCCTCACAGCGCTAAGGTCATGGGTTTGATCCCCACCATGGCCCTAACTGTGTGGAGTTTGTATATTCTACCTGTACTTGTGTGGGTTTTAATATCAATTGATTATAGTTCATAAAGAATGTGTTGTCTGGTTGTGCAGGGTGTTGAAACTTGATAAGTTAAGGTGTGTCAAGCTGATACCACAATAACTTACAATACAATACATGGTATTCTCTATCATCCTCCTCGATCATGTTGCCTCTTCAAACTTCTCTATCCTCCCACTCTTTCTTTTTCCTCCTTCATTAATGTCTGTCCTCCCCCTCCTGCATCACTGTTTTTTTTTCTGGCAGATATGTTGACAGTGTCCGGGAAAGTGTTTACATTAGGTTTTTAGATTTTTTTTTCCTTTTTTAAACTTTTTCACATGTTATAATTTTATCATTCACATGTACTCCGACTGGGAGCAGTAAAGGGTCCAAAGCATGGCATGCCAAGTCCCTGTGATAAAATCTACAAATTGACATACAAAAAATTCCATGAAAAATGCATGTCGGCCTTTATTCATGTCAACCATGTCCACCTTGACACCATGTGGGCTATTGACTGTCGACCTAGACACTGTCGACTCTTTATACTATCTATTCTCTAGGGAAAGAAATTGCAACCCTGTTTTTCAGGAGAACTCATTAAGACCAGACCTCCTTGGATGAGCGGCGATTGGAGATCAGCTATAAAATCCAAATTAGCACTATCGAACTCCACGAGCCTTTCTGACCAGGCTGCTGTACAGGCTACACTATGGCAGTTCAAGGTGAGTGAAATTGAAGTTCTTTTTTGATTTTTCCTGCATTGACATTCTAAAAACTTTGTATAACTTTTTCACTTACATTCCCGTTATGCAGTTCATATACATATGGTTATTGATGAACTGATATTGCCTATTGATCCTTCCCAATTCTTATGTTTATTTTAAGAAAAAATCTGTCTTCCTTCACTAAGTACATATATGTACTCAGTAATTATATAGCAACATAACACATAATAATAGAAATTATTCATCAGAAATCTTATAAAGGGACCGTCACCAGTTTCTGTGGTCAGTTGCCTTATTTAAGAGAATAAAACAACTTGGCTTGAATATATGATAAGCCTTATTTACAACAACAACAACAACAACAACAACAACAAAAAAGCATGTATCCAATACAAAATTAGTACTATTAATTAAGCAGTAATTAAACCTTGAAACACTTAGACATTTGTGTTTTTTTTTTTCACATTAAATTTTTATTGCAAGAAATTTCGTTTGTAAGACATTTTGTGTGGGGGGTGGGGGGGGGGTACAGAAAGGAAAAAGGGAAGGGAGGGAACATGTACAAAAGAGAGATACAGAGAACATTTGCATCGAATTGCTTATCTAATGGCAGACATATTTGAACTGATATATATCTCTGATCTGGAAGAGCGGGGTTATACCAGTATTTAGATCAGTTGGTGTATCATCTGACTCTGGAAGTAAATAGGGTAACAATATACAGTAAAGATCAAAGGCTAAAAGCCAACCGTGGAAGAGGTTAAAGTAGAGGCCTCAGAAGAGTCGCTTAACAGGTTTGTGGCGCCCACCTTATCGCAGTAGAGGGACCAACCAAACCATTTCATCATTATTGAGCTTGGTGCAGAGGAGTATTTCGAGCCGGTGGTTTCAAAGGTATAGTGTTTGTGGATTTTTTTTCGTATGGAATCTACTGTCGGGATGACCTCTGATTTCCACTGTTTGGCGATCATAGCTTTGGTGGCTATGAGCACGTGGCCAACTAAATATCTGTCTGCAACAGAGAAATATGGTGGGAAAATGTGAAGCAGTGCAAGTGCTGGGTCTGGGGCAGTAGGGTGGGAGAGGATAGTGCTTATCAGGAGGAATACTTCCGCCCAGAGGGGCCGCAAGGCCGGGCATTCCCAGAAGACATGGATAAGGTCTCCAACCCGCCCACATCTCCTCCAGCAGAGGTTCGTGGTGGATGGCCAGATCCTATGCAATCTCTCAGGAGTGAAGTAGGCTCTGTGGATAAGTTTAAAAAACATTTCAGAGTGGTGTAAGCAACGTGAGATCTTAAAACACGACTTGAAGATACCGTCCCAGTCCTCCTCAGAGAGGGACACTTTTAAGTCTCTTTCCCACTGTGTTTGGGAAGGCGATTTATGCCCATCCGAGGCTGGCGTGAGCTGGGTATACCATTTAGAGATTCCCCCCTTATGAGAGGGGGTGCTCGCTAAATTTTTCAAATATGTAGGTATAAAGGGGGGTTGGCTTGATGCTGGTAAGTGTGCTTGGAGCCAACTTCTTAATTGTAAGTATATAAAGAAGTCCTGCTTTGGGATGTTATAATTATTCTGTATATCCGTGAACGATCTGAGGTGTCCTTCTATGTAGAGATCGCCAACTGAGGATATACCCTGAGCTACCCATCTATTCAGCTGGGGTATAGGGATTAGGGACTTAAGGGATTTAAGTGACAAAGAGGGGGCTGGTAGAGTTGCTCTATCTGTAGCTTCTACGACTTTATGCCAGGCGTCAAGTGTTACTTGGACAGATTTACATTGTGTTGTGATTTGGCGCGCTATAGTAGGGGGTAGCCACAGTAAGTCTACCAATGGGATGGGGTGGGAATACGAGCTTTCCAGGACTACCCAGGGTTTTTGATCAATAGGTGACATCCAGTCCCTAACTTGGTTTAGGATACAGGAAGTAAGGTAGCGCTCTAAGTCGGGAAATGCCACACCTCCACCTGTTTTGGGTTTTATTAGGGTTTTCTTTGCTACCTTGGGTCTAGCCCCCTTCCAGACGTATTTAGATATAAATTGGTTAAATCTTTGAAGAACGGCCTTAGGGGGAAGTCTTGGAATGGACCTGAAAAGGTACATCAATTTTGGAAGGAGAACCATTTTGGCAGCCGCAATTCTCCCCAGCCACGACACATCGTGTAGCATCCAATCCCTAGTTAAATCAGAGAAAACCTTTAGTAAGGGATTGTAATTACAATCAATGATATGTTTTCCGGGGGCCAATTGTATTCCTAAGTATTTTAGAGAGCAGAGCTGCCAGGAGTAATTATAGCATTCTTTCAGCTGTGTGACTAGCTCTTGCGGTAGGCCTAACGGTAGAGCCTCCGTCTTACTTGTATTGAGTTTATAATATGAAACTTCAGAATATTCTCTCAATACTTTATGTAGGGCAGGAAGGGAGTTTATGGGGTCTAAGATACATAATAGGACATCGTCGGCGAATAAACTTATTTTATGGGAAAGATTACCAATTATCGGGCCTAGTATGGAGTTCTCGCTTCTAATGCGTTCAGCTAGAGGCTCAATTGCGAGAGCAAATATTAAGGGGGATAAGGGGCACCCTTGGCGAGTGCCATTGGAGATTTGGAAGCTTCGTGATGTACAGCCATTGGTGAATACCCTAGCGGAGGGTTGAGAATAAAGGGCCAAAATAGAGTCTAATATACGTCCCTGGAAGCCAAACTTTTCCAGGGCTGATTGCATAAAGCCCCAGTGGAGCCTATCAAATGCCTTCTCGGCGTCCAACGATAGGACCAATAGGGGGGTCATTTCTGCTGAGCAATGTTCAATAACGTCTATAACCCTGCGTGTGTTGTCTGGGGCCTGCCTATTTAAGACAAATCCCACCTGGTCATTTTTAATGAGGGAAGGGAGGAGAGGGCTTATTCGATTTGCAACAAGTTTAGCATAAAGCTTCAGGTCTGAATTGAGAAGCGCAATGGGTCTATAATTTTGGACCGAGGTAGGAGGTTTACCTGGTTTGGGTATGGTAACTATGCGGGATTCAAGCATTTCTGGGGGGAAACTCTTAGTTTCAGAAGCTTCATTAAAAACTTTGACAAGTGTAGGGGATAATTGGGATTTAAATGTTTTATAAAAATTTGATGGGAAGCCATCTGGTCCTGGGGCCTTGTCCATCGGTAGGGAATCAATGGCGCACTGTACCTCTTCCGAGGTCCAGGGGGCGTTAAGGGATAAACGGGCCTCCGGGGGCAAAGCAGGTAGGGAGATTTTGTCAAAAAAATTCTCTATTCCTTCTGCGTCAGGCTGGGGGGTGTTGGGGTCCCCCTTTAGATTGTATAGTTTAGAATAGTATGTTGAGAAGACATTAGCTATTTCGTTGGGGTCAAATACTTTCGCTCCGTGTTCTGAGTAAATCAGGTGGATCTTTTCTTTGGCTCTCTTGCCCCTCAACTTCCTAGCCAACATCCTTCCCGCCCTGTCGCCAAGGAGGTAGTATTTTTGGTTCAGCCTAGCAATATTGCGGTGTACCGTGGCTAGGTAGTGACCGTTGACCCTGTCTCTGGTTTCGTTTAGCAGCTTAAAGAGGGATTTGTCATTTGGGTCTGCCTTATGGGCCGACTCCAAGGAAGCCAGGGCGATTTCATCTTGTTCTAAGGTTTTCCTATAATCTTTTTTAAGCTTTGCAGCTATCTGGATCGCGGATCCTCTTACCACCGCCTTGAGAGCACACCAGTGGGTGAATGTGGAGGTGTCCCCTGAGGAATTTTCTGAGAGATAGTGCTCCACGGCTTCCTGGATTACTTTGTGGGACTCTGGGTGGGTGAGGCTTTGGGAGCCTAGCCTCCAAGGACCCGGGGTGATTATTCTAGTGGCTATGTCCCACTTTAGCAACAGCGGAGAGTGGTCTGACCACGTTCTAGGGAGTATTTTGACCTGGGAAAAAGAGTTGACAGACCACTTATCCGAGAGGGCTAGGTCTATTCTTGAGTATGTACTGTGTGGGTGTGAAAAGAAGGTGTAGTCTTTCACCGTTGGGTTTTTAACCCGCCATACGTCATATAGGTCATATTCTAAGAGTAACTGCTTGATACTCTTTGAGGGGGGGAGGGCATGTCTACGGAGCAAGGACTGGTTCCGTGAGTTATCTATTGATAGGTCTGGAACTAAGTTAAAGTCTCCTAGTAGTAGTATGGCTCCTTTAGCTAATTGCTGGATCTTTGTGAAGAGTTTCCTGCAGAATGCAATTTGCTTGGTGTTGGGGGCGTAACAGGATGCTATAGTCACTTCCTTATTGTCTAAGAGGCCCGTTAAAATCAAAGATCTACCTTCAGGGTCAGAGAATTGGGAAGTGAGGGAGAAGGGGCATTGTTGAGAGATCAAGATTGCAACTCCTGCCTTCTTAGCTGGGCCATTGGCTGTATAGCAGTGGGGGAAGTGTCTATCATGGAACCTCGGAGGGGCGGAGGCCATGAAATGTGTTTCTTGTACGGCCACAATGTTGGCCTTCTGTTTATGAAAGTAATCTAGTGCTAACCTCCTCTTATTTGGCGAATTGAGGCCCTTGGCATTTATAGAGAGACAGTTAACCATAATCTATATGTGGGTATATAATAAACGATACCATAGTCAGATATAAAGGCGAGAACCGCTGGTATGCAGTAAGAGTGACAGGGGAGGGAGGGAGAGGAGTGGGAAATGAGAGGGGTTGGGTGGGACAGAAACCCCCTGTCGGGGGGGGTAGTAGGATGCCAAACCATGGCAACTCGGAACATCGATGGGGGGGGTAGTGGATGAGTAGGCGGAGAGCCACCACACCTGGACATTTAGACAAAGTCCAGATGATGGGTAGGAAGGAAAAAAGAGAAGGCATGGAAAATAAGAGAAACAACAGTAACCTGTCTAATATAAAAACATTTTCAACATTGAAGAAATATAGTGAATAAAGAGAATAAAGAGTCTCTGGGCCACCCAAATGCTAGCACCAAATACTGCAAGGTATCGACAGAACGTAGGTCTGACGGCAGTATCTTGTTCTACAGGGGGGCCTGAACAACATTTTAAGAAAATAGACTAATTGAACTAACTTTACTAGATAAATTAAATTCTACATCTAGTGTTAACACGCCCATGGGGGCCTTAGGGAGAAATATAACACAAGGTACCGCTTCTAGTGATCCGTGTCCGGGGCGGACCAGTCCAGCTGAAGTCCACTCCCCGACGGAAGGCCTGGCGAGGATCTAGCGGGGTTCAAGGTTGATAAAAAATGCTTCCCTTCTTCAATGGTTGAGATGACTACTGTCGAGCCGCCTCTATTTATAAGCAGTTTGGTAGGGTAGCCCCATCTGTAGAGGATGTTTTCCTTCCTGAGCGCAGCAGTGATGGGATAAAAGGAACGTCTTTTGGCCAGCGTTTCTCGGGAGAGATCTCCGAAGATTTGTATAGGGCCTAAGGCTTTGGTCGTTTCCTCTGAGGGTCTTGCTGCTTTGAGAATTGCTTCTTTAATGTGAAAGAAGTGGATCCTCATGAGGACGTCGCGAGGGGCTTCAGACGGGGCACCCTTGTTTTTGGGCAGTCTATGGATCCGATCAATCAGTAGATCTGAGGATGAGGTATTTGGAAGGAGTTTCCGGAAAATGTCACTTGCGAAGTCGTTCAGGCTGCTGTTGGAGATTGTTTCCGGGACCCCTCTGAGTTTGATGTTGTTTCGGCGAGACCTGTCCTCCAGATCTGAGAGCTTGTCTCGCAGGGAAGCGACCTCGGCCTGCAGTGCTTCGTGGGACGAGATCAGGACATTGTGGGAAGAGGCGAACTCACCCATTTTGGATTCCATATGATCTGTACGGTCCCCCAAGTCGTCAATCGATTTCTGGCATTCTTGTAAGGTATTCTTAAATTCCTCCGACACGTCTTTTTTAAATTGAGATAAAAGAAGCTTCATGGAGCCTACTGTAAGGGCTTGGTTGTCATCCAAGGCCTTTGCATCTGAAGGAGGAGGATCCATCGATGACGAGGTGGACTGCGTAGATGAGGAGGAATGAGGTTTAGGTGATTGTGACCTCGTCTCACTTCCCTTCTTAGAGCCCAGGGAGGGGGACTTAAAGAAGTCCACCTGCGGGACTGGTTTAGAAATCTTGCTGCGTTTCCCGGGCATTTTCAGGGCCTACAGCGCTTCCCCGATTAGGTTGGGGGGAGATCAGGATCCAGTAAATAGAGGCGGGGTGATTGGGCGTGACAGGTGTTAGATTACATAGAGAGCTTATCCAGGTGTGGAGTTGTCCGCCTAGGACATAGCTCTTAGAGAAGCATTAAGATTATAGGTCGCAGTTAGAGCCAGCACTCCTAGGTGGCGCCACAGTCTCATTTATCACTGGGTCAGTGATATAGTAATAATAACAATGCGGTCAGTGTGGAATTTTGCTGGGTATACCAATATTCAGTGGGGGTTGGGTGACACCCTGTCGGCTGTAAATTCCTCACTGAGTCCAGAGGTTATCTAGGTGCAATGAACCAGCCTGGGGGACTGGGCTGCTGCAGGGATCAGTGGGTGGCCCCTGACCACCACTTGAGTGAAGGTACCAGGGTGTTTGCAGGGCTTCTGGTGGGTTGAGGTCCTGTGGAGCTCCTCAGGGCTTTAGAGTACTCTCAGGGATGCCCCCAAGACTGGTCAAGAGACCTCTGTGCTTGGGGAGAGGTAAGGAGGCCTGGAATCCCCCTCCGCCGCCTCCCAGCACCTGTGGAGCCCGCTCAGCGGCTGCGTGTAAAATTTAGGCCCCGGTTTCAGTATCGCGGTAGGCCTCCGTTTCCGGGCCTCCGCTAGAGAGTGTTCGTCTGCCTAGTGCTAATCTGCTCCCTCCGGAGGGCACAGGGGCGGTCAGGGGAAGCCCCCAGAAGTAGCGGGGAGCTCCAGAGGGGGGTATCGCTCCGGCGCGAGCGGCCGGATCTAAGATGTCCGCCGCTTCTATGGGTGAGGGAGTGCACCTCCGCACCTCCCGTCTACGGAGCTCAGACTCAGGGCAGCTGCAGGAAGGCGGCGGGCGCTCTCTCTACTCACCACCCCACGAAGAGACCCCCGGTCTGGCAGCCACGGGGGATCCGCTGCTGATGTCTTCGCGGTCGTGGAGCTTCTCCTCTGGGCGCCCGGAATCACCTGAGGCCGCGGCTTCAAAGCAGCTGAGGGCCGCAACCCGCAAGGAGAGATTTTCCCCCCCCCCCGGCTCCGCAGCACCGTCAGCCGCCTATCGGAGGTCGTCTGGGGCAACTCCTTCTCGCAGGATTTTAAGGTTTAGAGATATGCTGGGCAGAGAAGTGGATTTTTTGGGGTAAATATGCAGGAGCTCCCTGTAATGGTGTCCTATCTCTTGCACAGCTAGGCCACGCCCCCCAGACATTTGTGTTTTAATAACTAAAAGCCACACACTGCTACTCAATTTTATTTTCAATGTGACATAATTGAGCATGACTTTAGAATTCAAAAATTATAATAATTTAACAAGATTTACACTGGATTCAACTGTGAAAGAATTTTCAATCTGAAATAGGATAGTTCAATAATATCCTTCATTGAATGATATTGTACTTAGCAACAGTAAAAAAAGTAACTTTTCCTTTCCCCACTATCCAAGTGGGCATGGAGTTGGATATAAACCTGTGGCGAGCGTAGCGAGCCCTGCGAGGGGACACAGAATACTTTTTAAGAAATCTGCGTCCGCTCGCTTCGCTCGCCAGGCTTCGGGCTCGGTGGCTCGCTGCGCTCGCCACGCTTTATAAAATCAACTCTATGCCCACTTGGATAGTGGGGAAATGAACAGGACCTTGTTAACATTGAATCCTATACAAAATCGCATCGCATCGCATGCGATTGTATGCCTTAAGGTAAGGCATACAATAAGAAAATTGGCAGCCCAGATACTACATAAGTACCCAAATTTGTTCTCAAAATGTGCAAAACTGTGTTAACTGCAGGTGGGGCAGATGTAACATGTGCAGAGAGAGCTACATTTGGGTGGGGTGTGCTGAAACTAAAATCTAAATTGCAGTGTAAAAATAATGCAGTCAGTATTAACCATGCACAGAAACAAAATAACTCGCACAAATGCAACTCTCTGCACATGTTACATCTGTCCAACCTGCAGGGCACATGGTTTTGTCCATTTTGAGAACAAATTTGTACTGCGATCAAATCTGAATAAGGGCCAGGATCATCATCCAGGAAACTGCACTTGTTATGGTTCAGCTCCATCTTATGAAAGTAGATTTTGTACAACACCCTCAGCAAACATTGATGTGTTTTTATCCACAAACTAGTATGTCATGATTTTGCAAGGGTAGCCCTCAACGATATTTCTCCATGTTAAACTTTGTTAAACATAACTGAATTGCATCTGGAATGTATGAGTTTCTAAGGGAAGGGAGCACAAACACATCAGTAAGATCCGAAATGACTTCTCTCCTCTGCATCCATTATACCCCGGTGTATTTCCAATGTCCCCAAATAGCCTAAAAATATAACAACATATAATTCAAGTAGCTATATATATTTCTTATTTTTTAGGGACAGAAAAAAGGCTCAGATAAGACCCTTACTAGTCGGCTGAAGGAGGACGATAACAACACCCCCAGTTTCACATTGGCTGTGAAAAAGAAGCTTGTCCAACAATCATTAGGCTCTTTGCCAAAAAGGTAGAATCTGATCTACAAAATATAGAGAATAACTGGGACCAAGCACACTGTACTGCCTTGAACTAGACACACCTTGCTGTACTGTTGGTGTGGTATAAAAGATCTACAGTAATTAGGGGTTACGGTTACTAGACAGACAAGCATTAGGACAACACCACAAGGTCGACATGACTGAAGGTTGACAGAGTTATTAGGTCAACAGGGTCATTAGGTCGACATGGGGGTTTTCATTTTATTTTGAGCCAACGCGCTGACAGGCGGTATTTCATGCCCTACAATACACTAGGGCAGGGTTGGCCAAACCTGTCCTCAAGATCTACCAACGGTGCATGTTTTCCAGGCAACCTGTGGATCTCTAGTAGGAATGAATGCAGCATGTTTGAAAATGTGACAGCATTGACTACAGCTGTACACCAGCTAGGTGATTTGGAAAACGTGGACCGTTGGTAGATCTCGAGGACCGGTTTGGCCCCCCCTGCACTAGGGCATGGTGGGAAAATGAAATAGTGTGCCTGAAGCATGGCAAGCGCAGCGAGGGGACATGGTTCTACATTTCAATATTCAATGTTCCAACTGTCGAGTTAATGAAAATCCATGGATTTATCAAAATGGCGCAGTTTTGGAAAAAGTCAGCGGCTGTTTCTGACAATACAGACTCACCTCATAGGAAGGCGAGTCTGTAGCAGGTGAGTCCCAACTGGGATGTTGTTAACGATCCCCTCCCTAATCTGTACATGTTCAGACGATGGAGTCCACATTTATGACGGTCATGCTGCAGCCACAGCATGACCATCACTGACGCTCCCTTTTCCCCTGGCATCGGCAAGTGTGTATGTACTTGCCAATGCCGGCACCCTGCCGGGTCCCCGCCACCGACAATTTTGGCATCGGCAGGAACTTGTTTAGTGTGAATGGAGCTTTAGACCTGCAAACTATCATTTGACTTTAACTAGTGAAAGATTTTGTAATGTAATCATTTAATTCTAATTTTTATAGTACATTTTCAAACTAATGTTGCATTATCTGATATTGGATAACTCCCACTACTGTGACTGTGTGGAATATCATTCCATCAATATTGTTTGAAGTACTAACCTAAAAATAAGTACATTTAAAACATAAAACATTTTCCTGATACAAAATTATTATATATATTGTATATCTCATGGACTCGTCGATTGGGGGGGGGGGCATGTCCGAGCTGCGTGGTTTACAACCCCACCCAGATCATCCTCTCCCAAGACTTACAACTCTCATCATTCTTTTAGGGTACCCCAAAAAGTAGGGATCCCCCTTATTCCTTTCACCAATCTTTGCATACTGCTGCCTTCACACTGCAATATCTCTCTCACACTGAAGGTTCTGGTTCCCACGTTACACTGCAGGCATGGGTTCTTCTATCTTCATAGCAACACCCACATGCTGCTCCCCACTCCTCCATAGGGCCAGGGACCATGGAACCAAATTTCACCTATTCCATGGCCCCAGCACGGACTCTGGGATACTAGCCGGTGTCCTGCATCTCTTCTAAGCCCACTGAACAACTGCATGTCCTTTTTTCATTTGTCCTTAGCCCTCCTCACTTCCTGTCCTCCCACCTACATGTAGAAGGATCTGGAAGAATTGGTACAAGCTAGAATTGACCCAGCTCACTGATAAGGCTGCAAGGTTTTAAAGCTGGTCTGTAGAGTCTGGGATAACACAACTACACTACAACCCTCTATACGCTGCACTCCACATGAATTTACTAGAGCTCCAGGCAGATTAGAACGAGGGTAGAGGGAACATGGGAATGGGCCTGGTCCTCTTGATGGTAGGGACCAGAATATTGGGTGGTAAGGTAGAGAGGGACCAGGCCTGCACAGGGGTACAGGGTAAAGTGAAAGGAGGGGGCTGGTCTTGTTCTCTGGACCGGAGGGAGCAGACTAGAATAGAGGTGGCAAGGTAGAGAGGAGAAGGGGTGGAGTTGGTCCTCTGATCGGTAGGGAGCAGGTTAGAAAAGAGGGTGGAAAGGTAGAGGGGAAGAAAATATTATATTACAGTGAATTGTTAAGAGGAAAATAGTGTGTGCAATGCATGGCTTTTGCTTGTATACTGCACAAAACCTATGTATGTATGTATGTATGTATGTATGTATGTATGTTAAATTCTCAGCTGCATCTTCTATAATGTACATTAAATACTGTAAGCATGATGTGAGAAAATTGCATTCAGCCATCTTTTTAAATATTTCATCCTGTCTTCCAGTCTGGAAACATATGATCAGTATATCACCAATAAACTTCATCAGTACATTTTCTAAAAATACAAGTGAACAATTTAATTGTAGAAAATATGCCTGTGCTGCGTAATCTGTGTCAATGGAAATCTTGTAGAATGTAAGCATGCTACAGGTTTTTAAGTTTTAACATAAATAATAAATATACATTTTGTATAGTTGGTTTACGACATATAGCACAGTACCTAATTTACTGTAAAGACTTATATTTCCATGAGGCCTTTAACACTCATGGTATTACTATAACAGCCCATACCTTAGAATTCTGTAGCTGTATACTGGTATCTGTAGCATGACTTGTGTATTAACACTTTGTTCTGTTGATGTTTTCAGGCACAATATAGCTGGAGAGAACACCCATACAGCTACCAGGCAACGTAGCAGTCTCCGCTATCAGTATACACATCCCTGTAATTCCAGTCATCTTCATCTTGTGCTGATATCATCCCACATACCGGCCTATGAGGTCCATTCTTTTATATATGGTCAACTGGTATGACTGCCAATATTCAGTGTAAATGTCAGTAAACTCTTCCTGTCTTGTTTCTGCAGGTGGTTCTCGATAGTGTTAACCCCGGTGTGATTCCTGTTGTTTACGACTACAGTGGGATGACGCCTGAAAGTGTACTCTTCTATGTGGAAAAAGCATTGGACGGGCGTACCGTGCAGAGCATTGGGCTGATAACAGATGGAGATTCCCAGCAGATACACTTATTACAGGGTTAGCACTGGGGCTGTATTATCATTATATTGTGTCCGGACAAGGCATCACATGGAACAGCTTAGAAAGGAATAAGCCAGGATCATTCATACAGGATAGACAGAGTAGCATATACAAGTCAGTAAATGGCATCATAATATAAATGGAGCCAGAAGCTTCTACAAAATGTCACCTTTCATAAGGCATCTAGCTGAAATGTTGGCTTTAATGGGGTTTTAGATTTTCCCGATTCATTACAATGGGAATGATAAAAACAAGATTTCGTTTTTGTAAGACTGTGGATCTCTTAATATCTAAACCTGACAAACAGCCTGATTACTAATCCTTGGTTTAATTGTGTCATTTAGCCTAAACTACGGTATTATTTCAATTACAGCTTAGGTTGAAATCTAATGGACCATACCAGCAGTATGTCACATGTGTAATATGAAACACATCACATTTCATAATGTAATGTGTATGTGTGTGTAGCCGGAGGGCAGGAGAAGATTGTGTCATGAATGAAGGATGCATCTGACCTTTATCTGCCACTACCCAAACCAGATATCCATCTGATCAGAACTAGGAATTAGAAGGCCCCCATACACTACCGCGATTTGGGCCGATTTCACCCGGTCCCGACGGATCGGGCCGTGACATTGGCCCAAATCGGATGCCTTTTGCTAACCCCTCGGCCCCGATTCGCAGTCCCGTGCGCATTGGACCTGAGTTGGAGGTCGGACCTGCATGCAGGCCTGACCTTGGACCCTCCTCCTGGCAGTGGGGAACAGGGATGCCATCACATGTGAAAGGACCGCATGCGATCCTGACACCCGTGAAGGTCCCTGGAGGCTCACGGGAGATCACAGGCCATAAAAAAAAAAACTTTTTGTGTATCATCATTTCAACATAAATTGGACCTATTAGAATTACTCTGGGCAACCTAGCCTATCATTTATTTCTGTCTATCATTTTTATAATCAGGTACACTTAGGTGTACCAGGAATTTAATACACCATACAATAAAAAAATAATTCCCTCAATAAAAGCTGCAATGTTATAAAACTCTGCCGTACGTTAGTGGTGTAATACAATATAAATGTTGCAACCTCTACTCAATTGTTTAATAGATGAACTCCCTAGGGAAATAAAAACTCTTAAAGTGTCTTGATGTCTTCGTGGTTAGTGTGCCGTAACACAGCCACAGCCAGGATGCGACTCATGCCCAGCAATTTCCCATGCTCGCTGCCTAACTTGATCTACCCCATTAATCCTTTCTGCTTTCTAGGATGCAATAGAGCAGTGTAGGGATGCCAATCCCGGGGCATTTTTTCAATCCCGGGAATCGGGATTGAAAAATGCTCAATCCCGGGATTCCCGGGATCCCGGGATTGGCATCTCTAAGTCAGTTTAGGCCAAAAAACAATAAAATAAGAAGCCGAGTCCCAGTCCCCCCGCCCCCCCCCCGCTCCAGCCGCCCTGCACATTCATTTACTTACACCAGCGGCCGGGAGCAGGGCAGACAGGAGCGGGAGGCGTCGGCGGTGGTAGCAGCAGCAGCAGAGCCGACGGCTGATGCTGCCAGGTCCGGTCCAGCGGGCGGCCGACGCTGCCAGGTCCGGTCCAGCGGGCGGGCAGCAGAGCGGGCGGCCGACGCTATCCAGGTCAGAGATGATTCTGGAGCAGGTATGGGCAATCCGACCTGCGCAGCGTGATGGTCAGAGGTCACGCTGCGCAGGTCGGACTGCCCATACCAGCTCCAGACTGCAGTCTGGGGATCAGGAACTCCTGGGTAGCGTCTGTGCACTCGCTCAGACGCTGCCCGGCATTAGATATGCGCATGCGCATATAATCCCGAAATCCCGGGATTGGAAAATCCAATCCCGGGATTCAAATCCCGGCGTTTTTTAGGCCAAATCCCGGGATCCCGCCGATCCCGATCCCGGGATTGGCCACCCTAGAGCAGTGGTTCTCAAAGTCGGTCTTCAGAACCCCACACAGTTCATCTTTTCCAGGTCACCCGACTGGTGCACTCATTACTGACTGACACATTTTAAAAGATCCACAGGTGGCACTAATTATTTCTCTTGTGATTCTGTGAGGAGACCTGCAAAATGTGCACTCTGTGGGGTCCTGAGAAACTGCAAAAGAGAAATGATCAACATAATCTGGTTGGTTGCTATGGGCAAAAACACTTTTCAGTTTTAGAAGCTTTAGTGAATTTACCCCTATATGTTTTACAATAATCTGTCACATATACTGTATTATTATTTTTACTGCAAATCTCTAAATAGGAAAAATACTTTTAGGGGCTTAATTACTAAGATGGAAGTTCTATTGAAGATTAGATGTTGCCAATAGCAACCAATCAGAACCTACTTCTTATTTGTTTAGCACCATCTAGAAGAGAATAGATAGAATCTGATTGGTTGCCAATACCAACGTCCCATCTTCAATAGAAATGCCATTTAGTAATGTAACCCCATAGTCCTATAGTTTTCATGTAGAAAAATATACTCCAAACAGTTAATTTATACTTATAGATTTTGTTTTATTTTCTATTTACATATATACAGAAGTTATAATCAATTCTCAGAGTGTCCTAAGCCCTGACATTAGAGAGTTTTGGGAAAAGCTGGGGAGCTGTGTGGTGCCGGAGAAAGATGGTGGTCATATTGACGTATTTGTCCCACTGGCAGCTTCAGGTAAGGCAAGTCTTATAAGCAGGTCATTTTATTTCATGATGGTTTCTATAAACCTAGATGGCTTCTAAAATGAAAATGAGTAACTGTACATGTATGTAAGAACTTACGTCCCAACATGGGTGAACTAATAATTGCAGTGGGGTTGTGGCTGCGGCATTGTGGGGAAATAACCACGTCGTCGTGGTCACGCATGACATGCAGGCATCTGGATGCCACAAAGGAAAGAAAGGTATACAGCGCTGGATAGTTCTGAATGATGACCACTACACACTTAGTATAGTAAATTACAAATACATTTATTGTACATATAACAAATAAAGAGAGTACTCTCTGAGAATAAAATATGAAAAATACTTATGATTAAAAAATATTGCGCAATGAATAAAAAATTGGGGGGATTGAAGAAGAAAAAAAGTATATAAATGAAGGGGTTAATGCATGCACTTAGCTCCGGAAAAAATGACGGTAGTTCATGTGCCAATAATTTTGTTATAATTACCACCAGTAATGATTAGAACATCAGGGTCTCATCTGGGGACCTGGAGATGGTACCGGTTAATTCCCAGCTTGTCGGTCCAATGTACCTCAGATGTACTTGGAGCAGGAATGGTGGGTGGAAGATGGAGTGGCCACCGCCGTGAATCTCTGCCAAGGAGGTATGGACCTGTGCCTCAGGTGAATTGCAGCAGGAATGGTGGGTGGAAGATGGAATGGCCACCGCCGTGACTCACTGCCAGAAGAGGTGGGGACCAATTGTCCCAAAGTGATGGAAGCTGGTCCGGAATAGATTCGCTGTGGTGGAGCCTGGTGCAAGGTGGTTCAGGCTCTTAATTGGGGTCCAAGTGGAAGATGGGACTTGGGTGGATATCAGGGTCTTGAATATGGCTCAGCTCAACGCGTTTCGACGTCTTCAGGACGTCTTCATCAGGAGCAGTGGATGCCACAAACCAGGACAGATATGTTGATCATGGGATAGTCAACCCACATCTGTCCTAAAAAAATCATGGAAAGCTGGAAGGTATCGTATTAATGCGAGGCAAAATTGGCATTAAAAAGTGATCTACAGCTTTTATTTGTATTCACAACAACCTTTAAGGTCATTGGGCCTTATTCTAGTTCACTCTTTCTGACAAATTCCTTCTTAGATGGACAAAACCATGTGCACTGCAGGTGGGGTAGATGTTACTTGTGCAGAGAGAATTAGATTTGGGTGGGGTTTTACTTCAAAGTGAGATCTATATTGCAGTGTAAAAATAAAACAGTCTGTATTTACCCTGCACAGAAACAAAATAAGTCACCCAAATCTAATTCTCTCTGCACATTTACATCTGCCCCACCTGCAGTGCACATGGTTTTGTCCATCTAAGAAGGATTTTGTCAGAAATAGTGAACCAAAATAACCCCCATTGTTACAACAGAAAAATGAACACTTAGCAAAGGAAACAAACTGGAGGACTTTGTGTATCAATTTGCATAAATGGACCAAATATTTGCAGTGGGGCACATAGTTTTCAGAAGTAAGTGGAGTTGCAATTGCAGTGGATGAGCAGTTTGCCAAGGGAGTTGGGTAGAGTGAAGGAGCACCTTCTGAGGTATGGAGTAAACTCACCATTAAGACTCATTGTGGAACAGAGCAGATTATATGATTGAAAGTGAAAAAAAAAAGTGAAAAGAGCACAATTCCAGATTAGTCTCCTATTGCAGTGCAAATCTGCAACAGCTTAAAGCTAGCAGATTGGTATTGTTTGTTATGGATCCTATTTATTATCTAGGGCAGGCATTCCCAACCACGGTCCTCAAGGCACACCAACAGTGCAGGTTTTAGTGATATCCAGGCTTCAGCACAGATGTTTAATCAGAATCCCTCAGATGCTAATTAAGTCACCTGTGCTCAAGCCTGGATATCTACAAAACCTGCACTGTTGGTGAGCCTTGAGGACTGTGGTTGGGAATTCCTGATCTAGGGCAACTGGCCCCTGATGATTAACTATCCAAGTCAACGTGAGTTGTGGTGGGCTATAACAATAAAGTAGTATTGCTCCGTGTTCGTGGTGGCTGATTTCCATCTGACCCTGCAGTGTTAATGCACCTGCATGAACTGAGTTTACACATGTGCTCTGCCAGAGGGTATGCCAAGCCGGAGGGGGCGAAGGGATCCAATAAGTTATTTCTTCCCACTCCAGATCTTCTGCTGAGCTGCTGAGGGAACTGTGCCATCTATGGGGAGAACTTATTGCTGCTAATAGGTTCTGCAAGGGCTATCCTATAAGCCCCAATGTTGGTGCCCTAATCCCCCAATGCCGGCACTAATTGGCTATTATGATTAATATGCCTTAAGCACGCAAAGCATAATCCCCAGCAAGCAGCCCTTCAGACTTGCTAGAACTTATCCCAGATCCCATATCTTATTAGACGATCGTGGCACATTGTTTATAACAAAAAATTTGGGAACATAATGAGATAACCAAATACTCCCGCAGGCAACCTCTGAAACTTTTAGTTCTTGGATTTGCTCAACACAGCTTGGGTCCATAATAATGCATTGGTCCATTACTTGATACTGGCAGAAACTAGTAAATGAGTAGACCCATTAACAAGGAAGCTTAAAATAACTGATAATATATAGCCTGGACTATTTTTTACTATAACTAAAATAGAGAGAACATGAACATCCAGCTGCAGTGTTACTGCCATTGTGTGGAGATAACGGCAAGAAAAAAATGTGCCCCTTCCTTCTAGAGACTATGAGCATAGCGCTGAACAACCTAGGTTTTTGGAGGTTTGGGGTAGAGATATTGGGGAAAATTTACTAAGATGTGTATTCTACTTCACATGTGATGTTGCTATGGGCAACCAATCAGATCCGGTTTACTATCTTCTAGAGGGAGCTAAATAAATAAGTAGATTCTGATTGGTTGCCCATAGCAACATCACATGTGAAGTAGAAAACACATCTTAGTAAATTTTCCCCATTAAGTGTCCCTAAAATCCAGTAAGCAAAAAAGGAATGTTTACTTGTATAAAATGCTCATCCGCCACTTAAAGAAGTATTCAAATCTGAAATACTTCTGCCTAGGGGAAGGAGGGTCATTTTTAGTCCTGGCACGACAATAATGTGAGAGTGGGTCACTTTTTTAATGTATCCCCCATCATTTGGGATACAACACCTCAAGAAGGAATACTTGTTTACATTATTTATATCATACTGGAAGGGTATGAGGGTTTTAGGGAAATGGGTATCAGTGGTAAAATCATAATTTGATTACCTGCATGGGACTGGTTTACTATCAAAGAGAGAGTGTGTGATTATATTTTGTCAACATGCCGCATGTTGACATTATGACCAACACTGCCAACATGGTAAAATATTAAAATGTTTATAATGTTGACAAAACATTTCTGGTGGTTCCGTGGTGTGTTCCCTGGTTTGGTAGATCCAGCGGTGTCTTGCTTGTAGAGCCATAATGTCAGGATGACTTCCGGTGGATACTGTGGCAAGTGTGACTAACCATAATCCTGGACATTAAGCCTCCCCTTAGTGCCCAATCCTGCCCCTGGGGCCTAATCCTAACTCTACTGGTCCATGCACATATAGACATTTTGATAAAGTCAACATTCTGCACATGCTGACAATTTCACTGTCGATATCATAACTGTTGTGATTGGCATAATGATTACATCCTATCAAAACGTGAGTCTCAAGATGGTATTTAATATATTGAAACGTTTGTTATATCTAGTTTATTTTAGCTTATAATCATATAACAGTAGTTGAGCTCACACGTGTCTTTCTCCACTATAGGAGACCAGAGTTTGTGGTTTAAACTTGATAGAATTATATTGGAATAATTCTATTTTCCCAGTCTTGTGCACTGATTTCAAAACATTTGTAGGTGATGTACATTACACATTGAATGCAGCCTATCGTCATGTTGTGTCTCATATATTGTAGAGTCCGGAATGGAAATACTTGAGAATCTGTCTCATCTTGTTGGCGTCTTCTTCTGTTCGCCAACTGGAATAGCCACAGGCTCTTACCAACATAGTAAGTTTTGCTATGGTTTTACATCATATTGTCATTTTGTCTTGGAATAAGTTGGAATTTTCAATATGAGAAGGCTTCTTCCGGCAACATCTTTATTTTCATTGCTGTGTAATTAAATTCTATTCTATAAGTAATTCTTAGTACTTGTGATGACATCATTACAAAATATGCTTTATTTAAAATGATTTAAGCTGCCCCTGCTGTCGCTAACCTGAAAAGATGATTATCATTTTATGTACATTTCTGAATAAATACAAATAAATTATTAAGAAACATGAGGAGACTAAATTTGTCGCCTCAATTCTTTACATCAACCTTCAACATGTCTACATCAATGTAATGTGCTTATCGCCAGTTCTCAGTGAATGGAGGATTGTACCTGGAAGGAATGAATCCCCTCCACTTCTATACTTCAATGAAGTAAAGCTGCAGGCTTGGTGCAGGCTTGCCAGTGTGATGGAGGATGCTCTCTGCATGATTAGGAAGCAGATGAAACTGTACATCAGTGATCTTCAGAGAAATGTATCTGGGAGGATAATAGGTAATGACACGTATGATATATATATATATATATATCACACTCACTTTTTGCATTTATAGAACTGGGATGCTCAATACTCAGGCTAACATCATAGTCCAATGTGACAAATATAGAAGGTAGGGACAGAGTACACACACCAGATTTTCTTGATCATAGTAAAATCATACTTTATTTGGTCATCTTTAAAAAAAACCTTGTCCACGAATTTTTAAAGATGACCTAATAAAGGATGATTTTACTATGATCAAGAACATTTGGTGAGTGCACTCTGTGTATATATACAGTATAGCCTTACTATTTTATAATCACTTTGTCGTATACTATGTAAATGTTTATGTTCTGATTTAACACTCATTGGGGTCGATACTATTAGATGCGGATGATTCACACTCGCGAATCTTCACGGTATTGGGCACACTTTATGGTGGACTGAATTTGCTTAAGAGTGCTCACACCTCCAAAGGGTTGCAAGCAATTTTAAGCGAATTCGGCCCAGAAAGGGTCTGAGATCACCTTAATTTGTGTGCCGTTTCCAGCATTTAAACGGCACCTTGCATCTTTCGGCGCTAATAGGATGGACCCCTTTGAATGCATGCTGCCACATTGACCGGATTATAGTGAAAGAGATGTAGTGCTGTAGCGAGCTGTAGGGATGTTAGAAAAGTAGATGCTAAGGTGTGGAGTTTTCCACATTAACCTTAGCATGATTCAGGTAATTACACCAAGCTCAGTCTTATTGTTGTATATAAAATGAATGTGTTTCAAGTGGAGTAGGCTTCATTTCCTGTACCAAGATGGCAACCAAGGCTACGTCTAAGTTTGTGTGGAGCCATCTTGAGACTGTCTGAGAGTGCCATAGTGGAAGACAGTAGTCTTCCACTTAGCTACAGCCAGACCTAGTCTACCTGTTACCTACCCACATTTACCAGCTGGTGAGCTGTAGGATACCCTGCTTCTCTCTATTTACCAGTGTGTGTATAACAGTGAGTACACCTGTACCTGCTTAATCTTTACTAAAACCACTCCATCAGGATGTGCATTGGTGGAAAGCATATATAATCTGTGCAAGTTATTAGTGATGAATAATGCTCTTGTAACATGTAATATGTTTCCTATGTATAGGACAGTTCATGTATGACACCATGCCTATGGTAAAGGTGCAGACATATCATGAGGTTGCTGAGGCTTTAACTGAGGCTCTGGTGGAACTTTCTAAAGAGAAAAATGTAAGGAAACGGTAACTGGAAGTTCCAGTGAAAATGTTACAGCTATTACAAAATACAAGGAATTCTAAATATCTGCCTACCATACAGCTTTATTACATATTAGCTATTAATACTGATTCATCCGCTGCTGGTTTGGTGAAGACTACATGCACAATGTAGATCCTTGACTATTCACACTGTAATGTATAGAAATTATACGATCACAGGTGCAAACAGTCGCTGCTGTGAATGCATTGCGCCAACGGTGAATAGAGGCAAATCTTTAAGAGTTGCACATGTACACAGATGTCTGCATACAATGTTGACAAATGGACACTCATGTACAATGATGGTGCATCTCTCATATAAATATTTATCAATATTTTTATTAATAACTTGTATTTATAATCACATTATCGTGTGCACAGTGCAGTACATGGTAAACAATGAACAGTAACTTTGTATTAGAAAATAAGTACAAATCCAGCATTCCAGGGTAAAGTCCCATAGACACTATCCAACTTGGCCAAGGCTAATATAGTTAACTATATCGGCTGCGGGTGGCATATATCGTGCATACAAACTGAACGAAATCGGCCACCGATATTGTTCAGTGATGTCACCGGGACCCGCTAAACATGCAGGTCGTTCGGCTATATAGCCAAATTGATCTGCATGTTCAGCAAACATTAATCATAGTTGAGGAGCTTGCATTGTTAACAATATTGAGTGTACACACTAGACTAGAGGATATTTTGAAAGCCCCTTTCTGAGCGATATCTTTCACAATATCCTCTAGGCTTAAAAGAGCCAACAAGGGCAAGTGTAGGGTGACTAGCTAAAGCTAGCAGGGTTTGTGGGAGGGAATCAATTCAGTGATCAATGATCCTGTGCCCACGGTATGGCAGAGCAGAGGGGGTCTGAGATACTGAAAGGAGGGAGACAAGGAAGCAGCACCAGTGACATTTGGTGTGGGAGGAGGGCCCCATTATTAAGAGCTTAAATATTAAATGTATCCCCGATGTGGACTAAAATTACACATATGCACTTACTCAAATTATATACAAAATTTATACTATGTGAGGTGATCATGGACTTCCTGCGAGGTTGCCCCCTGTAGGAGGTTAGAGGGGGACTCCTGCTAGGCCACGTCCCTTTTTCAAGGGGGGTACTTTTGGCCACACCAGGTGTCAATGACATCACCACTGACGGTAAACTCCATTGCTTTCCGCCATCAAAATGTTTTTTGCTTTTTTTTATATTTTGCAGTGATTTTTTATTTTTTTAATCCGTTCCCATTCATTTAATTTAGGTTATCTACAGTTATTTCTCTTTAATGTTTGTAGGATCATCCACTGGAGTTTATTTCTGGTTTTCTTATAAAAAAATGTGGCAGGCAGAAAGCGCGCTTGTTGTCAGAAGGAAATACTGATGACACACTGTCGGCATTCTTAAAGGTGAGACAAAGGTCTTTATACAATAAGAATAATTATTTTATTTATATAGTGCTTTTTCTCTAATAGGGCTCAAGGTGCTTAACATATAAACTGAATGTAATACAGTAGAGGAACAATGAAGTACAGAAAAGCTTTTCATAAACAATACTTTTTTTTTTTTAATTATGGAAATGCTGAGTATATAGGTGAAACTCGGAAAAATAGAATATTGTGCAAAAGTGCATTTATTACAGTAATAACACTTAAAAGGTGTAATATATTATATAGACTCATTACATGCAAAGTGAGATATTTTTAGCCTTTATTTGTTATCATTTTGATGATTATGGCTTACAGTTTATAGAAAGAAGATTAGCATATAGTGAAAGGTTCAATATTGTAGGCTCAAAGTGTCACACTCTAATCAGCTAATTAACCCACAACACCTGCAAAGGGTTCCTCAACATTTACATGGTCTCTCAGTCTGGTTTAGCAGAATTCCCAATCAGGGGGACGACTGCTGGCCTGACAGTTGTGCAGAAAACCATCATTGACACCTTCCACAAGGAGGGAAAGCCTCAAAAGGAAATTGCAAAAGAAGTTGGATGTTCTCAAAGTGCTGTATCAAAGAAAAAGGTGCACAAGCAGCAGGGATGACCGCATCCTGGAGAGGTTTGTCAGGAAAAGGACGTTCAAAAGTGTGGGGGAGATTTACAAGGAGTGGACTGAGGCTGGAGTTAGTGCATCAGGAGCCACCACACACAGACGGATCCTGGACATGAGCTTTAAATGTCGTATTCCTCTTGTCAAGCCTCTCCTGAACAACAAACATCGTCTGATGAGAGAAAATTTTGCATCTCATTTGGAAACCAAGGTCCCAGAGTCTGGAGAATGGAGAGGCACACAATCCAAGATGCTTGAAGGCCAGTAAGAAATTTCCATAGTGTGTGTTGATCTGGGGAGCCATGTCATTTGCTGGTGTTTGCCCACTGTACTTTATTAAGTCCAGAGTCAATGCAGCCGTATAACAAGACATTTTAGAGCACTTCATGCTTCCTTCAGCAGACAAGCTTTATGGATATGCTGACTTCATTTTCTAGCAGGACGTGGCACCTTCCCACACTACGAAAAGTACTAAAACCTGGTTCATTGACCTTGGGATTGCTGTGCTGGATTGGCAAGCAAACTCGCCTGACCTTGGCATTGCCAAGAGAAAGACGAGAGACATAAGGCCAAACAATGCATCCTGGTCTTCCATAACACCACAGCAGTGCCACGGGCTGATCACATCCATGCCACGCCGCATTGAGGCAGTAATTCATACTTTTCAGCGGGCCAACATTTCTGTAATTAAAATCTTTTTTTTTTATTGATTTCATGTAATATTCAATTTTTAATAAGCTTTAAGCCATAATCATCAAAATTATAACAAATAAAGTCTTAAAATATCTCACTTTGGCCAGATGTACTAAGCTTGAAAAGTGATAATACCCCTTCTTAAATCACTTAGAGCAGATTACAGCAGATGACACAACAAACAACTATTCTGGCTGGGGAGAATAATCATCATCAAAATGAACACCCTGCCTAAATTGCGTTATATCCTCCAGGCCTTACCAATATCTGTCCCAGAAGTTTGGTTCAGAACCATACAAAAACTCACCCAACAATTTATCTGACTCCGTAAAAGGCCTAGGATTAAAAGACATATTCTCACTAGGTCCGTCTCTCGAGGGGGATTTCAACTGCCAGATATTAAAACCTATTATTACGCCGTACACTTAAACAGAATGTTGGATTGGACGAGGAGCCGAAGCAATAAGCAGTGGGTTGAACTCGAAGGCGTATGTGTACAACAATATCCAGAGATATTCCCCTGGCTTCCCACACTCCCCAAACCCCCTTCTTCCCACCCCACCATTCCCCCAGCCCTGGCCTTATGGAAACTTCTACGTCATAGACCCCACATATCCTCCAAATTTGGTCCACTGTCCTCCTTTATATACAACCCAGATTTCCAACCCGGTACAAACATCCCTGACTTCTCCCAATGGGCTTTAGTGGGTATCTTTAGGGTGGGTCAGTTGGTTATGTCTTTAGGAGTGTGCTCATTTTCTGACATCCAAACTAAGTGGGAGATCCCTCCTAGAGACTTTTGGAAGTACCTCCAAGCAAGACACTTCTTACAAACGAACTCTAGACTCTCATTGGCCTCTGGCAAGCTGACACCATTTGAGAGACTATGTGTAGCCACACGCGACCCTACTCATACGATTTCATTACTGTACAAAATCCTTCAAAAATCAAACTCTGATATAACCTCGACCTTCACCAAGGCCTGGGAGAGAGATTTAGGTCTGACGATCTTGGATAAAGAATGGGAATCCATCTTTATGAAAGCCCACGTCAGCTCTATCTGTATCCAAACCAGGGAAACCCACTACAAATTAATCATGAGATGGTACAGATATCCTTCTATATTACATATTATGAACCCCAATATCTCAGCAAATTGCTGGAGATGCAAAAGAGCTACTGGGACACTACTTCATGTCTGGTGGGAATGCCCACTCATCACGCCTTTCTGGTCAGAAGTTATTAAGATTTCACAGGGCATACTCCACACCCCCCTCCCCTCTACGCCGCCTTTTGGCTACTTGGTCTCTTCACCACCCCAATCTCTTTATACAAATCTTCATTGTGTAGACACTTAAGTAATGCCGCAAGAGCCGTAATTCCAGCATTATGGAAATCCATAACCCCTCCCACACGAAAATTCTGGTTCACTAAAATCGATTACTATATGAACATGGAGGACATGATGCTATCCTCTGTTGATAAACAATCGGATTTTATGACTACATGGCTTCCCTGGCTGGAATACAAGGACAGTCAAGAATATAAAAACTCTATCTCTTAATCAGAGTAGCTAAATGCATTGCCAGATTATCCTAACAGGGGCCCTTATTCTGAATCGTGCGGCCGGAGCCGCACACGGTGCTCCGGCCGCACAAACCAATCCCCGCCCACGATACGGATCGCCACGGCCGTCCGTACACGGACGGCTGGCGATCCGCAAGAAAATGGTGGGGCGTACGCCTCCACCATGGTGGGAGCTGCCCCCTGCATTCGATGGTCGGCGACCATCGAAGGCAGGGCCGCACGCCCCACCAGGTCCCGCAAGCTGAGACCACACGGACAATCGTCCGTGTGATAGCTTGTATGGGGGCTGAGAGCTGACATCCGGCGACGTCAGCTTCCCGCCCCCATCACTGGCGTCATACCCTCATTAGCATGCATACGCCCCGCGTTTGCATGGGAACGCCCATGAAACGCGGGGCGTATGCATAGGGAAATGAGGGTATGAAGCCCCTCACGCCCCTATACGCCCCCTTTGCGGCGGACGAACTACGTCTGCGGCGAATTGGGCTGCACATGCGCAGATTGACCTCTGCGCATGTGCAGACTGAAAACATCGGCGGTACGGCCGCACGCGGGCCGTACCGCACGATTCAGAATAAGGGCCATTATGCAGAGATAATTAGATTTGGGTGGGGTTTTACACCTGCCTCACCTGCAGTGCACATGGTTTTGTCCATCTAAGAAATATTTTGTCAGAAAGAGTGAACTAGAATAAGGGCCTCAGTTCCTGCTGGAGCCTACTGAAAAAAGAACAGGTAGGAGCTGATTGGTTTATCACTTTTCAAGCTTAGCACATCTGACCCTTTGCATGCAAAGAATCTATATAATATATTAGTTTCAGCTTTTAAGTTGAATTACTGAAATAAATGAACTTTTGCATGATATTCTAATTTTTCGAGTTTCACCTGTATATCTTCCATCATTTCATATAGTCAAGGATAACATTCAAGTTTTGTGTGAACACCAAGTTTGAGTGGCTTTCAGCTCAAAGCCGAGGCAATGAGAGGTGAGCGGTAATGCGCGCTCCCGCATCATCACCAGGAAAGCCACTCATCTGCTTGTATTACTAGCAGATGAGCGGCTTTGTGGGTGGCTTTGCATAGCACTGCGCTATGAAAAGCCGTCCTCTCCCTGCTGACTGCGCTCAGTGTGAATGCATTGAGCTGCTTTCCACCCAGCGATGACAGCAGTCATCGCTGTCCATACACGCTGGGCATAATCGCCAAGTGTGTATGGGCCTTTTAGGATCTCCTCTTTATGCCTTTAAAAAAGATAATTTGAAAAGACAGATGGACATTATTAGTGAGGTCTATGCTGCATGCTTTATTATAACAATTATTACATGATACCCTGTCCTGAGTAAGTGAATTTGTATGTATGTTCCCCCTTCACTGCACAGCAGCAGTTAGTCTCTGGCAGTGACCCCCCTCAACAATGGTAGTCGTGGGTTCCATGTCCCACCTTCATTGGTGATTCAGCACCTGCTGCCCACTGCCATTCACACAGGCAGTGTAGTGGACAGACAAAACAGGGGCGTAGGGAGGGCGGCTCTGGGAGCCGAGAAGAAGAGAGGGTGCGCCGCAGCCTCCTCTCCTCCACTATGCCGTGCGCCTGCTCCATTGCGTTCCAAGCAGAGGCGTAGGAGCTCCGATCAGCAGCAGCTCGACTCTCCCCTCTGTGACCTAGACTCTGAGGTTCTCAGCAGGCTGCACTGACTGAGGAGCAGCTTCCCGGGAAGCAGAATGCAGGGAGGAGGGTGATGTACTCTGTCATTGCATGCAAAGGAGGGAGCCAGGAGAGCATCAAGCACAGTTGTGGGAATTAGTATACGCCACATAAACGGTATGTGACCCAACAATGATGTCACTTACACAGGGGAGGGGTTTTCAGGGCTCACACATGATGAATGGGGACAGGGCTGACACAGGGGAAGGGGAACAAGGCTGCTACAGGGGGGAGGGGACAAGGCTCACACAGGGGGAACAGGGACAGGGCTCACACATGGGGAAGGATGACATGGCTGACACTAGAGAAAGGGGAAAAGGCTGACATAGAGGGGGAGGGGGATATAATTCACGCAGGGAAAGAGGGGTTGGGACATGGCTCATACAAGGGGAAGGGGGATACATGACTCTCACAGGGGGGTGAAGAAATATACATGGCTTACACAGGGGCCAGAGGAGGAAACAATGACACATGGGCCTCTAGTTATAATAAAAGAGAGACACGCCAAGTAGCCACAGAGAGCGCTCCACAGCCTGACACAGCAATTTTGCCGCACGTGTGATTATAAAAATACTGCACAAGTGTTTGTTATATTAAACTGCGTGGAACAATTGAATCAAAACTGTCAAAGACTAGTTTCTGTGAATTTTTATTATTTCAGTTCCATTTCATAACTCAAATATATAAAGTACTTCTATCTTTTCCAAAACATTTTTATTTGGTTTTGTCGGAGCACAGGTAAATAACAAACTGTTAACAGTAGCAATCTCGCTTTGCATTTGAACATCATGTATTCAGAATATACTGTCTCTTTACACATGAGCATGATAAACATAAAATAAAACATGACAGTTTAACAAGATATGTTGTTCGGTGTCTTCTGTGTTCTTCTCATAAAACATATCGTGGCATACAAGTATATGTCTTAATAACAACATGCCCTCAGTTAAATTACCCCACTTGAACTCCCTACCCTCTTACCTTCCCTCCCCCCCCCCCCCCCCCCATCAGGTCCTGAGTGCAACTTATTCTCTACTAAGAGATCTGGTCAAGTACCATGTTGTGCCTTCGTATAAAGAGTAGATACGTTGTTGTGTTTCCTCGTCCAGTGAATCTATGTATACCCCCCATTTATGTACAAAGCCTTTGACCCCCTGTTCTATATGTGGGATTGTGGATCGCCTGTCTAGATGAAGGATATCTAATAAACTTTGCTTTACTGAATGCAGAAATGGTGGTGAGGGCACCGTCCAGCTTCTTAGTATCGTTTTCCGTGCTACCGTCACCACTAGAGTGAGAAAGGGCCTAAGTTCGGTTTTCCTGCCCTGCAGGTTCCAGTTTGTGAAATCTGTGCAAAGCATTGCCAGAGGGTCCTTGGTCAGGTGTAAATGACATATTCTATTTATAAATCCCATTACCTTGTCCCAAAATTTTCTGATGCGTCCACAATCCCACATACTATGAAAGAAGTCCGCCCCCATGCCTCTACATTTCAGACACCTTCCCGATTCTCCTGGCACAAAGTGTTTCCTCTGCGCCTGTGATATATAGGACCTGTGCAGGGTCTTAATGTGAACCTCTTGCAATTGGGCAGATTTGAGTATTTTTAAGGTCTTTTCCATCGGTTTCATAAAGGTCTTAGCTTCTACAATACTCGGTATGTCTTTTTGCCATGCTGTGACTGCATCAGTCCAAATTTTATCCGGCATTGCCGGCAAAAGGTCACTATATATATATTTCAATCTGAACGGTCCAGTTGTGCTGAGTACAAATATCGAGTGTAGAGTATCTGGAAGGTCAGGATTCAACATGGGGGGTGGTAGCGATTGCGCATAGTGGCGCACTTGGAAATACATAAACATATCACTGTTGGGTATCATGTATTTGTCTTTAAGGTCTTGGAAAGACATTACTTTTCCCCCGGGATCAAATACATCCTTAATAGATATTATTCCTTTTTCTGCCCATCTACGATAACCTGCCGAGGCAGTTCCTGCAGGGAAGACTGGGTTGCCCAACAATGGAGCGAATTTGGTGACAGTGTGATTTCGTCTTAATTTTTTATTGATATCTACCCATACCCTAAAGGTGTCAGCAAACATTATGTTATTCAAGACCCCTGAAGGAAGTATATTCTTTGGCATATGAAGCAGTGCTGCTAGAGCATGCGGGGCTACCAACTCTCCCTCCAGAGCCTTGTGGGTATATAGCTGACTGTTCAACAGCCAGTCCAGGATATAGCGTAGGAATACTGACTGGGTGAATGCCACAATGTTTGGAACCCCCAACCCCCCCTCCGACTTTCTGATAAATGTCTTATGTCTTGCCATACGTGGCTTCTTTCCCTGCCACAGAAATTGAAAGAAACTTTTATTTAATCTAACCATGTCCTTCCCCGTTAGTTTTATAGGTAACATCTGGATGCAATAAGAAATTTTTGGAAACATTATGGATTGTAGGGCAGCCGCCCTACCCATCATAGATAGGGTTATATTATTCCAATTGCCTAGTATATTTATAATTTTGGTCTATACAATATTTCTTGTTACCAGCGCACTGAGTAGAAGTGTTGCGGGCTAGCTGCATACACTTAATACGGTGTGACTAATCCGTATAAGTTTACTAGGTACAGGTTATTGTTTGTGTGTAGCGCTCTGCCCTTACAAATAAAAATGGCAATAATGAATAGATCTGTACCCCTGATGTGCTTTTATCTTCTAATTTATTGGTAAATATGCAGTGTCTATTTAAAAGCATACACCTGATTGGTCACAAATCTTGGTACAGTAGGAAATTGTACTGTCCTGCTATGCTCTAGTATCAGATATATTAGTAGCAAAGTTTGCCGTCAGTGTTCCTGAGGAATGACTGACTCGTTCGTTATCTTGTGTCTGCTTCTGCTGTGTAGAATAAAAGAAGCAGCAAAGGAAGTCTTTCTGGTAGCGGCGTCCCGCTTAACAGTAAGTGCACTCTGACGTTTCTTCAGGTACCCCTTTCAATCTCTCAGTGATCGGCGTGCCGTACTGGTTCTAAGATTTTCGGAGAGGGGGGGGGGATGGTGCAGCTTAGGCGAGCCGGGAACAGCGGTCACTGCTTCCGTACGAGCCCGGAGTCGGCTGCACTGCGGCCGCACACCGTGCTCCCGGTGCTAGCAGAGCCGTTACGTCAGAAGGTGGAGATGGGCGCTTGGACCGTGTCTCCAGTCTTCAGCGTTGTTCCCCTTGCCTCCTGCCCGGTGTCCCTCCTGCCTCGCAAGCCCCACCTCACTCCTACTCACCTTCCTGCGTCTGCGGCGGGCACTGGATCTTCGAGGAAGATCCAGTGCCCGCCGCAGACGCAGGAAGGTGAGTAGGAGTGAGGTGGGGCTTGCGAGGCAGGAGGGACACCGGGCAGGAGGCAAGGGGAACAACGCTGAAGACTGGAGACACGGTCCAAGCGCCCATCTCCACCTTCTGACGTAACGGCTCTGCTAGCACCGGGAGCACGGTGTGCGGCCGCAGTGCAGCCGACTCCGGGCTCGTACGGAAGCAGTGACCGCTGTTCCCGGCTCGCCTAAGCTGCACCATCCCCCCCCCCTCTCCGAAAATCTTAGAACCAGTACGGCACGCCGATCACTGAGAGATTGAAAGGGGTACCTGAAGAAACGTCAGAGTGCACTTACTGTTAAGCGGGACGCCGCTACCAGAAAGACTTCCTTTGCTGCTTCTTTTATTCTACACAGCAGAAGCAGACACAAGATAACGAACGAGTCAGTCATTCCTCAGGAACACTGACGGCAAACTTTGCTACTAATATATCTGATACTAGAGCATAGCAGGACAGTACAATTTCCTACTGTACCAAGATTTGTGACCAATCAGGTGTATGCTTTTAAATAGACACTGCATATTTACCAATAAATTAGAAGATAAAAGCACATCAGGGGTACAGATCTATTCATTATTGCCATTTTTATTTGTAAGGGCAGAGCGCTACACACAAACAATAACCTATATTTATAATTTTGTCAACAATGGGGGTGAAATTTAACTGGTATAGTTTAGACAGGTCTCCCGGTATCTGGATCCCTAGGTATTTAATTGATTCTGTAGTGACCCTGAATTGGCTGAGGATCGAGGGCATCCCCTGAGGTGTTCCCCGCTTCCCTATCCACAAGATCTCGGACTTACTTACATTGACCGCATATCCCGCAAATGATCCAAAGGATTCGATTACATTGATTATCGCTGGCATGGATGTTTCTAGGTCAGAGGCAAATAGGAGCATGTCGTCAGCAAAAAGACAAATCTTTGCCTCCGTGGCGCCTACTCCTATTCCCTTGTACTCCTGGCAGTTTCGTAATGCAATAGCCAATGGCTCTAGTGCCAGAGCAAACAAGAGAGGTGACAGGGGGCATCCCTGTCTAGTCCCCCTCTGTATCTCAAAAGGGGCAGAAAGATATCCATTGCAAGCTATCTGGGTGCGCGGGTGCCAGTACAAGTTTTTAAGAAGGTCTATAAAAGGTGATGGAAACCCAAAACGGCTAAGTGTTTCGAAAAGATGATCCCAGGTGACCATATCAAACGCTTTTTCAGCATCCATAGATATAATTGCCTGGTCACCTGGGTTCTCCCCTCCCATCACACCCTGAATCACTGCTAATACCTTGCAGACATTTATTGCGGAGTGCCTGCCGCATATAAATCCCGTTTGGTCCGGGTTAATTACCGTTGGCAAGATGTATTTTAGCCTTTCCGCCATGATTTTAGTCAATAGTTTGTAATCTACGTTAAGTAGAGATATCGGTCTGTATGATCCCGGGTCTCCCATATCCCTACCCGGTTTGGGTAACACTTTAACCACTGCCGAATTGAAGTATAATGGCACCCGTGCACCGGAGATGATAGCATTGAACACTTTGGTTAATGTCTCCCCCACCTTTGGGGCTAAGATCTTATAGAATTCCCCTGAGAACCCGTCCGGACCTGGCGCCTTTAGGGGCTTTAGCATGCTGATGGCTTGCTTGACTTCTTCTTCAGTGATAGGGGCGCTAATACGTTCCCTGTGTAAGTCCGAGATATCGGGTATGTCCACTGAACCCCAGAATCCCTCCTTTTTGGCCTGATCAACAGAGGCGTAACTAGAACTTTTGGGGCCCCATAGCAACATTTTAAAAGGGGCCCCCCTTGTGGCGCTGTCGCTACAATGCTCCTTAGGGGGCAGAATAAGGGGAGTGAGAGACACTGATGAAGATGGTGTCGGGTCAGAGAGGTGGGAGGAGGATTGTCAGGGAAAGAGAGGTAATGTGAAAAAGTGAGAGGGTGTCAGATAGAGAGGGAGAGGAGCAGGAGTCAGTGAGAATGTCAGGGAGGGAGAGTCTGGGAGAGAAAGGGGGAGAGACAGCGCCAGGTAGGTACTTAGACTGATGGGGGAAAGAAAGAGTGGGGGAAAGAGAGAGGTGGAAGCATGGGGAAAGAGGTGGGGAAGATTAGGAGGAGAAAGAGACTAGGTGCAGAGCAATGGCGGGGGAGTGAGAGACAGGGCTGAGAGAAAGAAGGGGAGGGGGAATGAGAGAAATAGAAGAGAGGTGAGGAAGGAGGAGGATGGGTGAGTGTTGGGGGGTGGGGGGGGGCGAGTGAGGTGTAGAGGAAGTGAGAGAGAGTAGGGGAAACAGTGATAGATTGTGTCCTTGAAGCAAGAGGCAGTGCTTGAAAGTGAGACAGAGCAAAAAAAGAGACAGACAGACAGCGAAGAAAGGGGAGGTGTGGGGGAGGGGAAAGAGTGGGCAGGTGAGATAAGAGAGAGATAAAAGATGAGAGAGAGGAGAATATGGGAGTGAGAGTGCAAGTCAAAGAACAAAAAGAGAGATTGAGAGTAAGAGGGGGGAGAGTAAGCAGGAGTTTACAGGTAGCACAGTACCCCTCCCCCTCCTTCAGTATAAACTGCTTGGTACCTCCAGCAGTGGCACGGCACCAGATCTCCACATCATCTCAGGCATAGCATCCTGGGTCCTCTCCGTGGCGCCAGCTCCATACATCACGTCCAAATCTCCCCAGCAGCACGGGTCCCCTCTGCGGCGCCAGCTCTATACTGCGTCTCCTCAGCAGCGCCGATCTCCAGATCAGCGTCTCTGTGCGCTGCCAGGCCCGGGTTCCCACACCAGCGGCAGCACAGACTGTTCCACCATTTCCGCGCCGGGGCTGGTCACCAGTTAGTGACGTTGAGCCCCGGCAGTGTCAAAGAGGGGAGAGCAGAGGCTGGATTATCCAGACCGGCTCCTCCCCTCATAGACCAATCCATTCCATAACACCGCGGCGGGCCAGGCAGAGAGGATGTACAGGACAGGCTTAGAGCACACAGGACAGACGCTACACTGCGCTGCCAGGGCTATACTTAATAAAACTTTCTTAAGGGTGCAGGGGATTGCCTGCTGAGCCCTCGGGCCCCCCATAGGTCCGGGCCCCATAGCAGTTGCATCCCCTGCACCCTCCATAGTTACGCCACTGCTGATCAATATTATCTTGGCTGTACAGTTTAGTATAGAATTTGTTGAATATTTCTAAAATTTCACTGCCTTTGTGCGTCAGTTTATTTTCGGGGGACAGGTTGGCCAGATACCGCCCCGTTTTGTTGCCATTATTATAGAACTGGAAGTTGGAATTGGAAATATTTTTAGTGGCTTCTGCCGCTAGGATTGAATCGAATTGGGATCTAGCTTGTACATATTTCTGTCTATCAATGTCTGAATGGGATCTTTTAAATTGGGCAAAGGAAGTTGTCAGTTCTTCCTGGGCTTTTAGGACCAGGGCAGCCCTGTCCCTACGGTGTTTACCTACATATGACATAATTTCCCCCTGAAGTACTGCCTTCGCAGCCTGCCACAGTACTAAAGGGTCTAAGTCTTGACCATTATTATTATGGTAAAACTCCCCCCACTTTGCCTCGAGCATATTGCGAAACCTGGTGGAGGAAGACAGATATGCCGGAAAGTGCCATTGGCGGTGAGTCCCAGTGTCTACCGAGGTGGCTATGTCACACCATATCAGCGAGTGATCCGATATACATATCGGCTCAATGCCCGCGTCTAAGATATGAGACAACATGGAGGAAGCAGTGAGCACATAATCGATACGGGACATGGTGCCATGTGCGGCTGATAAGCACGTGTAATCATTATCTGTCGGATATAGTAGTCTCCAACAGTCCACCAGATGTAACTGTTCTGTAATGTATTTAATATCTATTTTTGGTGGAGAGGGTAGTCTTCTAGGGCATGACGAGCGGTCCAGCACTTTGTTGGCCACCATGTTAAAGTCTCCTCCTATAATCAACGGAGTATCCGAGTAGGGGTACAACTTGGACATAAGTTTACGATAAAACTGTCTAGAGGAGGAGTTGGGGGCGTATATGTTACATATAGTGTACTCCTTGTTATGGACCTGTATTTTAAGAATGAGCACCCTGCCTTCCGTGTCAGTGTAAATTGGAGTAAGTTTGGCGTTCAGGGAGGCCTTCACAAGGATAGCCACCCCTCTGGCCTTTGACCCAAAGGAAGCCGAAGCTGCCACAACATATCCCATTGACCCAAGTTTGGCATGTTCCGTGTCAGTGAGGTGAGTCTCCTGTAACAGGGCGATGTCCGCCTTCTGTTTTTTAAGGTAGATAATAATCTTCTTACGTTTTATAGGAGAGTTCACTCCACCCACGTTCCATGAGCACAACCTTAAGACTGACATCTTATAACATTTCTAACATTCGTCTGTACCATTGCCCCAGGACCTGCAAATCTACCCGCCTGTACCTCCCCCCTCCCCCTCCCTTCCCCGCAAACAAAATTAACAATAAACATTAAACAAACCGGGACCTCGATGAGATCCAGGTCATAACGTGAACAACCAAACAGGAGAAAGTCTTTCTCCTCGGCAACAATTTGCCTAATACTAGACCTCCGGAGGTAAAGGCCCCTCTCAGGGCTCATCTCTCTCGCGCTGATCCTCCCGGAGTAGCAAGACGGGCCGGCACCCATTATATAATCTGAAAACTTTCAACTCCTAAAAACAGAATATATTATGACAGGACTCCTATAGTAAACCTGTTTGGAGGGATCCGCCAGTTCAATTATCCCTCAGGGAGCAGGAAGGGCCCTGCATAAATCCTGCGGCCCCACCGTAGTCCCAAAGTCCAGCACTCTGACTTCCCCTCCAATTGGTGTGTCTTGCGGTGAAGTGTAGCAGACCTACCCCGTAAGGAGGTACGTTGTGTATGGGGGGTATACTTATCAGACAGTCATGAGTCCTTTTGTCTTAAACTTGTATGGTAATGAGTTGTGGATTCCCACGGTTAAGTCCCTTTGTTATTACTCCCTCGAAGGGCTGCGGTTTACTCCTTCATCCAAATATGCCTGAGCATCACCCGGTGTAGAGAAATCTTTAGTCGACCCATCCTCAAACAGGCGCAGTCTGGCCGGGTATATTAGTGCGAATTTTTTATTATCTTTTATCAGTTGGGAGCATATCACTGAGAATTCTCTCCTGGCCCTGGTGACCTCCGCTGAATAATCCTGGAACAAATGCAGCTTATGGGTGTCCCACACTAGGCCTTTAATCTTGCGTGATGCCGCCCAGAGTAGCTCCTTATGGAGGTAGTTGAGTGTTCTAAATATGACCACCCTGGGCCTGGCATTGGTTCCCTCCTTTTCTGGACCTAGACGGTGGGCTCTTTCCACTACCATGTCCGTGCAATCAGCGGCTACATCTAAGAGATCGGGCAGGGTATTCCTTATAAAATGCTGCAGCGCCTGTCCTCTTACTGATTCAGGCAGCCCCACCAGCCTTAAGTTGTTCCTTCTAGACCTATTTTCCAGGTCGTCTATTTTGTTAGACATCATGTGGCAGGTTTTCTAGAGGGCTGTATTATGTGTTTTCAGCTCCTGCACCTCATGGAACATAGCCCCAATTTGTGATTCATTCTGGGAGACACGCTGAGTGAGTTGTGTTAAGTGTCCCTTAAGCTCCACAATGGAGGCTTTAAATGTGTCTGCCTGCTGCTGAAACAAGGGAGTGATAGTGTCTTTGATAGCTCTTACCATGTCCTGGTATGTAGCTGGATCAGCAGCCCGGCTTGTTGTGTCTCCCCTCTCTTCCTGAGGCGATTCAGCGGTAGAGAGGCTATGGGTGCAGGGCTCAGGTGTCTGCAAGTGCTGCGCTGGCGTCCGTGGGCTGGCTGGGTCTGTTTTCCCAGGTCTGGGAGGCTTTGCACTTGCAGCCGCCATCTTGGATTTTTGCTGACTTGTGCAGCGTGTCTGCTGGCGTCCTGGCATTGGAGAGAGAAACCTCTCCATGCAGCGGGCGGTGGTCCGGAGGCTGTGGGGGAGCTTCCCCGTGGGTGAGACCGCTCAGCGGTGGTGCTGGGGTGCCGCCCGATTCACCACTCCACGGAGCTGTGTCTCCTTGCGGCTTCTCACATGCCCGCCGGAACCGGAAGTCCACTTCTATCTTTTCTATGGTTAAATGGGGTTGGCATGATATTTTTGAAAACTATACGGACAACAGAATGCAGACAAAGAATGCTCACACAAAAGTAAAGGGCCCCATACATCAGCAATTAATTGTGACAATTTTCAGATATGGAGATGATTGCCACAATTAATTTTAGATGTGTGGGCTCCCCCTTTTGGCAATCCCAAACAAATCGCCAATCGATTGCTTAATCAGATTTTTAAACATGCTTAATAATCTGGTATTATCTGCGGATCTTTTTTATATGTGTGGACATTCCCAATTAGTCTTCTTCATCTATTTATATTATGAACAGCTGAAATGACAATCGATTGGGCAATTTCCAGATATGAAGATGCAATCTTTAGATTAAAAAATCTGCCGATCACTGAAATAAATCTGTAATGTGTGGGCAAAGTCAGATAGATTGTAAAATCCATTTATCTGGCCAAAAAATCCCTGTATCTGGAAATCCATAAATTGTGATTGCTGATGTATGGGGCCCATAATGTTATTTAAAGCATGATAGCTATGTCTGTACTGATGATGTAAAGCATCATACTTACATTTTTAATGCCACATTAAAATGCCTTGAATAACATTACCATCGTGTTGACATTTTCCTGTTGACATGCTGTCAACATTTGTACATGATGGTAACATTTTTATTTAATTGTGTGTGTTTCATTGTGCTGCTTAACATAAGCTGGGTACATACTGGGTGATATATTGTTACCAATATCATGTGTATATTATCCAGTGTGTACACTCAATATCAATAACGATGTTCACGAATGTCCCCCCCTGTAATCTGTACATGTTGCTCAATCTGACAATTTCGTCAGGGAATGCAAGTACGGAGCAGGGGGATGGGTGCCGTCACTGACCGCTATCAGGCAGTGTGTATGCACTATATCCCGCAGCACCTCCAATATAGATAACTATATTGGAGGACGCGGGAATCGCTGAGTGTGTACCCAGCATTACTGTACCAGTTAGCTGCTGAAAAGATCGGTAGAGTAAATGGTGATACTGAGGGTTAATATCTTCATTATGTACCTTTAGAAATGTAAATCGGTGTTCCGTCAGAACTAACTCATGTCCTGCCCAGAAGCAATACATACAAACAGCAATGTCTAAAAGCTAGAAGAGTGTTTACCATGGACTGGCTGGAAACCTCCCTGCACAAGGAATTGCACAGCCTTATTTAAATGCTGGGGGAAATACATCCAGACTTTACCGCCTGGTACAAGGTTGGCAATTCAGATCGGTTTCCAATCCACTTCATGGTACACTATCCAAACCCTTCAAAACAGGACCCCCATTGCACTTTAACCACCCATAACTGACCCTTTTTTACATTCTTCCTTTTCTCACTCTATTACTTCTTCCATTTCTCTTTTCCCCTATCTTTATCGCCTGCTGGATGGCTGGATCGGTCCGTGGATGGGTTGACGGCTTGGGGATGGGTGCGGGCAGATATCTTGTTTTCCTTCTTAGTTTTTTTTTCTGTTGTTGTGGCTATAGTTACTTTCTCCGTTACTGCTTTTACCAATACCATTTACTGATTATTTTTTGATTCTATTATTTATGACTGCTGTATAGTAGTGGTCTCGCTGTGAATTGTATATTTACTCCATGTAATTGAATCCTTATAGGAGTTAACTTTTTTGGCACTCACTTCGTTGTTAATGTATGACAGCGGGAGTCACTTTATTTAATCTTTTCTTGATCATTCTACAGTATATTGGCGAGAAATATTGGAAAATGGTGGATTGTTCCTCAATCGTAATATACTATGCTTTTATTTTCGGTATTTGTTATTATCTCTGATTTTTGAGGTTCAATAAAATATATTTTGGAGGAAAAAAAAAGCTAGAAGAGTAATGACTAAAAGAATACACAGCACAAACATTACTGTAGGAAAAGTTTCAGAAATGCATGAGTGATGCTAGTACCGCTGTGTTGTATATTGCAGCAAGACGATGCCGGTGACATCTCATCTGATAAAGCTGTACTCTCTCAAAGTCCCTCTGAATCCAGATTCCAGCAACTGACATTGCTGGTAGGTTTGTGTCTTGGAAACTTAATTTGTAATGCCCTAGTTTAATTATTTATTGCATGTGGTGCTGTAAACAAAAACAAAAAAAAATTGTATTTAAAGACAACCATAGCCCTGAATTGTAGATGTAAAATTTGCCCAAGAGGTAGAAATGGTTCATTAAATTGTTGTACAGCACAGCCAATGCATGCCACACATGGATTCCTGCACTATATGCCTGATTGGCTAAGAGTCAGATGGCTTTTTGCCAATCGGAGGACAATGCAACATAAACCATCCACTACTTGTCTGAGAGCTATCTCACTCTTAAGCGCGGTACACACTAGAGCACCGCAGGCCAAATCCGGCCCGCCAGACCTCGTCATGTGGCCCGCAAGAGGAGATAGCACGCAGGGCAGTGTGTCCCAGCTCCTGCCTAGGCCACCTCCTCTCACCCACCCCACCGCGGCCGCCTTACCTGTTCCTCCACTGTCGGCAGCCATGTTCCTGTAGGCACATATGTATGCGGCTACAGAAACATAGCCGCCGGCCTCCACGGCTACGTGGAGGAGGGCCCGGCCGCCTGTTCCCTCTGATGCCCGGCAGTGACAGACACTGGGTGGGGACGTCATGACGATGACGCCGCCCGCCCATGCGTCTGTAGAGAAGTAGGAGCAGGCAGGGAAGCTGGACCGGGAGTCGGGGACAGTGTGGCCGCAGCAAGCAGTGAAGGACAGACGGAGAAACAGTAAGTGACAATGAGGATCACACACAATAAAAAAAAAATATATATCTGCTGTTTCCTGAGGTGTCCCCGTGTATAATAATAATAATAATAATAATAATAATAATGCCATGACACCACAGGCTGCTCCTCCTGTATAATCATTAATGTGTCATGGCATTACTTTTATTATATTATACAGGGGGAGCAGTCTGTGGTGTCATGGCATTATTATTATTATACAGGGGGAGCAGCCTGTGGTGTCATGGCATTCATTTTATATTATACAGGGGGAGCAGCCTGTGGTGTCATGGCATTATAATTATACAGGGGGACCTACAGATACAACCGGCCCTTTGAGGGTGACCAAACTGCTGATGCGGCCCCCGATGAATTTGAGTTTGACACCCCTGCACTAGAGTGACTGGGAAAGTCACTCTAAAGTGGATTTTGGTCTGAGTTTGCCTAATTCTAACTTGTGTTTGCAAACAAAAATTTTGTTAATTTCGCGTTGTTCCATGTTGTTTCATATGGAAAGTACTCCCAAGTTTGGCCACTGGTGCATTGACTGTATTGGTTATTTAACCCGTGTTTTCAAATTCCCATGCTTGGCTTTAGTAAATGTTTGAAAAAGTGGCTGAACCCACCCAAGAATGTAAACGTGACCAAACACGAATCTTCGTTCCAACGATGTCTAGCATTTGTGTTTAGAAGTAAAACAATTCATACTAAATTTACCCCTCATTGTCTATGGAAGTCTCAAAGTTCCTTTTAACATATTAAATTTCTATATAGAATAATTTAGTTAAATAGTACATACAAAACAATCAGAAAAGTAACATATTTTTTGTGAATACAGGATAATAAATTACTGGCTGATCTAGGAGACAAGCGTTCAAGATGTGCTCGAGAAATCTTGAGGAGCGAGAGAGAATATGTGCAAGTCCTAGAGATTGTCAGAGATGTGTATGCTGCTCCACTGAAATCTGCACTTTCCTCAAACCGTGCCATCCTAAGCATCGCTAACCTGCAGATCATCTTCTCTGATATTCTCAGTATTTTACAAGTCAACAGGCATGTGCTGTGATTATTCCATGTTTAAGCTTTAAATACTTTGTTAACTCAGAACCAATATAGGTCTCCCTATTCGTGCTAGCCTTTAAAGCAAGCTAGTAATTCTGGAAATGGTATTCTTCAAGTCCTACACAGTGGAAACCATAATCTTGCACTAATGAGATATTCCACAAACAGCAAAGGAGGAAGGGATTGTGGGTATGGAAATACAAAACCCTAAAGGTGCATACACACGGTGCAATATGAACTATCGTTGTGGGCTATATAGTCCATATTGGTAGCAAATATAGTACATATTGCACCGTGTGCATACAACATGTGATGCCCATGTGCACCACAGTGGGTATCCCAAGCAAAAATAGACTGTGTGGGCAGATCAATTTTGACTATTACCATTAATGTTGTTTTTCATTTATGCTTGTTCCTGGCAGTCTCCAGGGATTAGCGCAGTATATCACACCTGCAGCTGTCCCCCGGCACAGAGTCGTCAGTGTCTCCATTCTATATCTGCCCATCCCCCAGACACCTGTGTAATTAGCCAATGCGAGTCTTATGGGCAGATACAGGAGGAGGATGCTGACTGCTGTGTTCCGATGTAGCTGTGGCTGTGATACACTGCCCTGATCCCTGGACCAGGCAGACACCACATGTATTAAAAACAATGTTAACGCTCTGAAGTAATCGACCCCCACTGATGAGTTCTAACAAGAACAAAATAGTAATTTGCACGTTACATTTATGGTTGTTCATCTCTGATGGCATAATGCAAGTCAGCCAGTGCTTCCGGATCACACTGGCTTATTCTTCCGAATGGCCAGGTGGCTCTCGATCTTGGGTGGTGCTCTCAGCTTCCCAGAAGAGTTTTCAAATCTCTCAGAGCATGCCTGCATCTGCCTGTTGAAACCCATTTTCTAAGTAAAGTTGACGTCTTTTGGTATGATTCAAGCTTAATTGCATCATCGTAGGCCCCCCTCATTTTACGGTGCATTGTATAGCGAATTACTGGATCATAATAATGCAGTTATATAAGGAGCAAAGGGGTCTAACTCAGGACTCCAAACCTGCATTAGACCCTGTGGTCTAGTACAACACAAGTTATAAAATAACTTTCTATATTACCAGTTAAAGTATATGATTAACATTACTTGTCATCATATTTACCATATTTCATTTTACTTCAGCCAACTGTTAACAGAGTTGGCAGAAAGGCTGCAGGAATGGGGCCCGGCGCAGTGCTTGGGAGATGTTTTTATGAAGTTTGGATCACGGCTAAAGACCTACAACAATTTTTTCAACAACTACACAGTCATTCTAAAAACTATTGACAAGGTATTATTAATGTTAATATTATCCTTTATGTATATGTGGCAACAAGGGGTTTGCGACACTTCAGAGTACATAAAGCAGAAACAATGCAAACAAAACAAGTGCAAAAGACTTCCAGTTCAGAACATGGGATACGAACTATAGAAACATTGCTGCACATGGAGCACAGAGACAGTACTGGCTGAATGTAGAGGTTCTGTGCCATTACAGGCAGCGCCAGCGCGTAGAAGATAATGGCAGAGTCAAGTAAAGCAAGAGGACCCTTTATCAGAATCAGCTTCATTGGCCAAGTATACCTTCATATACTAGGATTTTTTTTTTTTGAGCGCTTACAGTCTAAACGGATTGGAAGAAAGGAGTGATACAGGACAGGGACAGCGAGAAGGATTATAGATCAGTGGTTAAGAGCTGGGAGGCTTTAATTAAGAAGTGAAGCTGTGGACAGTCTGATGGGTAACGGGAGAGTTCCATTAGTGGGGAGATGGGAAGTAAATAGTTAGGAGAGGCTGCTGCCATAGTATGCAAGAGTGTGGGGGAAGATGAGATTGGAGGGGCTTTATTAGTGAGTGTGAGAGGTTTGATTTGGAAGAAGAGCCAGTGTAAAGCCTGGGGAAGACTCGCTGAGCTCCAAGATATTGATGCTATTTCAATTATTAAACCTTCGGTATATTAAATGTTAAACATTTGCTGAAAATATTTAAAGCTATTTATTTTCTTTGTAGTGCCGGGAAGCAATGCCAATTTTCAGAGCCTTCTTAAAAAGGCATGACCAGACTGTTTTAACTAAAATGATGAGGTTAGTTCTCCTATAATCTTGTTTCTTAAAACCATAAAAGTATAGGTGGCCATACATCAGAAAGACCTGTCTTAAGCTGGGTACACATATATACAATCGTCGGGCCGTTCTTCCATTTTGGGTCGGACGGCCGTTCAATTGTATAGGTGTGTACGCTGTCCCGACTCGCTCTGTATGATCGATAAACGGCCCAAAACGGTCTTTTCCGTCCATACTCGGTCGGACGAAGGTTCAGTGCTGTTTAATTTTCATCCGACAGGACGGGCCCATATCGGAACAAAAGTGCAGTGTGTACGCACGTTCGATCGATAGGCTGGCCGTTCTTGCGACTATACTGCCAAAGCTGGAAGGTCCATGTGGGCGTTCCATAGCTGCATGATGTCTCCTACAGCACAAGAAGTGTTCACCTCTCCCCCTGTGTATTTAAAGAAATAATAATATACATGCACCCCAAGATGGGGGAACGCATTCTACAGTCAGCCAGCCAGCAGGGTGACTATGGACAGATATGGCAAACTGCTATAAAGACAGGGGAAAGCGTCTACAGTCAGCCAGCAGGGTGACTATGGACAGATAGCTCAAACTGACTGTAGACGTTTTCCCCTGTCTTTATAGCAGTTTGCCGTATCTGTCCATAGTCACACTGCCGGCTGACTGTAGACGCATACCCCGACTTTTGTTTAGGTTCTGTACTCACGCCTCTTCAGTTTTGGTATGCCCTTAACCCAGCCCATTATGATAATTTTGTGTATATATATATATATATATATATATATATATTGTGTCAATAGCCCAAATCGAGAGATTGTTTACGGTGGTACAATCTTTTTCTTGCGACTGTTTGGATGGGAGAACATCGGACGTCGCAAGTAAAATTGTACAGGTGTGTACGTGCATATAGGCTGTTGTTTGTGGACTGTCCGACGCGTCTACAGCCGGTCGAATGGTCGCAAGAAAACAGGGATTGTATAGATGTGTACCCAGCTTTACAATCATGATTGTGTCCAATTTCCCTTCAACTGCCTGTCAGTGCTTGGTGGTTTTCGGACACACAATGTACTCACAATCTGTCATACAATCCAGCTGCTGTATGATTGAAGCTGCATTTAAATAGGAGGCTGGCCTACTAGGATCAAAAGGACAGGTACAAAAAATCCAGTTTTTTAATTTACAGGTTGCCAGCAACTACCAATCTGCTCACATCTGTTGCTCTACTCCATTATTAAATAGCCCTAATGCAGTAATCCTCTGAAAACTGTAGTGACAGAATTGTGCAAAGGACGTCCACCGCTCTCTTCAGTCGCCCACCCATCTGCCGCTATGCGGCTCCCAGCATCTTCACTGCCACGGGACGTCCGGAAGCTGCACCTCTCTTCTCTGCTAGTCAGGGAGGGAGTGTCCAGGGTCATGTGAGCCATCTAATGACAAATTACAATCTGCTCCCGCTCCCAATCCCAACTGATCTGACATGCAGCACGTCAGATCAGAAGACCAATCCTCCAATCCCCCAGGGCCGACATTGTACGATTGTGTACATACAATCCATTGAGATTATATGATTAGGTGCAATGTCTTTCAGGTGTATGGGGGCCTTAAGTTTTATCATGTTATTAGTAGTTTTATTGCTATAGAATTCCAAACAGATAAACTATATACGTAAATGTAACTAATAAGGTACATATGTGTGCTTATACATCCAGCTTCAGTACATCATGCAGCATGAGGTGTGAGAAAGCAGCCAAAAAGGCATCTCAGTTGCCATTGCAACACAATGCGACCTGGATGCATGAGGAGATGGGGCAGATTCATTTGATACAGTATATGACACTTGTATATTATGTGTGACTGAGTCTGTATACAGAGCAGAACTTCTATAGGAAACAAGGTGCGACTTTGTGTATAGATTCAGACACTCACAGATATACACAATTGGTCAGCACTCAGCAGGCTCCTTGTGTTTCCTCATCACATTACGGACAAGATGCATTTTGGCATATGTAAAAGCAAAAAATACAGGCAAAGCTAGAAGATTCTGTTGTGACATGGCATGCCAGGAGGGGCCTTTTGGCATGACTACAGGAAAGATGTATGAGGATACATCTGTATGCAGCACCATGCAATACTTTCTGGTTTATACATAGTTGGTCATGGGTTCATCCTATAGCAAGATAACAACCAAAGTTACATTATATATCAGAACGACTTTTAGGGAAAAAATCAAAATGACAGTCTTGAAACCATGGCATGACCAGTACAGTCACCAAATGTAAACCACATCGAGCTGGCTTAACTGAAGACCCTGGCAGTGGAGCAGATAAGGTGGTACAGGGTACCATCAGGAAATTAAAGGCCGGTATGCTGTACCCTTACCACCCCACCGCCAATTGCAGCTTGACATATTATAAATTTCCTAATTCCTGTGACCTTTGGTATTACATATGTAATCAGTGGTGCAAGTAGGGTGGTACTAATTTGTAGCCAGTATGCTGTACACCCTATCACCGACACCATGAGCTGTGCCACCGAATGCATCACAGTGCTGGGCGGTCAGTAACCAGGGGCAGCCCAGCAGTTTCCAGACCACTGAGCATAACCCTAGGCCCAGAGTGAAATGGTAGTGTCATGTACATGCCCTGGGCGACATATGACCATGCCTCTCGTGGCACGGTACCACGTACAGTTTTTATGCATGTTAAAAGAAAACCTAATTGCACCACTGCAGGCAAAGAAAAGCAAAGCAATCTAAAAGTACAGCATATCTGTGCAATCCCTCGTAGTTCCACGTTGCAGAAATAAATCACAGGGAAAATGGCTATCACAGTCGCTTTCCTGGTGATTTGCACATGGCACAATAGAGATGTCTGGGGAACAGGGCATGGGCACCATGTTCCCAGAGACCTGCAAACGTGCACTGCACTCGTGCATAAAGCCAGAGCCTACATAGGGGCCCTTAAACCATCCCTGGTTTTACATATAGCCCACAGATGCTTGGTTTTACACTATAATTTAGTTTTCAGCCAGGGCATGCTTCTCCCAAATCTAATGTGCCCATTTCAAATCAGCCCCACCTGCTGTGCAACCTGGTTTTGCCAAGGTGTAAAGTTAAAATGTACAGCACAACATTGTTCACAATCAGATAAGTAATTATGTGCTGGATACAGCCTTATCCTACCAAAGCAGAGTGACCTCACCACAATAGTGGAGCATCACCAATTGCCATTGATGTTTGCCAGTATTTGGGGAGGCAATTGGGTGCGGCTCCCCTATTGATATTGTGGACTGGGCTTCAGCCCCACCTCTGGAGCTGCCACTAATCCCAACAATGAAGCCATGAAGCAGAATAGTTGTATCTGGGTTTTTTCACTACCAAGTGGATTTTCTCTTGTATGGATACAAAAAGCCTAAAATGGTCTTGCTAGTCCATATACATGGGTATCTTTTAATTTTGTAGCTTTGTTATTGTGTTTTGCTGTAGTTTACAGGAGTTGTTGCTTTTCCCTTCTACTCGCTTTGAAGAGTATGTGAATCTTTTGTATGCTCTTCGCCTGCATACACCTCCAGAGCACCCCGATCGGAAAGATCTAAATGCTGCCATAGGACAAATAAAGCAGTACAAGGATTATATTGTACAGGTTGGTCTCTTCCTTTTAAAAATGTCATTCTAACAAATGTAACTCCTAAGCTTGTACCCATTGCATTAAGGGTGACAGAAAAGTATTTATTGCTGATTTGAAACCTATGAAACATTGATGTGAAGGTGCCCCAACCCTTCTCATAGATAACCAACTAAACATGGCCTGTAGGGGAAATGGCATATTCTGTATTTTAATTATTAACGCTAAATTCATTTTAATCATGTCCTCTATAAAAGACACTATGATATATATTTTCACTGTGGTGACTATAATAACAGTTAAATGTATTCTTTAATAGTTGGTGGCTAGTTTGGAGAAGGAGACTGAGCTGGTACACATACAGAAACACATTCAGGGCTGCCCAGTAAGTAATATTTGTTACTATTATTCATTGGTGAATTATTGGATTTGAGATGAGCTTTATAAAGTATACAAACGAAGTAAAATAAAAACATTTGTGATTCATTGTAGTATTCATAATAAATGTAGGGAAAATTAGTTCTATAGGATGTTTAGAAGAACTCACACAGGGTAAAGATTCCCAGACACTTGTCCGATTTGGGCCGATTTTGCCTGATCCAGACGAATCAAGCAGAAAAATTGGCCCAAATCAGATGTGTTTGACATCCCCACTGGTCCGATGCGCGGTCTGCTGCAGGTTCAATCTGTCGGATCGGACCCATCAATTGCATTGCTTCCCGCGCCTTCACCCGGCGAATAGCATGGGAAGCACTGCTGAATTTGAACACACTGGCCGGACGCTGATTGGCTGAGATTCAGCCAATCAGTTTCCAACCAGTGTGTTCAAATTGAGCAGCGATTCCCGCTCTGTTGCCCGGCGAATAGCGCTAGTTAGTTCCAAGTCACTGCAGGGATCCGCTGACTTAATGCCCAGCACCACAGGGACCCTGCTGCTCGCCACACACCACAGGGGCCCCCCTGCCCACCTCCCGCCTCTGACAGCTCCCCAGGGATATACATGCAATAAATCGTATGCGATTTATTGCATGTAAAATTTGGCACATCAAGTGCCAAATTGTAAGCTGCCTCCGGGGGGGCTGCTGGGGGTCTTTCAAAGGCAAACTGATCCGACTTGCCTTAGGACAAGTCGGACTAGTGTATGGGCACCTTAAGGCATAACCAGATCATGCTGGCGCAAATTGTGAATTTACATGTTCTCCATTAGCATACAGGAGTTTATAATCATCTGATTAGCTCAGTCTAGGTTCGGTTGTGTACATTTGCATTTCATAGTTACAGTGTCCATCAAGAACAAAACTTCCAACTCTGTCATTTGCCAACTATGCATATTTCTAGTTTTTTTTTGGTAAAAAAAAAAAAAGCACATTGAACAACCCGATTGTTGAAATGTTCAAAATATCTGCTAAAAATGCCAGCATCGCTCACATTTGTTATATGAACTCAAATAAAAAATGTAAGTGTGTAAAAAAAGAGTTCCTATATAATGTAAACATTACAGATCATTGGCCCTTATTCTGATCTGTGCGGCCGGAGCCGCATACGTTGCTCCGGCCGCACAAACCAATCCCCGCCTACAAGACGGATCGCCACGGCCGTCCGTACGCGGACGGCTGGCGATCCGCATGAAAATGGTGGGGCGTACGCCTCCACCATGGTGGGAGCTGCCCCCTGCATTCGATGGTCGACGACCATCGAAGGCAGGGCCGCACGCTCCACCAGCTCACGCAAGCTTAGACCACACGGACAATCGTCCGTGTGAAAGCTTGTATGGGGGCGGAGAGCTGACATCCGGCGATGTCAGCTTTCCGCCCCCATCACTGGCGTCATAGCCTCATTACCATGCATACGCCCCGCGTTTGCATGGGAACGCCCATGAAACGCGGGGCGTATGCATAGGGAAATGAGGCTATTAAGCCCCTCACGCCCCTATACGCCCCCTTTGCGGCGTATAAAATTTTTGTGCGGCGATTTCGCCTGCACATGCGCAGAGTGACCTCTGCGCATGTGCAGAGTGAAAACATCGGCGGTACGGCCGCACGCGGGCCGTACCGCCGAGATCAGAATAAGGGCCACAATGAGGAATAAAAAGGTTTGCTTGGCAATTTTCACACCTATTTTGACAAATTTAGTTGGCACTTAAAGGGTTAAGGAAAAAAATTCAGCACCGTGGTCAGAATGTCAACATGATAACATTAGCATGTTCATAACAGTCGACATAAAAATGTCAGAATGTCAACCCATGAAATTATGGTTAAGCTGCAGTTAGAATTAAACTGAAGTCTGAGAAAAGGGTATTGGGAATCTGGGCTCTTCAGATTCCCAATAGTGGTTATACACACTATGGCGTACCCTCCACAACCTCCAACATAAGTACATAATATATATATCAGGTTGGTGTGCACCGCTTGGCGTTCCCTTCTTGGTCAAAGAGAAAAAAATAATAATAATAACAGGAACAGAGTGAATAAATATCAGGGAATATATACAGTACAGTAAAATACACATCCCTGTGGGTTTAGTGGTTGCCTCTTTTTATACAGTTGGAAAGATGTCTGCCCAGACTTTCCTCCCAGATGTCCTCATGTGAACAAATATGAAAAAAAAAAGTAAAATTCGCTGATATTTATTGACACTTAGGCTGTAATTATATTTAGGCTTCCTTGCGACATTCACAAAATGTCAATATTTTTTCAGTGTCCACTTTTAAGTGGTGTTAACATAATGAATGTAAAACTCATTGTAAATTGTAGAGATTAGATCCCTTTTACTGTGCCAAGAAATCTATTATAAGAGGGTGATGTAATTAGCGGCTAGGCTGTACTGTGCTGAGCCAGAAGGACACTCTCAGACAGAAACTTTGCTAGTTTTTCCCAGGTACCCCATAGAGGTGCAAGAGAAAACTACTGATATTGACTATATTAATACGGGATACGGTCATTCGGTCTACACCAACTAGGTCGACAAGCATTGACACAAGCATTAGGTCGACATGGGCTAGGTTGACAGTCAAAATCCCGACGGTCAAAATACAGACAACCATTGACCGACGATCAAAATCCCGACAAGGTCAAAATACCGCCATTTAAAATTCCTACAAGGACAAAATCCCAACATGGTCAAAGTCCAGACAAAGTGAAAATGCCGACATTTAAAATCCAGACAAGGTCAAAATACCGACATATAGAATGTAGACAGGTAAAAAAGTCAACATGACTTTTGGTCGACAGGTCGCGAGGTCAACATGGGTTTTTTCACTGTTTTTTTTTACCCGACATGTGCCGACAGGCGGTATTTTATGCCCTACCATCCACTAGGGTGTGGTGGGAGAATAAAATAGTGTGCCGAGGGTAGCGAGGCACCGTGCCTGAAGCATCGCGAGCACTTCAAACTGTGTCTGTGTCGACTGTGTTGACATTCAAGTTCAAAACACAGGGAAAACCCCCATGTTGACCTTCGACCTTGACCCATGTCGACATGTCGACTTTGCCATCTGTCGACCTAGTGGTGTCAACCCAATGCTTGTCGACCTAGTTGGTGTAGACCTAACAACCCACACCCATTAATATAATAGGTGGTTATTTGCACAGCCGAACATCACAGGCTGTGCAGTGCCAACTGTCCCTATTATAGCGGGACAGTCCCACTAATTGGACACTGTCCCGCTGTCACACATGTGGATCGCAGCGTCCTGTGTGCAGGGGACAGTTGGAGGAGCCAGTGATCACCATTGCTCTACTCTGGAAAGCAGCCGGTAATCACTGAATAGATGTGCATGGCATCTTGCAGTGCAGGGAGGGAGCCAGGGGCTGCCCAGCTGTTTGGGGATCTCTGGGCATACCCCAAAATGACTAAAACAGAGGGTAGCTCCTCCTCCACCCAAGGCCACGCCCACCCCTCATGTGGCTACACCTCCTTTTTACTGGTTGGATGCGGCTCTGGCACAGCAGGACACTATTCCAAGGAGAAAAAAGTTGCAAGGTATGCTACTGACTAGGGTGGCCAATCCCGGGATCGGGATCGGCGGGATCCCGGGATTTGGCCCCTAAAACGCCGGGATTTCAATCCCGGGATTGGAGTTTCCAATCCCGGGATTTCGGATGCCGGCCAGCGTCTGAGCGTGTGCTCAGGCGCTGCCCGGCTTCTCCCTTCCCCGGCAGTGCATCCCTGTGCAGCGTGACGAGTACAGAGGTCACGCTGCGCAGGCCAAGCAGCTGCACAGAGCCAGTGTGGCTCTGTGCAGCATGCGTCCGCCCACCAACCCGGCTGGCTCCCCAGAAGACCGCCCCCCCACCCCCGGCTCGCTGCCCGCCCTGCTAGCCGCTACCCGCCCATCCACCCGGCCGGCTCCCTGCCCATCCACCCGCCGGCTCCCAGCCCATCCACCCGCCGGATCCCCTGACGCCCGCCAACACACTGGGCTGCCCGGCTCCACAGACACCCGGCCAGCTGGCCGGTTGCCCACCCACACACCCGGCCGCACCCCACCCCACCCCACCCCACATGTAAGTAAATATGTGGGGCGGCCGGGGTGCGGTTTTTAAATTAGGGAAGCCAATCCCGGGATCCCGGGAATCCCGGGATTGGGCATTTTTCAATCCCGAAATCCGGGATTGAAAAAATGCTCCGGGATTGGCTTCCCTACTACTGACTATTCAACTATGTATTTTTTCCCTCCAATGGTAAAAAACATTGACATGTTTTTTTGTTTTTTTTGCAGAATTTAGTAGAAGCAAATAGACATCTTATTCATGTGCAAGATGTATATCTACTCAATTGTACCAATGAGGACATTAGTGCATCCCTAAGGTAATGTAGTGCTTAGATAATTTGTTGTTTGTGCCGATTAATCTACTGTATTGTAATTATTGCATGCAGACACCAATGACTTAAACCAGAAATGTTTATATACTGTTGAACCCCATGGCGGAACTTGTGGGTGGTGAGCTCAGGTGCAAAAAAAAGTCCTCCCTTAGGTTAACTCTCTTTCTTCGAGGTCCATGGTAACCACAGGGTGACATTGGGGTTGTAGACGGATCCAGAGGACCGTGTACCAATCAGTGAAGCTTTCAAAGTTTCCCAGGATGCATGGTCCCTCTCCCCTATAACCCTGCCTCCATGCTCAGCTCCTCAGTTTTGTTAGCCAGCCGTTAGCAGGAAACGGAGAAGGAAGAGGTCAGATAGAACACATGCCCAAGTACCCATACATACTTCTATAGCACAAAGACATGATTAAGGTCATGTAAGGTCACAGTGGGCTATATTTTCCTCAGGCTGATTTTAGGGGGGGTGCCCTGTGGTTACCATGGACCTCGAAGAACGAGTTAGCCTAAGGTAGGTCTACCATAACTCTCATTTTCTACTTCTTCGGGTTCCATAGTTCCCACAGGATGACATAGGGGATTTCTCAAAGCCGTATTTAAGGGAGGGAATTTGCCTGAGGTGTCAGAAGTACCCGACGACCTGGGAGGTGAACGTGTCAAATGCATAGAACTTTATGAACAGACAACCACGTTGCAGCCTTGCCTTGCACAGTTGTTCTGCAGATGCTCCACGGCGTGCTGCCCATTATGGACCTACCGCTGTGGTGGAGTGTGCCTTTATTGACAATGGTATGGGAAGATTAGCCTGTTGGTAGGCTTGATGAATTGCCATGTGGATCCAGCGAGCAAGCGTCTGTTTGTTCGCTGGCCAACCCTTTTTGTAGAATCCATAGAGCACGAAAAGATATAGGGCTTAGCAGCCACTGAGGCCTAGCAGGCTGCATTGTATTAGGCCCTTGATGGCTAACCTTGACACTCCAGCTGTTGTTGAACTACAAATGGCAGCATGCTCTGCATCAGATTTAGCATGGCCAAAATAGAAAAACTGAAGCAGAGCATGCTGGGATGTGTAGTTTAAAAACCTCTGGAGTGTCATGGTTAGCCAGCAAGGTATTAGGCAGTAGTTTTTGCATGGCTACCATATTCTGTGCCAAGGTCTGTACTGTGGTCCATAAGGTATCAACCCATGGCGGAGGGGTTTGTACCACAGGGGGTGTTGCTATAGGAGGTGGAAGGCAATCCACTAGCGCAGTGGTTCCCAAACCTGGTCCTCAAGTACCCCCAACAGTGCATGTTTTCCAGGTCTCCACACAGAATCACAAGTGACATAATTAGCGGATCTTTTAAAATGTGTCTGAATAATGAGTGCACCTGCCGGGTGACCTGGAAAACGTGCACTGTTGGGGATACTTGAGGACCAGGGTTGGGAACCACTGCATTAGGGTGCCCAACAACTGTTGGAAAACTAATGTGGCAGAGGACTGGCCAGGGGGGATATAGCAATTGACACACAGCCCCTCCTGGATGATATCCTGCTCAGACAAGACTGCAGCACAAGCCTTGCATGACAAGAGCTTGGGAGACTCTGAATGCGCCCCCATTTGGACATAATGAATTAACCCAAGGAAGGGGGGGGGGGGAAATGGCAGTATACAATAGGTATAACCTGAGAGGAAAACCTAGAGTTATACACCAAATGTATGTGACCTGAGAGGATGAGAGGATAAACCGGTACTTGTGTATTATCTGGGCTCCCGATTTTTTCATTGCATGCCACTACTTAAGGCATGCAATGCAATGCAATGCAATGCAATGCGATTTTTAATTGTATAGTCAACCATGGGTGATTTCATACCCCCACTATCCAACTACGTATGGAGTTGATTTTATATAGTGTGGCGAGCGCAGCGAGGCGAGCGGACGCGGATTACTTTACATGTATTCTGCGTCTCCTCGCGGGGCTCGCTGCGCTCGCCACGCTATATGAAATCAACTCCATGCGTAGTTGGATAGTGGGGGTATGAAATCACCCATGGGTGACTATACAATTAAAAATCTGGTCTTTACAATGAAAAGTCGCATTGCCTGAATTGTATGCCACCATATTGCATGCGATGCGATGCAATGCGATGCAATGCGATGCAATGCAATACAATGAAAAAATCGGGCGCCCAGATATTACACAAGTACCGATAAACCTCTAAATCTTCCTTAGAAGATATAAGAGAAAACAGGGACAGCAACAAGTTACTGACAGAGCAGGAAAAGAAATAGACTAGCACTTTAAGTCACATACACAATCACTACCAAAGTAGCTGGCTGAAGCAAAGTTATGATACTGAACCCCGATCAACCACTGTACCTTATGGAGTAAAGCCCTGTACACACACATCGATTTGCTTATGATTCGATGCTAGATTCGATTTTCTATTATATCTGGCATTACATCTTTCCATTCGATTTGGCATTAGATCTGTACTTTTGCATTAGATATCGAATGTACACATTCAATTTACTAGATCGAATTCGATATTCCTTTGGCTGCACAGTAGATTTTTCGGTACTTGTTTCTTAGCACGGCGCCACTGATTTTAATTGTATGCAATCGGGTTGCAAAAATCGGGCCAAATTGCATGCAATGCGATTGACCCAACCGACCCGATTTTTTACATTGGAACCAATGTTAAATGGTCCCTGAGACCTGATTTTACATTGGCCCCAATGTTAAATGCCCCCCATTTTTCATTCTATGCCCCCCCATTGTTAACGCCACGCCACGATCAGCGTGAACCTGAAGCGTGTCGAGCACAGCTAGCCCGGGAGGGACGGCGGTACGCGTCCTCTGACCTTTTCATACCCCCACTATCCACGTTGGCGTGGAGTTGATTTTATATAGTATGGTGAGCGCAGTGAGCATTACTTCACAGGTATTACGCATCCCCTCGCTGCGCTCGCCACACTATATAAAATCCACTCCAAGCTGACGTGGATACTGGGGGTATGAAAAGGTCGGAGGACGCGTACCGCCGCCCCTCGCGGGCTCGCTGCGCTTGCCACGCTTCGGGTTGGTGTTCATCGTGGGGTGGCGTTAACAATGGGGGGGGGGGGGGGGATTTGACAGAAACTACCCATCAGGGTGGGTATACTATCAAAAATTGGGTATGGGGGGCCATTTAACATTGGTTCCTATGTAAAATCGGGTCCATCACATTGGTTGCATTGTATGCCATTATAATGGCATACAATGGACCCGATTTTACATAGGAATTTAACATTACATACAATGCTTACAATGTAATATCGGGTCACGTCATTATAATGGCATGTGATGCACCCGATTTTACATTTGTAAAAGCAAATCTATAAGCAAAATCGAATCGGGAAAAATCGATGCATGTGTACAGGGCTTAAGTGGGATGAAGGTGCCTGTGAAAACGTTACAGCGTGTGGACGATTTCACTGGGGAGACTGTACCCGCACTCTAGGAGACTCTGGCCGCGATGCAGAAGATGGCTGCCGGACTCTTTTTTTTTCCAAAATGTTTTTATTGAGAGTTAGCGTATAAAACACAATACAACAAGAAAAGTGAAGATGAAAATTGGGACAACAATTAGTGATGCTATAATGACTATGATATCTTGACAGCGTATAGTCCTGTGTATGTAAAGCACTAATAAAGTACAATGAAGTTAAATAGTCTCTGTGAGTCTTCTTGATTGATCCTTGCGGTAGAAAAATTACTCATAGACAAGGTGTTATATCAGCACGATATCTCTGGGATGTAGATTGTACAGCAGATTCTTGAGAGAAAGTGCCCTGTCTGCCAAGGGATGTTGATGTGTTCTGATGTAATAGCATAGAACTGCAACATTTTATTTTACTATTAATTCTAACATATATGGATAATAGTTAACCAAACTATACAAAACAAATTAACAGAGAACAAGAGCAACGCATCACCTTCTTTCAGTATCCGGAAGCCATCGGTCCATCCACAGAGAGGCCACTAGCATAGGTTGAGCCAGATATAGGGAAAGGAATTAGGGTTGGTCAGAGGAGAATAGGGTCGCTATTGGCCAGTAGTTGGTGAGAGTACCACGTGGTGCGGTGAAAACAGTTACGTATTGCTGTTTTAGTTTGAGGGGGTAGGGTCTGTATACATTTTTCCCAGCATCGAAAGAGAGAAGATGTAAGTTTTTCTTTATGAAGGGAGGCTTCCAGCCAATCCATGGTGAATAAAAATAAAAGTCGTGTCGTGGCCATATCAACGGTGGGGGCGGCAGTGTGAATCCACTGCTGCAGTATGGCTTTCCTGCCCACTGTGGACAGGATCATCACCAGCTTCTTAGTATATTTGGGAATTTGGGGTTGATCAGCTAGACAGCCAAAGAGTGCCCAAGGGATGGTGCATTGGAAAGAGATATTTCATTTTGTTGTGCCATAAAAGCAGAGGTCTCTCCAGAATTTCTGGACGGGTTGACATTCCCAGAAGCAATGCATGAGGCCAGCATTATCTGTAAGACATTTAGGGCACTTAGAGTCTGTTGAAAGACCCATAGCGTGTCTTCTTTTAGGTGTCAAGTATGCTCTATGGAGCATCTTATATGTCATTTCTTGGTATGTACTTGCCGAGATCAGTTTCAGATTAAGTTGGAATGACCTCACGATTGCCTCCGGGGAGTATGAGGGGATTTCTGTGGCCCATTTGGCAATCTCTGGGATCTCTGTTTCCGGGTCAAGTTCTGTTCGAATACGGGAGTAGATAATGGATGTAGAATATGATGTAGTGCGGTAAAGGGAGTCGAGGGGGTTTGTGAAGTCTTTGGCGTGTAGTTTGGATAGTATGGATCGGAGGTAGTGAGATGCTTGGAAGTATGCAAATCTATGTCTAGGTAGTAGACTATATTTTTGCGAAGCTTCTGCAAATTTGAGTGGGGTATTGGAGGTATCCAATAGGTTTCGCAGGACCACAATCCCCATCCGTTTCCATTCTATGAAAGGGGATTGAGCCTTCCCATTTTGGAAATCCAAATTTCCTGTTAAGGGTAGGAATAAGGAATGGTAGTGCTGGAGTTTTAGTGATTTCCGAATCTTTTGCCAGGCTTGCACAGTCGAAAGTATAAGTGGATTGTCTTGTGTTAGGGTTCCCAATAGGGAGGGTTTAGCATGTAAAAGGTATGCCAGGGAGTAGGGGGGGGCAGAGCTGGGAATCCAGTGCTACGTCTGTGTAGATACCCGAAGACCGCACCCAGTCCAAGGCATAGCGTGCGAGACAAGCTAGATTGTATTGTTTAATATTGGGTAGGTTAAGACCCCCTCTGGAGGGCATTTGTGATAGTTTCTTATAGCTGATTCTCGGGCGTTTTCTATGCCAGATAAAGCGCGAGATAGCAGTTTTTAGGGATGTTAAGTCCTGTTTGGTTACTAAAAGAGGGGTCATTTGTAGGACATATAGTTTAGGGAGGCTGCCGGACTCTTGAGAGAGCAGGAAAAGAGAAAGAACAGCTATCTGGGTGGCAGATTGGCGCCTGCACTCCGGCCACGCTGTCTGAGGTAGAAGGCTCCTTCGTCGAGTACCTCTCTTGACCGTGGTCATGGGGGAGTTCCAGTGCCGGCAGGAGAGAGGGAGCTGCCACACCGCCGTCAGTGATTGATGGCAGTTGCAACCCAGCTGCATATGCTCAGTGTAAAAATAAAAGCTTCTTTGGGATGATCTCTGAGGTAATCTCAGCTGATTTTAATGGTGCTTCAGCTTCCTACTGGAACCCCAAAAAAATGTGGGGCTGAGCATGGAGGCGGGGTTATAGGGGAGAGGGACCAGGCATCCTGGGAAACTTTGAAAGCTTTGCTGATTGGTGCCACGGTCCTCTGGATCCGCCTACAACAACCCCGATGTCACCCTGTGGTTACCAAGGAGCCCAAAAAAGAAAATGTAATTTGGCCCCCCTCTTCTACCCCAATCCAAGTTCACAATATGCAACAACCAATGTCCAGGGGACCGGCAAAACCACTGACTTCTCATCATTGCTGGGTGCCCGCACAAAAAGTGACAGAAAGGTGCATCAGTGGTGCGCACCGCCCCCCGAAGACGGCACGCAGATGAGTTGAGATGATCTGTGATGTGTTGCATAAGGTATGTTGTGCACTGTTTGTTTCAGCCTGATGACAATGCCACACTGGCATTGAAACATTGCTATTTTAAAAGGTAAGTATTAATTTAAAGAAGCTTGGAGTGCTGCACCCTTCTGTCATTTATTATAATTTATAAAACAAGGTGTGCCCAAATGAAAAGGAGACTTTTGCCGTATTGGCATTGTATGTAATCACAGTGGGTTAATGTGTTTGCAGATAGATGGCGTGGTGTTTTTCCAGTTGCACATATGTAGTGAACGTCTTTGCCTCTGTTTCTTCATTCATGGAAAGTTGTTTTGCTTGGCCGGATGCATGATGGATTCTTCCAGATCAGTGCAAAGAGCCTTTATCCAATTTCTTCACGCAGATTTCCCCCATCTCTGTCCAACCCGCACTTCAAAGAATGGTCCCATAAAGGCCTAGATTAAGCCACCAAGCTCTTTGACCCTCTTTTGACTCTTCTATTTTCAGTCACTACAAAACCGATATCATTTACAGAGCACACACTTCTTTATGTACCTCCAAGCCCGTCACTATATAAACCCCATAATCTCTCATATAATATCCCCTACACACCCAGATCCTCTTACCCAGACCTTTATGAAGCTTTATAACTCCAGATTTAAAACCTCTTACACAGTACTATTTTTCTGGAAAAATAGGTCCAGGAACTCCAGGTCTGGGGGCGGATCAATTAAATTAAAAAATATATATATAATAGAGAGAGAGAGATAGATCTATATATTGTATTTAGAAACAAAGGCACTCACAGGTGACTTTAAAATACAATTTATCTTATGAAAAGTAGATTTTCAGTTCCTGATGATGTCATATTTAATTAGAGGTTCAGGAACGGAGTTCCTGCTGAAAAATAGCACTGCTCTTACATATATGACATGCTGTTAGACACACTCCCGGATAAATCCAGTGAGAGCTTATGTCAATCATGGGTAACGGATATACCTGGCGTGACCTCCCCGGCAGTCCTGATTGCAACGTACACAGACTCTCTTAAAATACTCCAGTCATCCTACCTCCAAGAAGTAAATTTTAAGACAATCCATCGCCTTTATATCGCCCCTGCCCAAACCAAACATTTGTGCATAGACGCAACAGGTGAATGTCACAAATGTGGAATGAGTAATGCCAAATTCCTGCATTGCATGTGGGCATGTTCAAAAATACTAAAGTTCTGGCGTAAGGTCCTCCATTTCATCAAATCACTATCACCCTGACCTCCCACCTGACCCTCATGTCTATGCCTCAACTTCAATAACTGGACGATCCCATATACCATGACTCAATTCACCCCTCTCATATCCATTATTTTGACACTAGCAAAAAAAACCATCCTCTTGCACTGGACAGAATCTTCCACCCCATCTTTGTGCGAACTCAAAAGCAAACTACTCCAAATTCTATTATTTGACAAGCGCTCGCTAACACGAAATTTATACGCGACTAAAACCCTGTTTAAAAAAAAATGGATACCCTTTATAGACTCCTTAGAAGAACCCCAACGCTCTCAAGTTATGGCGGGTATATGAAGATGATTGTTTTTTTTTAATTTAGTAATTTTTATTGAAACAAATGCCTGTGGGGGAATTCTTGCCTTGAAAGGCAAATTGCAGTATCCAGGTGACATCTTGGTAACCCACTAGGACAGGAGAACCAGACATCATTTATGATGAGCACAATTATAATTTAAACACGGTACGCACAATTTAATTTGAAATCAGTTGTAGATTTCAACTTACCACACTAGAGAGCGCTGTTTTCTCATTCTTTCTTCTAGTACACATTCACCCGAGACGTCGTAACAACGCCTCAAAAGGAAAAAATTTAGCAGTCACCTTTATTAAGGGTGTGTGGTCGGAAGAGGATCTTCCTGTGACAAAAAGTGATCTGGACTTATATACAGATAAATCTGGGTTGTTTAGCGCTTTACAGTATCCCCCATTTTTTGAGATTATATATATATATATATATATATATATATATATATATATATATATATATAATACACACACACACACACACACACGTAGATATAGGGCAATAATTATCTTTTAAACTAGTTTAATGGCTTTGGCATGATATACAATTTGGCTGAAATTTTTTATGCATGCGTTGTATTTTTTGCTATTTCATGGAAAACATAACATTATACCTGCCAAAGGCTGACTGATAAGGACAATGTGAAGCTGATCACCTAATCACTGGTGCTCATGTTTTTGTCCCCCTGTTCATTTACTCCTGGTTTCCCTTCTGACTAGTATTTTTTGGAACATATTGTGTGCATTCAATAATGACAATGTTCTGATAATTCTGATTTCCATATGTTTATAATGTTTATATCAGGATCTACAACCACATCAGTGACTTGAGCCTTTTTCTATTCAACGATGCTCTGGTGATATCCAGTCGGCATATATCCTATATACCCTTTAAGCGCACATCAAAGACCTCCCACCAGTTTATGGCATCGGTTTCCCTTCCACGGATACTCATGGAAGACATTGCAGACACTAAATGTAAGTGTAAATACAGCATATACATTAAAGCCACTGAAGAATTGCTGAATGTTAATGAGTCATTGCAAAACAAATTAATTGTGAACATTTGGTACAGTATTGCAGATTCTTCTTCCTATTGACAATAGACTCTTTCCCATCAAATAATTTTATTTGTAATGTGATCCTTCCATGCTATTGAATGGTCTGTACAGTAAAAAGGGTCAATTAACGATAATTATTACATGTTCAAAACCTGGACACAGGCTAATGGTTACCTGGTTGCTATACAGAATTATTTAATCTGAGGAGCAGAACACTTTCTCTTACCTCCACTGGCTGCTTGTAAAATGGCGATGTTTCAAGATTGGCTTACTGACAATAAAATCCCTACATGACCAGGGCCCAAGGTATCTGAATAAACCTCCTTTTTCCATACTTCCCTACTCAATTGCTACAATCTATAGGTGGCCCGTGAGCAGTACCTAGAATCCCCCAGAATTCATCTTTTGTTCAGCTTTTAGCCATGTGACTTACTGTGGATCTGGCTACCCTGCGGGGCTTGCGAGCACAGCAAGCCCCGCAGAATACACATCAAGTAATACGTGTCCGCTCTCCATGCTTCGGGCTTGTTTTCCGCTGCGCTCGCCACACTTTATAATATCAACTCCATGCCAACGTGGATAGTGAGGGTATGAACAGGTTGCGAGGACACCACGCTTCGGACTGATGTGGATAGTGAGGGTGTGCTAAATCGCATCGTATGCAAATTGCATGCGATATTTGCATGCGATGCGATCTGCAGGGAAGTGCCGCCATGAACCTACACAAATACCAGCATTTCCTTATTGTCCCTTTAGTATCTCCATGTTCTCTCTACTTTATGAAAAGCTTCTGTGCTATATTTTAAGCGTCTTGAGACCTATTGAAGAAAGCACTGTAAAAAAAGAGTAATATACACACATTTTATTGTCTCTGTCAATTATATATGTACAAGTTATTGGTCACTGAACATAAAACTGCAAGAATAAAATCAGATAAATACAAATGACCTTTATGAAGATTACTGTGGTAAATCTAAATTAGTAAACATTTATTGTTATTTTGCTGTTACAGATGCAAAGAATGCGTTTGTTCTACGAGGACCAAAGCGTCAGTGGATCTGTTCTACTGCGACAGAAGAGGACAAGTTTACCTGGCTCTCTGCAATTCAAAGGGCTATCCATGCCAGTATTAAGTGATAAATCAAACAAGAGTGCATTGTTGGAAACTAGAAACCGTTGCAATAATTCGCTTTTATTTGTGTATTACACCAGAAGAGCAAAATTCCTATAAGCAGCACTCAAAACCGCAATAACATATGGAATTCTGATAGATATCCCTGATCCCATATGTTATTGTCTGAAAAATTGCCCAGAAAAATGGGCTTTAATTGGATAGCCTGATCAAATAAAATTAAATAAATCAACCTAGTTTATTTTTTATTTTTTTCCATGAGAAAAATAATCAGGGTTAATTGAATATCCCCTAGAAATTTTGCATGACCAATCATGAATAAAAATAGAAACTTGGCGTATATTAAATTAAAATCTTTCATGAAATTGCTAATTTGCTGGGCATATTCTTAATGTATAAATGATTGCATAAATCTTCAATAACCCATTCCTTGCTTACTGTAAATTAAATTCTTAACCCTTTGAGTGCCAAGTGAATGTCAAAATAGGTGTGAAAATTGGGAAGCATTTTTATTCATCATAATGACCTGTAATGTTTCCCTTATATGAAAAAGTTTTTTTTGGCGCAACTTTTTTATTTGAATTTATATAACAAATGTAAGCAACGCTGGCATATTTCAGATGTTGGCTTGCAAAGGGTTAAAATCTGTCCAATATAATATTGCATTTATTTCATTAGGGGTATAAAGGGCATATTTATCAATGTTTTTCACTAAAATAATGTTAAAACTGATTGCAATAAGAATAACACAATGTGTAAATAGTGTGAAAACATCGATCACTGGATTTTTGAGATACAGCTCTCCCTACCCTAATAATCCGTTCTGTGCCAAGCATAGGCTTTTTTTATAATGGAAGACAAGAAAATACCAAAGGAAGTCGCGCTGGGAACCACTCAATGTAATTAAACCAAAATTATTTTATCAATAGGAATAATATCAATATTAATAATAATAAGACAGTCGAATGGATAATTAATAAAGCATTTTATATTATTCAAAGATAAGATATAGGCATAAAAAATTATATCATAACATTTAATAAATGTACATATAGGTACCGGCCGATACCATTTTTATCTTTTTTTTTTTCTTTTTATTTTGTAAGTAAAAATGAAAAGAAATAAACACACACACACACACTTGATCTTTGATAAAGCCGCCGACAGACGAAGGCGAGGAAACCCGTCAGTTCTGCATATCTTTTTATCCATCCAACGCCGGCCGACACGCGGGAGTGACTTGAGAACCTGGGCAGAAGTTGTTTAATAACAAGGTACTCTGGCTTTTAGCAACAGTTACCATTTCAGCAATCTCTCCAGTTAATGGATACATTGGGGGGTATTCAATGCCGCAGCGAGCGGCCGGCGAGGGGGTTAAACAGCGAGGATTGCAGAAAACCAGTGATCCTCGCTGTTTAACCCCCGCGCCGGCCGCTCGCTCTATTCAACGTTCTCGGGAAATCCTCGCCGTCACAGGACGGCGAGAATTCCCCAAAACAGCGAGACCCGCGGCTACTGCAGAAAACTCGCAGTTTTTAGCCGCGAGTCTCGCTGCTTCTGGAGCCGCATCCGCCAATTCCCCCTCGCTCAAAAAACGGAGCGAGGGGAAATTGGCGTATGAGGGGGCTGTGTTCAATGCTGTCAGGGTGAGTGGTGACAGCGAGCAGGAAGCCCTGCTCGCTGTCACCACTCGCAAACAGCATTGAATACCTGCCCTTGTCTCAAGATGCTTTGAATGACTGAAATTCAGTGGATCATCAATCAGTCTATATCCAGGAAACAAACTCCTGTGATTTCTGCACACTTAATTTTATACAAAGCAATTGAAGTCTTTTCATTTTTACTCACCATTTTTATCGATTTTTTTTTCTTTTTCTCCTATTGATAAATTAATTTTGGTTTAATTACATTGAGTGGTTCCCAGCATGACTTCCTTTGATATTTTCTTGTCTGGCTTTTAGCGATTGGTTATCCCGCTGAGTCAGCAGCTGGAACCCCGTTGATCTAGGGCATGGGTCTTCAAACTGTGGCCCTCTAGATGTTGTGAAACTACAAATCCCAGCATGCCTTGCCACAGTTTTAACGCTCCCTTATAGCAAAACTGTAGCAAGGCATGCTGGGATTTGTAGTTTCACAACATCTTGAGGGCCGCAGTTTGAAGACCCATGATCTAGGGTTATGTTAGCGCTCATTCTTCTTTGTTGTTTTTTCTATAATGGGTGCAGGGTGCACACAGGCCCCTAGGACCAGGGGGGCCACACAGCCCAAGCATCCCACCTCTGGAGACCGAAATCATTCTAAAAATGGCCGCTGTGGGCATTTCCGAGTGATTTGCTCATGCGCAGGCGCCATCTTCCAGGAGACCTGAACATGCTCAGTGGACTCTGTAATGCCAGAGAGAGGAGGGTTGCACATAGGTCCTCTCCTCTCTTAAAATGCTCCATGGGTAATGTGAAATAATTCCAGAAGCTCAATAACCCCTTCAGTGGCGGGTTTCTTTTAGGGAGTGCTCCCCACTGGGCGAGTTTTTCCTGGGGAGCGCTACCTAAAAACCCTCACCACTATGATGAATAAAAATGTTTGCTTGGCAATTTCACACACATTTTGACAAATTTGCTTGGCACTCAAAGGGTTAATATTATCAGGTACACCGGAAAACTTAAAAGGTGCCCATACACGTTACAATTATTGTATACAATATTGCATCTCATCTCGGTTTTGCGATGAGATAAGATCTAGTACAAAAAGTATGTGCAAAACCGAGATGTGATGAGATGCGATATTATATACATTATTGTATGCAATAATTGTAACGTGTATGGGCACCTTCAGAAAAGAGTGCACACAAACTATAGGTAATGACAACACTGAAGGAACATGGTAGCATATGGGTTTTGATAGCATATCAAGTGCCTATTTTTCACAGAACATCTGCCATGGTGCCTCCCATTTCAGACTGAAAAGCAAGGGGCTGCTATGCTGTGAGATATACAAAGCTTGATAAATACAACAGCAGTAGCCTTTCCCATCAGTGGCTACTGTAACACCATCTAGTCCAAAGGTTATCTTAATGGTGTGTACACATGGTAGATGTGCCTTAAGATCCTATCCATGATCTGATCAGATAGGATCTTAAGGCACATCCGATTTGCATCCTATCTTGACTATATGGTGCAGATCTGCACTATATAGACAAGGCAGCCAAGACTTTCTGGCTTCCGATACATGAACGCGCATCGGGATCGGATCGGGATCGCATCCGATGCCGATCTGATGTTGACTATATCGTCAACATCGGAAAGGAAATCGGACCGTGTGTACACAGCATAAGTCCTCAGGACCCCACACAGTGCATGTTTTGCAGGACTCCTCTCAGAATCAAGTGAAATAATTAGCACCACCTGTGGATCTTTTGAAATGTGTCAGTCAGTAATGAGTGCACCTGGGCATCTGGCGGGTGACCTGGAAAACTTGAACTGTGTGGGGTCCTGAGGACTGAGTTTGAGAACCCCTTATCTAGCCTATGGGCTACTGAAGAGTGGTTTTTTTTCAGAGCTGGATCTGTTCGAGCCTCTCCATCTGACTCCAGTGCTGCATGCACTTTGATACCTGGTTTTCTGCAAGTGCCAACGTTGTCTGAGTGATCCCTTTCAGCTCTTCAATAATCAAGTGCACAATGCTAAATTCTTGAGGATTATTAGAAATGGAGGACCCGAGATAACAGGAGTAAACAAAACCCAGCATCCCTGGGCACAATAACTAACAACCCAGAGTTGCTATCACCAAAATACTTCTATGCACACCCAGAAAGGAAAACATCAGAATGGTTAAAATATTGTGCTGTTTTATTGGTGTAAAAATCACACTTTTGCTAGTTCTGATTCTGCAGAGATACATCCATGCACTGTAACATCTATGATCCCACAGCCAGAATAAGCTATTAAATACAATAATTGCTGTTAGTCAGCTTTCAATGCAAATTTACATATGAGATCAAAAGGTGTTTATAATACAATATAGAACAAAACCCTATTACAGTACATCAACCTGAAGAGCAGGATACACTCAGGGAGTTTGTTGCTATTAGTAAAGCCTGTCTATGTCAAAAGAGTAAGGCCTTCGGGCAAGGTGGGAAATAACCCAGAAACATACTGCTTTGGAAAAGACTGATTTGTCAGAACATGGATGAAGGAAAAAAAAAAGTGCAATATGCACTGACGAGGGGATTGTTCAAATTCATTCTTCAGACGTGCAAACACAATAGGAAGATACAAATGCTAGTTTAAAACTCATGTAGATCATGGCAATGATTGGCGATTCACCTTGATATTTATTTATTTTATGAACTATGGAATACTATTGGGTACTGTTCTGAAGTTAGTAGGTTTCAATATACTAATGGACCTAAACCCTCTGTTCACTAGAATATACATTAGGGTAGTCATGTGTTTGGTACACAGACATTATTGTACAAAATAGAGGATTTTCCATCCGGATTGATAAAAACAATCCAGCCTGAAGCTCTCTGAAGTGAACGCAATTCATGGCACACTATTCAGTGTATACGTGACGGATTCTATCAGGCGTATGAAGTAACATAGTGCAAATATCTCTGGTCACTGTGGGCTCCAAAATATTTATTTCCATTGTCTAAATTGAAGTAGATTGCTTAAAGCGTAATATCTGATTTGTTGCTACGGGTTACAGCACATGGTCTTTGCACCATATTATAAAATAAGACTTAAAGCATCTTGTAGTGTCCCTTACACATGACTAGAGCATTATAATGTGCATGCTAGGAGACACTGTAAGGGAGGTTCAGGGTTGGCATAGGTCAGATGGTTATCAGTTCTTTGAACTAGTGTGAAGTCCTAGGAATATGGCAAAGGAACAGAGGCACATCATCATTGTAGTGCGGAACTGGAAGCCAGGGGCTGGTATAGAGCAGGTAGGCTGTTATCACATAGTGGCCATTCGTTTACAGGTGAGAAAATGGCCGCAATTGTTCCAGTTGAACTTCCAAAGATATCCTTTCTTCAAGAACATCCTAAAATAAAATAGAATTTGTAATAACTGAATGTACTAATACTGACAAGGTTAAATACAGATATAGGTTTTTTTTCTGGTTGATTTGCAAGGCTGCGAATTCGCAGCCTTGTAAATCCACCAAACCCCACCCGGCGCATGTCTGCCCATCCGCCCCTCTCCGCAACGCGGGTTTGCCCGCACAGGCTGCGATTGGATGTTTAGCATAAACATCCATTCGTATGCCACGGGTAACCTCCCACATCTTTCGATGGTCGCCGACCATCGAAAGATGTGGAAGGTACACGCATATAAAAGTGACTTAAGTCCCTTCCATATGCGTGCACGCTGGGACGGATATGGATGGGCAGCTGACATCCGGTGATGTCAGCTGCCAGCCCCCCGCTTCACCGCCTCATTACCATGAGAACACCCAGCATTCTCATGGGAACGCCCATGTAACGCTGGGCGTTCCCATATGATAATGGGGCAGCCCGGTGCCCCCCGCACGCCGTGTAGGGTGCGTGCACTCCGCAAACTGAAAGTTTGCCGTGGGTGCACACAGCCTATGTCTGCACATGCGCAGACACGCAACATGTGTGTGAATAAGCCCCGCAGGGTGCACACCTGCAGTCGCACCAGACCGCCCCGATCAGTGGCGTCAGGTCCTGAAAAAAATCGGTACTTGTTTCCTAGCACGGCGCCCATCGCATTCCATACTTATTGGTGTGCGATGTGATATTCATGTTAAATTAACAGGAGTGCTTGTACAATGAAATATCGCATAGCATTGCATGCCAGTAAATGGTATGAGTTGCGATTTTTAATTGTACAAGCACCCTAATGGGTGCTTACAATGTTAAATGCATCCCCATTGTCAACGGCAACCCCACTAAAAATGGCAACCCCAAGCGTGGCGCTACATGTCGGCGTGGAGTTGATTTTAGATAGTGTGGCTAGCGCAGCGAGCCCCGCAGAATACGAGCCCGAAGCGTGGCGAGCAGACGCGGAATACATGTAAAGTAATCCGTGTCCGCTCGCCACACTAAAATCAACTCCACGCCGATGTGGATAGTGGGGGTATGAAAAGGTCGTAGGACGCGTACCGCCGCTTGGCACGCTTCGGGTTGGCATTGATAGTGGGGGTGGCATTGCATTTAACATTGCTTGTACAATTAAAAAAATCTAATCGCATGCGATGTGCTAGGAAACAAGTACCAAAAAATCTGCTAGTGTCAAGCGTGTTTCTTTGCCAAAATGCAGTTTCATTGCAATCCGATATGTCACCAGGGTGCACCAGTAGTTTGTGCTGATTAATTTGATTTGCTTGACACCTGCATATCTGTGTCACTCCATTACGCTTTGTACAAAAAGACTCAAGGCCGGTAGTTTATCTCTCTCCACTTTATCACCTTTTGAAGCTTGATACATCTGGCCCTCAGTTGCACAGATAACACAAGTATCTAATATTAAATTAATCCTCAGACTCCTGGTTCGTCCTTGTCACATCGCATGTAGACTAGCACATTTTTGGGTCGCGGCCGGAACCAGCAGATTAGTACAATACCGGGCAGCTCACACACATTAAGCATCTTATGCAATATGGCGTATAAGGCTAGTTGTAAAAAGACACATTTGTATGTAATTTAATATGAAGGCGTTTGCAGTGTTGCATTTGCGTTGCCTTTCAGTACCTCAGGGTGAATAAAATCAATGAGCTCTAATCTTGACAACTTTTAAGAGCCTAAAATACTTTGCTTGTGATCACCAATTGCCTTCTATGCGGTTATGCAATCTTATTTGCCACTCTCCTCGATTTAATCAGTGCTTGCACCTTTTTTCAAGCTCCTATCCTAATGCTGTGTACACACGGTGAGATATGACATAAGATTTTGACTATTTAGTCAAATTTGCATGCAGATCACACAGGTTTTTTACCTTGAGATCCCAATGCGCGCTCCTATGACAGCACAAATCGAAACCCAGATAGACAGGGTAGCAATGACTATATAGTGCAAATCGTATGTAGATTGTATGAATTGTATATAAATAGTACAGTTAGCAAAGATTGCATAGAACTCAAATCTTAAGTTGAATAGCAAGGGAATCTTACCGTGTGTACACACCATTAGTGTCCCACTGTAGAATAACGAAGCAACGGTACTTGTGTACTATCACGGCGCACATCGCATCACAGACCATAAGGCATGCGATGCGATATTTCCCCCGATGTCATACAATGTTAAAATTGTATAGCATTGTATATGGCATAGAATGCCATGCGATTTTAAATTGTATACGCACCCTAATGGGGGCTTACAATGTTAAATGCACCCCCCACGCCACCCCCACTATGAACCCGAAGCATGGCAAGTGCAGCGAACCCGTAAGGGGCGGCGGTACGCGTCCTCCGACCTTTTCATACCCCCACTATCCACGTCGGCGTGGAGTTGATCTTATATAGTGTGGCGAGTGTAGCGAGCCACCGAGCACGAAGCGTGGCGAGCCCCACGAGGGGACGCGTAATATATGTAAAGTAATACGCGTTCCCTTGCGGGACTCGCCAGGCTTCGGGCTCGGTGGCTCGCTGCACTCGCCACACTGTATGAAATCAACTCCACGCCAACGTGGATAGTGGGGGTATGAAAAGGTCGGAGGACGCGTAGCGCCGCCCCTTACGGGCTCGCTGCGCTTTGGGTTGGTGTTTATACTGGGGGAGGTGTGGGGGTGCATTTAACATTGTAAGCACCCATTAGGGTGCTTATACAATTTAAAATCGTATAGGGGGCTTAAATCGTATCGCTGTGCATCGGTTGTATGACATGTGATGCGATTAAAAATCGTGCAACTTAATATCGGGGGCGCTGTGATAATACACAAGTACCGAAGCAACACTGCCACAAATAGCACAACTTGCAGGATCGTGCTTGAAGAAAATAACATGCAATGTGTGTGGTAATATAGCCTGCGGAATCTGTGGATGGAACTAGCTGCAAACGGAATTTGTCTTCAAGTGTACAAAAATAGTGGGGTTACCTTTAACTGCTGCTGTAATTCACTGTTCAGCCGTGCCAGAACTGTATTTGTTTCTTTATTGCGTCGTATTGAAGCCTGGATTGCTTTCTTGTCTTTTCCAGCTGATCTAAAATCACACATGTTATCCATGAATGTTAACTGGGACCCAAGCCTGACATACCTATCTCATACCTGGAGATCTCACCACTCCTGCATCTCACACTGCACTGCAAACATGAAGAAAGCAAATGGAAATCTAGCTGTAGTGTATAGAATTACCATGGAGTTTCTTAGGAACACGTATGCGTGACCGATGGTAGGGATGCCGGCGATCTGAAGACCGACAGTGGCATCCTCCCTACCTAATGCCTTACCATAACCCTCCCCCATTTTGCAGCCTAACCCTAACCATCCCTATGTCTAACCCCTCCCTACTGCCTGATTCACCACTCTTAAATGAACTTCTATGTACAGTACATTTTTTTTATTTTGGCATATAAAATGTTTTAGATCAGGCATGTCCAACGTTGGCCCTCCAGATGCTGTGAAGCTACACATCCCAGCATGCTTTGCCACAGTTTTGCTATTAGAGAATGCTAAAACTATTGCAAAGCATGCTGGGATGTGTAGTTTCAAAACATCTGGAGGGCCAACGTTGGACATGCCTATTTTAGATAATTTTATCCTGGCCGTGCATGTAGCTATCGATCTGTTACATTGTTTATAAAGTTCTTGTGATGATTATGCTTTAAGCTTAAAATGTGCAGCTCGGCTGGAGTGCCCAGCAGTGTCCAGGGAAGCGCATCTCACACCATTTAGTTTTTTATATTTAAAGCCATTAAAATCAAGAATGTTTATAAAAAAAGCTTGTATACATTATACTAAGACAACAACTGAAAGAATAACATTAGCTGACATGTCAGTATTTACTATAGTATTACCTTGGGATAGTTGGCTGGGGGGCCAGTACGTTACTCTGTTTCTGGTTGGGTTCTTCAGCTTCTGGTCGGAGGTCATCTTCCGATTTTAATCGCCTTCGAATAGGCTTAGGAGGAGGAGCAAGTGGCGTGCTGACCTTTCCCTGAGGATTTTGTAGGAAAATAGATACATTGGTATTATTCAGAAAACATTTATTGCAGAAACTAGCCATCGCAAAATTCTAAATAAATAATGCACTGAAAATGAAGACATTTGTGTAGAAGTTATTTTGTTAGCAAAGGAGAAATGAAGGGTTATTTTTAGAATAACTGATGAAAAAGTTGTAATTTCTCCATGCTGCTATATATTATGTTTTTCCATGATATTATTTGTAACAATATTTTTTGGGGGGCTTATTAGTAAAAGTGATCATGAATCCGATAAAAATTCCCATATGCAGACACTGTCTTTCTACAGCATTATACTGAAATTAGAGCTATTTCTGGACGGGCCCACTTGTGACATCAGGCACAACACATGTGGCGGAAGACTTGTAAGTGTGTATGCCCGTTAAGGATGTTAAATAGCGGATTCAAAAAAACCTTATCTCAATTAACAGGAGTTTTGAAAGCAATCTCCAGCTGCTGCAAAGCAGTGCACTCAAATAAAAAATACTAACAAAAGGGAGGAGCTTAGGCTTGCAGAAATCACTTTAATTTAAATGCCAGCTCATATGCTCCCACCAGCAGCCCAGACTACCTGTGTCCCTCAGACTGGATTTCAGAGCAATACTTCATATTTCTGGATCATAGGACTAAAACATCTAGTATTGTACAGACATCGACAATCCTACATACCAGATTGGTAGGGACAGTTGTAACTGGCTTGTCCTCAACACGTCCGTTTAACTTGGCACCTCGAACACCGTCCGCTGGTGGCTTCTCAACCTATGGAGATATGAAGGTCATGTACTTTTCTACTTTAAAAAAAAAATAATAATAATAATGTTGCTAATAGGGGAAGGATACAGATCTAGTTCTTAGCATTTGTATACCAGATTGTAAATTAAACTGTACACAGACATTTTGTTAGCAAGGACACTTTTTTTTCTAACAGACTAACCTGTGAAACTTCTGGATGGTTCTCCGAATCCTCAGCTTCTTGTTCTGTTGCACATGATGCAAATGCTTCGAACTGGCTAAAGTCTGCAAAATTTGGTTGCTCTGGTATTTGCTTGGGAGAAGTACTAGGCAGAGATAAAACCCCTTCAGAGTCCACTGATCGATGTGTGTGTGAGCCGGATGTCTGAGAAGTACAAGAATAAGCACATAATGAAACAAAGGGCACAGCACATATGTCACAGTATATCGTCATACATACCGCACACAGAGACACTTTGCTGGAATTGAATGAATAAATATTTTCCTTTAAAATAATCATTGTAGATATAGTAGTGAGTAAGGAAATAACATTGGCCACCAAATACTATTGGTATAATTCTAATTAACAAAGAAAAAAAATCACTAGTGTGAAAGCATTGGTGCTCTAAGGGATGCACTGCCTTTGGTGAGGGAGGATGTACAGATCACCTCCTACAGAAATAAAATTAGCTACTTTGTGAAGAGCACAAGAAGAAAGATGTGGAATTTGGGCATGCTATAGGGACTAGAATGTACACACCTAGGCTTACTAAAGAGCCCCATACACAGGTCAGATTTGGCCTGTTTTTATCAGATTCCGACAGATCAGATGAATGCTGGCCAAATCAGCTGTGTATTGACATTCGATTCACTGCCCTGTGTGCATTCAATCACATTCCGTGATCATATGTGCTGCACATATGATCTTCAGATTCACCCCCTCCGGATCACATGTGAAAAAAGCACATACAACGTATCGGGCAGCTCAAGGGGGATCGGATGGACATACACTGCTGTGAGACATCAACTGGACACACCGAATGTGCCTTGAGCCCTATTGGAGAAAGTCAGGGAACTCGGTCCTCATTACCCTATGCAGTGCATATTTTGCAGGTCTCCTCACAGAATCACAAGTGAAATAATTAACTCCACCTGCGCACCTTATAAAATGTGTCTGAGTAATTAGTACACCTGTGCACCTGGGTTACCAGCAAAACATGCACTGTGTGGGGTAATGAGGACCGAGTTCCCTGACCACTGCACCATATAAACAAAACTTACTTAACACAAAGCTTTCTAAGATTGGCCATGCATTATCAGTTCCAGGCAGGCATATACCATGGTTCCTTAGCTGAAGGGATACAGTAGTGTTCTTGAACCAGTCCATCGAGGAGCTTACATTTATCAACCAAATTTACATTTCTTAGTAGTCTGTGATCCACCATAAACAGACAGCAGCACTCAACACCTCGATCTACTCTTTCTTAACAAAATGTTAGGCTTTGTGCTTAGCAAAGGTCAGTCCTTTAACATTTTTCTTTGCTCTTAGAAATTCCCTTCTACATACACGCTGATCAGTCTGCATAAGTATCAGCTTGGCTACATGGGTTTCCTATGGTATGTTATGAGGCATTATCATTCCGTTACTACAGTACACAATCGGGTGCAGCTATTATAGTATGTTTGTATTGTATAGTAAATGCTATCACACTCCTTATGTACGCAGTGCCTGATTTTGGTTCACTTGCAAAATCGAATTTTCTTTCTAATGGACAAAACCATATGCACTGCAGGTGGGGCAGATGTAACCTGTGCAGAGTTAGATTTGGGTGTTTGATTTCTGTGCAGAGTAAAAATACTGGCCGCTTTATTTTTACACTGCAATATAGATATCAGTTTAAAGTACAAACCCCTCCCAAATGTAACTCTCTCTCTGCACGTTACAGCTGCCCCACCTGCAAAGCACATGATTTTGTCCATTAGAGAGAGAATTTGTTTTTGCAAGTGAACCAGAATGAGGCCCTCAGTGTATATCGGAAACAAAAATACAGATCAATAATGGACACAATATCAGCTAGCACTTTATGGGTGTTGGTTGTTAATGAGTGCAGCTGACGCAGTGTAATATTACACATATAAAAGGTACTTTTGCAAGGATGCTCGCAGGGAGGAAGTATTTACAAATGTTGCACAGGAGGAAGTTGTACTGTAGAAGGTAACGAATTGGAGGCAAAAGCGCAGGTGTGTCATAGCGGTTTCCTGTGCGTGTCTTCCTACATGCAGAAAACATGGAGCCAGCAGCTCAGTTCCCAAGCTGATATTAGTGAGGCTGCTGGCGATGGCACCAGCATATTTCTGCACATTAAACTGCACATGGAATCACAGCTGTAATTCATTAACAATGGCATCTGAATCAGACCCAGTGTGCCATATTTCTTTATAATTTAGATTTTAATATATTTCTTAAATCATTTATTTACTTTCAGTGACTTCGAGCAGATTCAACAGGACAAACTACTAGTTTATGGAAGTGCTCTAGTTCCCACTGACATGAAACATTGGTAACAAAATATACATTTCAATAAATCAAGAGCATAGTAATGTGTGGCTATACAGCAACAGTGTGTGCGTGAGGACATCTGGTCACACAATACAGAAATGGACTTGAACTGCAGAACCATGAGTGCATTCCCAATGTGCAGTACACAAGGTAATGATTTACTGTAGAACGTCACATATCTATGAAAAACATAGCACATCATTTTTTCCGAATCATAATGCACAGATATAAAGTTGCTCTATACTTGCTTTTACTAAATAGATCTTTTGAACACACACCTAAAAAGCTAGGTTAGTATCTTGTAGTGATACAGTAATTAACATTCTTTCAGTACTCACAAGACTACAGATGGCTCTGCATTATAATGTGACTATACCTGTGTAGGCAGTGGGCGAGGAGGAACAGCAGGAGGGTGCGTAACGGTTGTGGCTTGCGGCTGTCCTGTTATTAAAAGGAAATAAAACACTTACTGGTTTGTACATCAGGAGGCCATTAATGTAAATTTAAAATAAATTAAGTGTACGTTAAGCATAGTTACAGGAAAGGGACTGGAAAGGGGGTGCTAACATTGCAAATTATCCTGACACTTGTCACCTGCAACAATGGTCAGGGCGTGCACCTCAAAGCACAATGTTACTATTTAATGTGCCATTAAATAGTAACATAAGTATGTAGAGAAAACTCTATTACACCACAAATAATAAAAGTATAAGAATATATATGCACTTCATAGCTTTATGCGGGTGCGTGGAGATGCACTTGTCTCATCATGGCTCCGCCCCTTGCTTTAAAATGCCCATATCACGGTGGAGCAGATGTACACCGCTCTGATGTTCTAACCACTGCACACTAATTTGAAAAACGTCATGAATGTAAACCAGTTTTCATTGTTTTTTTAAAAGTAAAATATTAAATAAAGATGGCACTAAAAAAAAAAAAAAAATGCCCAGATTACCAGCTTTAAAAAGCGCTGATGCAATTCAGTGTGTATCACATAATTGCCCCGTCCCCTGCCAGTCTACAAATGCGTGGTGGGCATGGATTGTGCGGATGGATGTAAAGGAATGGGGGGTGGGGGGTAGTTCAACACGATTAATGGGAACCTCCTGGCCGTTCCAGGAGAGCAGGAAAATATTTTTTAACTACAGGTTTGTGATCCAAATGCTATTAAAAGAAATGATGCAACACAACAGTAAGAGGTGGTGAGAAGCATAAAAGGCAACTATAGGTTCTGTATATATTATCCTGTCCGGAACACAGTAACCAGCTCTTTGTTTATACGGCTGACTATGGTTAGATTTGCAATTCGTTTTTCTGTATATACCAAATCCCTGGTGCACACAATAAAATAATCATACAAAAATTTCCTTCATGCTGGAATTTGTTTTGCTGGACACATACCTATCATAGAAATTAAGAGATAATGACCCCCCCCGTCATCTTTATAACTGAACAGTCCATCTACTTAGTATATTTAAGACCAAGGAGGTAGTGGTGCATTTTTTTTTTTTTTATTGAAGTTATGTGTTAGTTACCCAGGAGACAGGGGGAGATCCTCACCTGTTGAGGCTGCAAATGTCCTGTTCATGTCTAAGGATGAGGAGCGAGAATGTGAGGCGTGAGGTCTTGGTGGAGGGGGCGGCGGTGCTGTATTGTCTGGAGAAGTGCCTGAATGAGACCTGTAATATAAGAAAAGACATGTACAGAGAAACATTTAAAATACTAGAAGTCACCTGTACAATCACCGCTTTTCTGTACATTTCTTAATTTGTAAATATATTTAGAAAGAGAAATGTGTCCTGCTGAATGAAAGGAAAGTCACTCTTAAACTGTGTACACACGGTGCAATTTGGTCGCTGAGCGATCTTTGCTTAAAAATCGCTCAGCAATAGATTGCTAAGTGTACTGTTTTCATCAGCAACCAGCTATTTTGGCTGAAAATTGCAAGCTATTCTGTCTCAACCTCATTGTGACTAGAAATCGCTGGTGCACAGCACATTGAGCCATAATCGGAGGTGCATGCGCCTGTGACCAGCGACCATGAAGGGCTGGCTGCAGGAGAGCTCTCCTGGTGAATTATCTCCCACAGCACATGAAATCACTGGCAATATGGTCGCTCAGCGATATGTGCTGAAATCGCTCCCCGTGTGTAAACAGCTTTAGCCTTACACCTATGAAGGTGACATATATACTGCACAACCCACATAAGTCTTACATCCGTGCTCTCCCCAAAATTTTTCTTCTAACAGAGTGGCATCAAGAAGTAAGCGAGTGGGGACTTCACAATAAAAAGTGGGGCGCTGCACTGTCATAGGGTGTGTGTCTAGCACCGCCTATTGACACTCATTGCAACAAAAGTCTCTTAACCTGGCCACCACACACACTAAAAACAGGGTCAGTGCGCGACGAAGGAGTGCGCCAAAAATGTACACCGTAATGCCCATATTATACCACATGCTGTAATGTCCATTACATATAATGGACTAAATAAAGTTGCTCTGTTTTTTTTTGCTCTGTTGCCAGGGTCACATGCTCATGTTCAGGCTTTTTTTTTTACCTTTCCTAAATTCTAAGGAAATTTCATAATTGTACATGACCTTTTTAACTTAACATATTTAATGTATATACAGGTCGAGTATCCCGTATCCGGGCATCCATTATCCGAATTATTCCAAAAACCGTGGTTTAACTGATGTTTTCTTAAATATCATGGATAGCTGGATAACCGACAAATGAAAATTACCCCATGTAGTAGCTTCATTTAATGCAATTGGTTCTTAGAAGTTCCTGAATGTTTGCAGTAATATATATGAAAACTAAAAATTGCTCATTAGGACTGGAAAGGGTCAACATTTTAGTGACGCTAACAATAGGGATTTATTTTTTAAAGGGCGCCCGTTAAATTGGCTGCTGCTGTGACAATATTTCCTTCTGCTTCTTAAGATCCCCATATATACTTGTCCGATTTGGCCAGAATTTCACCCGAGTCTCGGGGGCGAGAAACGGACGTGGATCTCAGAGATCCTGCTGTGAGCTGCACAATCCACAGTCGTTCTCTGCAAAAAGAGCCTGACTGCTTTTAAAGTTGGGCTTGTTTTGCGGAGATGCCTTTTCAATGCTGTCGAGAAAGACAGCATTGAATAGGCCCCCACCACTATTTCACCCGTCGGAAATAGTCCTGCTGGAGTAAAGCACTAAATAAATAAAATGATTACGATTGTATTAATGTTTAAATAATGAGCGTTACCACTTTAGTAAGTCATAACTCCCGACACGCACAAAGTGAAAATACTGACAATACAGTAACTATTATTTTAGAGCTCACCCTTAATGCTTCATCTAATATGGGCATGACCCTGTGAAATACATTCCACATGTTTTAATCAACTTCGACTTTGCCCAAAAAACAATGCAGAATGGTCTTTCATAGAGTGTCCAAATGAATAGGTATTCCAGCCTTTATGAGGCTCATAATGACGTGCATTAGTAGCACTGAAGATTGCGGTATCTGCTTTTCCTTTCTCTGCGGTGACCCTCAGATATTCCTCAATAATCGCTGGAGCTGTCAGCGGTTTTTGCATATAGTGATGTTCCAGAGTCTGTTTCTACCAGATATCCTGTCACTGATCCCGCTATGACACCAGTGTTAGAGGCCAGTTCTCCCTCAAGACCTAGCTGCTAAAATTCCACAGTTTCAGTAGTTTTTCCTTTTTTTTTATCACCTTCCAGCCATAGAATGATTGATTCCACTAAGGTGTCCTTAGGGGAGTCCATTTCAGTATTAACTTAATGTGAATCTAGATTAAATACCAAGAGCTGCTAACTGCCCAGTGAGTGTGCAGCAAAGACAGCTGCCTGTGCAGTGAGCATGGCTATATAGTACAGGTCTGTAACCAATGCCATTATTACAACATGCAATGAGATGAGATCTAGTAAAAAGTAAGTGCAGCACATACTTTTTGAGCTGTGCGATGAGATGTGCGATGAGGCGCCCATCTCATCGCACCCAGCAATTGTACCGTGTATGGGCACCTTCAAATTTAATTTGGTCAGGTCTGTAATATGGCCATACAGTATAATAACAATAAAACCTTTTGTTTTAATCTTTATAAAATGTTGCACAGACAAGGGTCCCAGTGTGTCCTACCGTATATAGTACAATAACCTTGGAGATATTTGTCTGCACATAACAAAAAAAACAAGCAAGGTGTTTACAATCATTTCTGCTCGCACCTCCACAGGCAGTGAGCACAAAAGAGAACGAAACGTAGCACTAAAGGTGCCCATACACGTGCAGATATGTGTGCCGTGCGATTTTGTAGGGGGATGCGATGTGATCTACTGTACTGTGTGGGTGCGATTGTATCCTTTTTTTAGTATATAGTTACCGAACGGTTATTAGTTACCTAATCGCATCGCATGTACTACAAAACTGATGCGATGTGATGTAGCACAAAAAGTACTGCCTGTAGATACTTTTTGTGCTATACAAAATTGTCCCCGCGGGGACACGCATCGCATCCCCGCAGGTACACGGTGCGATTTTAACCGATGCGATGCATTTTGAACTTTAAAAGTTCAAAACGCATGTTAAAATCGCAACATGTATGGGAACCTTAAGACTACGGCAGCACCTTGCTCATAACTGAATCTGTCCCTCAGTCTCCCATCCGTCAGCCTCTCTCTATCTAAAATATGCAATATATAACGAACAGTCTTATGGATTAAAACATTGGTTGGGTTATCCACTTTTTTTTTTTTTTTTAAACAGGGCGATCTACATTTTTTTTTAAATATTATATAATTAATATTATAAAAAACTGCAAAATGTTTAGATTATCTTGCTATGTTTAAACACAAAGAATACATAATATAGCACTTACCGCTGCCTAGCAACCACATTGCCAATCTCTTCAGGATCAGTGTTGTAGCTGTCTGAGCTGCTATATCCATCTGCTACAGAAAGTACAAAACAAAAAAATGTAACTTTAATGCTAGTGCATTAATACATTAATAGAGCATACAAAACCAAAAACTCCATATGTGCTTACTGCAAAGAAAGAAAGAAAAAAGAAGGAGAGAAACGCATCAGATTCTACTTTAGGCAAATTTTAAAAACAAAATGAAGCTGAGAGAGGTTTCTTAAGCCCCATACACACTAGCTGATACACTTCACTGCCACTATCATTGCCACTATAAACAATATTGCTTAGAAGCACGAACATTGGCAATATTGTATACAGGTTGAGTATCCCTTATCCAAAATGCTCAGGAATATTCCATATTTCAAAATATTTTTATATTTCAATGATGTAACTTGAGGTATCTTGCATTTTTTGTTATACAAACACATCAAACACATGAAATACACACAAATATATTTTATTTGTGCATAAAACAAGGTTTCCAAACATGAAAAACAAAGGTTGTATACTAGCTCAGGTACTGACTTTGAATGCTAAGCAATCATTTTCCTGAAACATATTTAGTGCCAGTTACATATCATGTCCTTAGTAGTGCGGTTACAGATGTCCTCATTAGTGCTTTTAGCAAGAATATTTTTTTCACTTTCCGGAATGTTTGGTTTTTGGAATAATTTGGATAACCGATATTGGATAAGGGATACTGTGTATATATACGCCATTCTTGCAGTGCAGCACACATGAGCACATCTCCAGGAGGAGACCCTGCCCTTTCAACATACTGCATCTGCACAGACTATATTCGTATACCTGCAATTTTATCTCTAAAGGAGGCTAAGCCAGACCAAAATATCTTTTTGAGCCCATCCAGTCCTCAACGATGCCATTACCACAACTTTAATCAAATAAAGGTACGGCCTTACAGGAAGGATAAGAAGTTCCATATTTTACTTCAACTTCTTAATTTGCTTCATATCATCTTTTCGGATGGCATTAGAAGGCTTTTAAGAAGATTATTTTCCTCTTCAAAATAACATTGATCCAGATAGTGGGAGAAGTGAAGAACAAGTGTCATATCATTTTATATTCAGGTATTCCACCTATATAAGGACCTATCAACCAGTATACTAAGACCATACTCATCTTGTAAATATTGTCACGGATAACATACTTGCAAACCCCTGATGAAGTCCCGGTACGGGACAAACCGTGTTGGGGACTCCTGTTTGCTATCTTCAAATGTTTGAAATACCAGAAAAATACATCAATACTGTCTGGAATAATACCATTAAATTTTTGAACTATACAGACTTCTATTGTATGCTTCTAAGGAATGTAGGCTATATTGATCTAATTGTGAGATCAACAAGAGAGGCGCCATCTTACAATTGTACTTCATGTTTCCCTTATCCAAAATGCTCAGGACCAGAACAATTTTGGATAACTGATTATTCCATATTTGAAAATATTTTTATATTTCAATGATGTATCTTGAGGTATCTTGCATTTACGTTGTACAAACACAGTTACATATCATGTACTCATCAGTGCTTTTAGAAAGAATTTTTTTTTCCACTTTCCGGAATGTTTGGTTTTTGGAATAATTTGTATAACGGATATTTGGATAAGGGATACTCAACCTGTATACCATCAATTAGTTTGTAACTGTATGGGATTTTAGCTTAGCTTTTCATACAGTGTCTTCCAAGGGTTTGCACAGGTTCAGATTTACAGCCAGGAAACAGGTTATCAATTCATTATGCAAACAGATAAAATAATCACACATTAATTAAAAAGAAAAAAAAATGCTCTTGAAGGCGCATTCTAAAAAATGTAGTAATTCTGCAGCATCAGATTTTATAATGTATACAGGTTCAAAATTGCTTTAACTCCAGATTTTCAATGTCACAAGTTACGAAGCCAGCGCATTCTTACTGTACATGTGTTTGACCAAAAACTGGTCAGATACATTAAAACCCATTACATGTAATAAAATATTACGTCAAATTAAAAAAAAAAAAACTAAGCAGAAAAAGTACTTACCAACAGGATTTCCAGAAACAAATTTAACAGAGGAACTTATGCTGCTTTCTTCTGTTAGCTCCTGTGGTTTTATGTTCATAGGACTTGTGGGATTAGCAGTATCTAAAGAACCAAAATAAAATACAAACAGGCAAAACTCAACACAATTATTACACGTCTGCTAAAGTGATGACCAACTCTAAAGTAATATACATGTTTTTCTACTATCAGATGACAGTGCTTATAGGTCTATTAAATGCTGTTTATTTAATTTTTTTAATTACAAAGAGGAAGTAAATGGGAAGTGCAGATCACTCACCACTTCCAGTCCTCTTTAGCTCCATTTCCTGCATATGTATTTTACTGGGAGTCATTCTTATGGGGACGGGGTGAACAATAGCAGTGTCCTGCAAAAGTAATGGACGGGTTTCAGAAGAAGAAAAAAAAAGTGAAATCAAAATAGGTACTTGTTTCCTAGCAGGGCACCCAGATTTCTTACATATGCAAACGTAGTGAAATCGCATTCTCATGGTACGTTTTTACCATGCGATGAGTGCGATGCGATATTTGATTGTACAAGCACCCATGCCATGAGATGTGATGAGTGCTTACAATGAGATGTGATGGGTGATTACAATGAGATGTGATGCTATGTGATGGGTGCTTTCATACCCCCACTATGCACGTCGGCGTGGAGTTGATTTTAGATAGTGTGGCAAGCACAGTGAGCCCCGCGAGGGGACGCGGAATACATGCAAAGTTATCCACGTCCACTCGCCTCGCTGCGCTCGCCACACTATTTAAAATCAACTCCACGCTGACGTGGATAGTGTGGGTATAAAAAGGTTGGAGGACGCATTCCGCCGCCCCTCGCCACGCTTCGGGGTGGCGTGGATACTGCGGTTGACGCTAAACAATGGCGTAGGTGCAAGTGCTTACAATTGTAAGCACCCATCACATCTCATGGCATGTACAATCAAATATCGCATTGCATTTGGTGCCATGCGATCCTATGCAATATTTCATTGTATAAACACTCCTGTGCAGTTAACATGGACATCACACAGCACTATAGACGGTACGCAATGCGATACGATTTTCCTACGCAGAATAGCACACTAAGCTATTTGCTTAGTGGGCGCCCTGCTAGGAAACAAGTATATTAAATACTATTCTATATTATAAAAAAGGTACTACACCTGAATATACCACAACCATATAAAAGAACAAGCCTGTTATCAAGTCACAGAGGTCTTCTTTTCATCAGTAAGTCACAATTCTGGACAGTGATAGAGAAACTTGGCACCCCAGCTGTTGTTAAACTAAACATCCCAGCATGCCCTGCAACAGTTTTATCATGGCCATATGGCAAAACTGTAGCAGGGCATGCTAGGATGTTTAGTTTAACAACGGCTGCAGTAGGATGTGCACGATTATATTGAAAACACAGGTTTTAGTTATTTAACACTGGAGTTCAGAACACCGTTGTGCTTATGCAGATATTATTTACAGGACTTTATAAATTATTATACATGTTGTATATGTAAATACCAGCAAAGACTAAACTTGCTCTATCTGCCCTTGCTTTAAACCAGGGGTGGGGGGCCATATGTAAAATTTTCTCTTACAAATTGTCCTGCTGCAGCCGTCCCACGCTCTGGAGCCTGCTGCTGAATAGGACTGACAGTCTCCGGCTACTGACAGTCTCCGGCTACTGTTGATTAAGTGGAATCTCGCGAGAATTCCCCTGTACTTGACTCCCGACAAAGCTGCCAGGCGGGTGGGAGGGCCACTCAGACTGGCTACGGCGGCCGCATACGGCCCCTGTGCCTGAGGTTCCCCACCCCTGCTTTAAACAGTAACTGCATTTGTTTCATGAATGAAAGGAAATGTGTATACTTTTAGTTGGAAAGAGAAAAGTAACTTAAAATAAAAATTTATAATAATAATAATAATAATTTAAAAAAAAAAAATACAAAAAAAGCACTGTCTGCTAGGTTTTGGGATGTGTTCTATGTGGTTGCAGCTCTATTTACTACAGCAATGTACTCTTTTGGAACCAGATCACGTGTTTGTAGCTCTGTCTAGGGAAATTTATCCTAGGAATTCTACACATTTAAATGCTTTTCATTTCGTTCATGTCATAGCACTATGTCCAGTGTCCTACTAGAAGAAACTGTAAACGCAGAGAGGAAGATTAAACTCATTACATTCCAGCAGAAATATATAACAATCAGAACTGTCCACCGATAGCAGCAGTCATTGATCATGCAATAAAGAATTATTGAGCTCATATAATGTACAGAATTCAGTGTTAATACATTGATTAATTTCAAACAAGCAAGCTACGTGATTGACTTACAGGATCAGCTGGTGCAATGTTAGAATCAAATTGGGTCAGAGTTTGTGAGCTTGAAGAACGTTCGCTAAATGTCTCCCACTGCTGAACAGACAGAGGAGACACAGGTCAGCATGATAAAGAGGAAAGGAAAAGATCCAAGCAGAATTAAACCCACACTCATGGGTTACACTGTAAGGTGTGCCAGTTCTACAGGCCTCAGGAATGGAAAGTCTAATATTATAATGGAGCCAAGATTCATCAAGTGCTATGCATACAATGTCTTTGGACATGTAGGATCTCTTTTGTAATTGGCAAATCTAAATGCTTAGCAGTGTAACCCATTTATCTGCAGAAATTAAACTAGTTGATATCATTGATTAATGAGACAGGATAACAAGAACTGTGTAATAAAGGAGAACAAAATGTAAAGTGTGACACCCCAGTAATGTGCTTTCCATCACACTGCTGCTTTATAGAGTTTATAAGAGCGACAAGCCAGGGCAGAGGTTATGTATCATGCAAAACATAGATGCTTCAGTCAGTTGACTTATAAAGCAAACACACCGCGTCTACAAAAATAATGAAACATGCTCATCCTTTACTATTAAGTTCATATAAGAGATACGATATGGGCTAACAAATAACAGTTCACTTTATGCCAGGCAAAGCAGCTAGTGCTTTACACAAGGCAGAAAAACAGCCAGCATGAAGTGACAAAGCTGTATATGAATTAGTAACAACTTGTAGATTAGCAAAGCATTCAAAGGGCAAAAAGATTATCCTAAAGCTATAGCTACACTACAGTGCCATTATTAACAATGGGAATTAGAAAATAATTGTGTAGATTTAAGCAGGTTTACTACTTCTGCCAAAAAAATATATTCCCTGTGTTCTTTCATACACATTATAACAGGCTGTGCAGAGATATGAGCACACATTTCATTATTTTTAAAGTGAGGAACATGCACAATCTCCCAATGAAGACCATCAAGCATAAGCACGCACAGGAAGAAAGTTAGCCTATTACTTAGCACCTACAACTCTGATTAAGAAAAAGGGGATATAATAAATGTGTGTGTTATGGGTGTGGGGGACAATGAAACTAAGGGGTATATTCAATGCTCTTTAGCGAGCTGTGAAGAGGAGCAGTGCTGATAGCTCGCTGTCACTGCTCACGGGTTAGTATTCAACTGACCCACCTGCATCCGCCGTTTCCACCTAGCTGGGTTTTTAAAGCGAGGTGGAAATGGCGTGTGTACCCACCAAAACGGCGAGGCTTGTGGCTAAAGGTGGCCATACACACTCAAATTTATCTGCAGATCTGTCTGGTTGGAACAAAAAACATGGTTATGGATGAGCGCAAATGACAGTTGACCATTTGCTTAGAAATGCTGGAAAACTGACAAACTGTCACTCATCCATAACCATGTTTTTGTTCCAACCAGCCAGATCTGAAGATAAATCTTACTAGTGTATGGGCACCTTAAATGCAGCGGACTCCCTGCATTAGCCGCGAACCTCACCGTTTGGGGGAATCCTCACCGTCCTCTGACGGCAAGGATTCCCCCGGAACATTGAGTAGGGTGAGCGGCCAGTGCGGGAGGCATACCCCCCCCCCCCCCCTCGCAGGTGGCATTGAATACTGCCCCAAAGATTTACCAAAATACACTTTCATTATACAGTACAGCAAAACATATGCAGTCTTTGACTTGTTTAAAAATGTCCTTACAAATTCAGACAGAAATGTACAAGCCATTTTAATCATTCAACTTACATATGGTAGGAGGTAGCCACTTTACCCCAAAGCAATTCATTTAGAATTGGTCATCCAGCTACATCTGCTGAACATTTATCCGAAGTACCTACTACCATTTGTAAAATATATTTCCAAACACTTTGTCCAAGCAGTACGAATATCCGTAATTTGTTCTGGAATTTAAACAAAAACATTCTCCCTTTTGTTCAGAGCTGAAGGCCTGAATTTAATTATTTAATTTGCTTCAGTCTTACACTGTGGTAAATGTACATGATCAGGTTACATGTTTGCAACCAAATCAGTCCCTTAAAGTATCAAAGTAATGAGCAGCGTACTGAATCGTATCGATGTATCATTGCATAATAGTGATCTGCTTGCTTACTTTTACCGATACTAGTGTCCCTTCATAGACAAATTTGTCATTTGTAATTACATTTGTATTAAATTTAGAAGGCACCACAAAGTGTCGGCAGTGCCATATAGGTTAAAACATAACAGATAACTGTAGCTTAAGTACCAAACATTACTATAAGTACACAGACGCAGTCAGACAAATAAAAGGGACATAGTTTATTCAATTCCACAATATAAATGCTAGAATGCCCTTGTTTGGTTTTAGAGGAAACATATATATGTTCTCCACTACTGATATTAACGGAGTACACAGTACTAAGATATAATTATTTTAACTACATTTTTTTTTTAAAGTTGAAACTGCCAAATTATAGAGTAAACTACCCTTCACATATTACCTAAACATAAACTACAATATACAGCCTTTTATTTTTGCATTTACTAAAATTATAATTACAGTACATCATTTCTAAGAAGCAATAAAATCAAACTTTAATATGTTAAGATTAGACATGTGAAAGATTTCTTACCTCACTACTTTGGTTCATTTCAGGCCATGTCTGGTTCAAAGATGGCATGGAAGGTGATTTACTAGGAGGAGGATCTACAGGAGAACTCGAAAATCCGACCTCACCAGACTGTTCACCAGCTATGGCGGCAGCGTAATTGAAGAAAATAATTTTTGTTACTATATCTACACACATAGAATATTCGTCTTTTACAGTCCTTCAACATATACAAAATTGTGAGGGCTCGAGTGTAAAGACAGGTCTACTACTAAAAATAACATCATGAATAAGGTTTAATTGAGATAATAACATCAGAGTCTATATTCATAAACAATGATAATTTTGCTTTAACGTGTTCCAATAGAACATATATAGGATGATTCTGGGTTAGGAAAAAAAATAAAATAAAAAAACGGATATCTAAAAACTCCATCATTTGTGAACTACACGCAAAAGCCGATAGTCATTAAAAAGTTTGTATGGTTTCTTTTTTTAATACAGTTTTATTCTAATCACAGTATACACTGGGTCTAGAAGTATGATTTTATATTGTGAAAACACCTATTGCTTTACTATTCCCACTTGTCTCCGTAGAGTAACTGAATATATATATTGTTTTTTATAGTATGCTATATCTTGCTAAAACAAATACATTCAATTCCAAAACTCAAACCCCTCTCACCAATCACAAATAAGATAACTGCTGTTAAACCTAGGTGCACACGTCTTTTTAGATAGTCAAATCTGATATAAATCATTCAGCACCCCCAAAAGGCAGCAAAAATGCTATACACATTTCTTTTATATTTTCCTGAGATTTGGAAAATGCTTGGCCATAAAGGGAATCTGATCATTTGTGATCGCACGCACTGCGACTTGCGCATAAAAAAAGGGGAGAAATTACTGGTAACTTTGAGTCAAAAGAATCATTACACCACCACCCACGAACTAGATGGTATCTCCACAAGCAGCTTAATAACACTTTTTGCACAAAAAAGACTGGTCCTTTAATTGCTTTAAATTAGATACCCCTTAAATAAATATATACACACACACACACACACACACACACACGAAACAAGGGGAGGGGGGGGGGGGGAAATATATATATATATGTACGGGGGGGCGGCCCGGCACTCACCCAACGGGTTTCAGCCACCTCCGGTGCCTTCTGGACGCAGCGAATAAATAAAGGATAAACACAACAGCGGCACTCGTGAGGAAATTTTCAGCGTGTATTCAAATAAATCCAACGTTTCAGGGCTGGTAGCGCCCCTTTGTCAAGGTGTGGGTAACGTTACCCACACCTTGACAAAGGGGCGCTACCAGCCCCGAAACGTTGGATTTATTTGAATACACGCTGAAAATTTCCTCACGAGTGCCGCTGTTGTGTTTATCATATATATATATATATATATATATATATATATATATATATATATATATATATATATATATATATATATATATATATATATATATATATATATATGAGGATAACAAGAAGCCTTGCTGCGGCACATCAAAACACATTAACATTTCACATTTTTACATAGTTGGCGCCTTGCACCGGTATTAAATTCAAACATGGTGCCTAGAGGCCATGTTAAATTTGCCACATGGTGCCGATGGTTCTGTTTGGATATGGTGCTGCAGCAGGTGGTAGACCCTACAATGTCACAACCCCCATCAGCCATGTGGGTTAGGAAGTAGTGGGACCCGGTACCCAGCCAAAATATGGCTGTGCGACAAGAGGGCATTAGGCAGCAATACTCAACTCCATTTTTAGAGTCTGAAAATAGATACTGAGGTCAAAAGTCCCCATCGCTCCCCTACAAGCAACTTTAAAGTTAAAAAACTTTGAGAAAGGTCACCATCTTTGGGGGCAGTGCGTGTGCTCTAAACAGCCACCACACCATACATTATTATAGAACTGATTACGCTTTGCATTGTGTCACGGCACTCCTAGTTTCAAATACCTGCAGTCTCTTCTAAATCTATAAGTTTAGGCATTAAGCTTTCGGGCAGTTTTTCAGGTAAATCATATCCATTTTTTCGAGCCACGACAAGATGAAAAGCAGCACAGAACTCATCCAAAGTCAATGCCCCATCCTTATCAAAATCTGACAGCTCCCTGCAATGAAAAAGTAATAAAAATACATAAATCTACAGTGAAAATAAGAAACACATTGTAAAATTGCTCACAAAATATCAACATTATGATGGTAGTTTGCTACTTTCTGCATTTGTGGATTCTAGAACAAACATTTATGATGGACAATGAAAATAGACTTATTTTTTAAATATTTTTTTTTTTTTTTTAATTGCAGCTTTCAAATGCAGTGCTTGTAAAATCCCATGAATAAAATGCTTTAAGATCATTACGCCCCTTTATTTTTCATAATTCTTGTCCAGCGAGTGAGTGTAAAGCTGCATACACACCATGCAATAAGAGGCAGCTAACATTGGGGCAGATGTATTATCCGTCGTTATGGGGGAGAAGGGTATCAGCGCACGTTATGTGCACTGATACCGCTTCTCCCCCATGTATGATGGAGCTAGCGTGCGGTAATGGACAGGGGCGCTATGCTCCCCTGTCCATATCGGCGCTGCTATCAAAATGATAGCAGGCCGAATGTATGAACGGTCAGCATCGCTGACCATTCCGCACGAAGCCTACTTTGGCTTCGCCAGCATCAGGCTGGCGAAGCCCTATCTAAACAGCAGGGACAGCGCTGTCCCTGCTGTTAGGTCTGGGCTGCGCTGGGGATCACGCGAGATCCCGCGCATGCCCAGTGCGGCCGGCCGGGGGACAGGAGATAGCGCATCAGTTAATACTGATGCGCTATCTCCAGAAAGGGACATCGCCGAAGGGGGGAGTTAACGCTCCCCCGCTTCGGCAGACAAGATGTTAATACATCTTGTCGATGTCCCTTCCTGCTTCGCCTCGCTATTGAGGCGAAGCAGGAAGTATCATAGCGGCGCGATAAGCGCTGCTATGATACATCTGCCCCAATATCCTTAACGATTTCCCTTGAACTCCCCGGTGCTATAGGGCAGTATTCAATGAGGCCAATTCGCCATGTTTCATGGTGAATTTGTGCTATTTTCGCTTTGGAAGGTGATTTTTTGTGTCAGAAAGTGAATCACCCTATTCAACGTGCACTTTTCGCCGTCTGCGAACAGTGAATGACGGACAATTCGCCGTCTGATAGTCTCCGCAATTCGCTGTGGTTTTTCAATGTGATTTGCCGAGTGTATTCAAGGAGAAGATAGCAAATTGCTTTCTAAGTGTTTTTCGCCGTGTGTCACCATGTAGCAATCGCCATCTTTTCATGGTGAACTTCTAAAATAATGGGTTTAAAAAAAATAAATAAATAACAGCCAGCAGGGGGCCGGGAGCCGCTCATTAAATATTTATATATTCACTGCTCCCGATCATTAGATATGCATGATCAGGAGCAGTGTTAGCGTCTCCTACCCGGTCCCCTGCTAGCTGTCCTGGGGGGCAGCTTGTGCTGCCTGGGTCCCGGGGAGCCCACCTCCCCCCCACATATATTCTGGGGCAGGCAGGGAGACTTCCATCTCCCTGCCTGCCACCATCCCCCGGCTCCCTGCGGCGTTAAGATTCGCCGTCAGGGGCAGCGAGCGATTTTGCTCATTGGATACTCATTGGATACTGCCCATAGAATGAACGATATAGAGCATACAGACACTGAAATATTCCAAAAGATAAAGACCAAGACAGAGGGCAGTATTCAATGAGAATAATGCTCTGTGCATGGCGAGAGATTTATGCACTCGCCCTGTTCCCGTGGGCTCGCTGCCACTCCTGCTCCCAATATTCAATGTGGTTAAGACTCGCCGCCACTCGTGGCGAGTTTTAACCCCTGCAGCGGACGAGCGTCCGCGGCAGAGAGCCGGGGGACAGTGGCAGCCAGGGAGATTAAAGTCTCCCTGGCTGCCCCAGAACATATGTGGAGGGGAGGAGGGCTCCCTGGGACCCAGGCAGCACAAGCTGCCCCCCCCCCCTATAGCCAGCGGGGGACCGTGTATTCACTGCATCCGATCGTGCATATATGAATATCTAATGAGCGGCTCGAGAGCTCCGGCCCCCTGCTGGCTGCTCTGTGTAAAAAAATAAAAATAAAAAAAATAAATTAAAAAAATATATATTTTTTTAATTAAATATATATTCATGTGCTAAAAGAACATGAATAAAAATAACATGCCCCTTCACAGAAAAAAAATCCTGATTTTTTGACACCAAAATTAAAAAAAAAAAAAAAACTTTTAGTTTAAAAGTTCACATTCCAGTTCTCCATGAAAAGATGGAGAATTGCTACACGGAGAGACACGGCGAAAATCACTTAAAAAGACGGCGAAAATATCACATTGAATAGGGTGGTTCACTTTTGGAGAGCAAAATGCTCCTTCTAACGCGAAAATAGCCATAAAACAAGGCAAATTTTTCTCATTGAATACTGGCCAGAGTTGCTTTACCACTGAGCATCTTGTTTTATGAAAAATGTATCTTTATCTTTCATTCAAGCTGAACAATATGCACCTAGTCATAAACATTGGCAAAATTGGACTGTACATAGAGATGACAAAGGAGGTGGATAACGACCCAAGGGAGTGCACATTGTTATCGCTTGTACTAACTTAATGATATGAACAATAACTTAATGAACAATATCGTTATAGTGCATATCCTCTGCCTCTAATGCAGTGTTTATAGGCCATAATCCAGGTGTAATATTAATCACAGGACTAATAACAGAACTATAACCTGAGGAAAACTATGTGCAAATTATCTGTCACTAAACTGGAATTCCTACTCGAGCGTTAAAAACTTAAGGTTTAATATGATTTTGCTTTTAACAGTGACCTTCAAAACAAGGGGTACATAAATCAGCAAAAAATAAATAAAAAAAAACACACCACTTGGGTGTCATACAGTATGATATTTATGGATTTTCCAATAATTCATTAGACATTGGAGAAGACCGTTAAATGGAAATCTGTCACATGCAAGTACATGTACAGGGGGTTATTCCACATCGACCAGGTGTGTCCACCATCCTTCTCAGATTTTTACAATTTCTTATTTTATTAATACGGGATGTCAGAACAGCAATTTCAGTTAAATATTTCAACTGTTTGAAAAAAATCATTATTTAATAAACATATTGTCAATGTATTTAATGTTTTCTAATCGCGGCTTCTTAATAGAAAGAAGTTTCACAGGTGTTCATTAAATAAATCACAACCATCCCGAATCCAAACTTTTAACTCAAATTACTTTGCCCTACATTTTGAGTTACAGCAAAAATGCACATTGAACACACAAACCCTAGGTTAATCGTCATTAGTTAGCAGTTTTAGGTACTTATGTATTATCTGGACTCCCATGTTAAATGCACCCCATTTTTTCATACCCCTACTATCCAACTACGCATGGAGTTGATTTTATATAGTGTGGCGAGCGCAGCGAGCCACCTTGCCCGAAGCGTGGTGAGCGCAGCGCGCCCCGCAAGGGGACGCGGTCTCATAAGAAAAACGGGAGTCCAGATATTACATAAGTACCCAGTTTTTTTTCTAGGCACTAACATAAAAAACTTAAATAGTTGTGTACACCTGGTGTGATTTTGTGTTACAATTTTGACTAAATAGGATAGAAAGTTAGTTAAAATTTTAACCCTGCTTGTGATACTGATTCACATCCCCACGAGGTTGGTATCGCATGGATAGAATAGACTGTGCAAGCAAGGCAATTTTGACTATGTCACTTGTATTGTATTTGGTCATAGACCAAACCGCACAGTCAAAATTTAAAGTGAAGATAGACAACCGGTTCTGGGGGGTTATTCTGGCTGATTCCACCAAACCCCACCACCACTCATGGCCCCTGGGCTCTGAGGAGTTTAAGTACATCTTGTTCCTCCTCATTACATTGAATAATATACCCAATATCCACTGCTGCTATGCATGTTACAGTTTGCAGATCACTTTTGTCTATGTTTTTTTGACTGTGGCGACACTAACTTACTAATAGGTTGAAATCTGTGACGAGCCACAGTGTAGGCTGTTTGCAGATGACTATGCAACTTGGTTTTGCAGTCTTGCATTTCTGAAGTGCTTCAAGCACTGGGCATTTAACACACTGTTCTCCAGTCTCAAACACCTGTATTCTTCTTCATCAAACAAGGATTTCAGTTAGTCTATATTTAGCTGTAGAGCAGCAACCATTAGTCCTACATTTTCATGAGTTTGCAACCACACAGAATGCATACTTCTTAGTGTTCATTCTAGCACCCGCTATCTTTGAAAATCCACGCAGTTCCTCTTCCCTGCCTGGGGTGTCGCTGTCTGCTGTGGTGTTTCTAGCACAGGTCTGGTTTGCATATCAGTGCTGATATGCAGACCACACTGTGCTAGAAGCACTACAGCAGACAGTGACACCCCAGGCAGGGGAAAGGAACTGCATGGGTATTCAAAGATTGCGGGTGCTAGAATGAACACTACTTCTTGCAGCAACACTAACATACCACGTAGGTCGCAAGGAAAAACACATAGGTAATGCAACTTAAATGTCTGAAAAACAGTCTTTGAAAGCAAGAAAAAGTTCTCCAATACAGGAAAAATAATGTGATTATTGACTCAACTTAAATTATGCACTCAAGTTACAGTACATTAAAGATTTAAGATTTTAAGATTTCCTGTGTTAATTATGTATGCGGAACAGTAATCAAATGTCAACTTGATACATTTTTTTTCTCCATTATAAAATGGATAATAATGCAGATTTTTTTTTTTGTGGTAGTAATGTACAACTTTGTTAAGCACCTAAGAAAATTGGGATGTTAATTTTACCAAGCATTTTTAATTCTGTTAGAAAAATTGCCAGATGGGATATTGTTAAATATAGTTATTTTGACACTCTCTCTAAAGGTCCATACACACTGGACGACCATGCCTAGCGTGTATGGACAGCGATGATCGCGTTCATTGCTGGGGGAAAAGCCGCTCAGTGCATACACACTGAGCCGTTTTCCCCCTGCCCATCGGGGAGAGGGAGGCTTTGCATAGCGCAGCGCTATGCAAAGTAGTCCTCAAACCCGCTCATCTGCTGGTATTACCAGCAGATGAGCGGCTTTCCCAGCGATGATGCGGGAGCGCGCAGCAGCGCTCTTCGCTGGGGTATACACACTGGGCGGCTTGAGCTGAAAGGCGCTCAAACTGGGTGTTTTGAGCGATTTTCTTCTCAAATTCGCCCAGTGTGTATGGGCCTTTAGATGGGTGTTGGACATTACATTTTTTTTTGCTGTACAATTGGCAGTACTTGGGTGCAAGAGGGTCATGGAATATAAATCCACTTTTTCGATTTGTGAGGAAAACCATTTTGGTAGTTAAACCTATTCTAAGACATTTAATATCCTTATAATTTAGCGTGGGGAAGTTTAGCAATTGTGCTGGAATCTCTTCTCTGACTGCAGTTGAAGCTGGGCTATATTATTACTAGACTACTCTGCATATATTATTTAAACACACAAGTGCTCCTAATGCTACAAAATAATTATGCTTTTCAGGGAATTAATCATTTCACTATCCATATATTGAAGTATAAATAATAAGTTAGCCATACATTTCGTTATCAGAGCATACAGGATACGTGTATTCTGAATGTCGGTGTGGGGTTCAGAGAAATTAGAACAGAATCTCAATATTTAGATACAGTAGTTGGTATTATATTGTTTTTAAAGTGGATTAGGAATCTGCTGCCCATTTAGCTATAAGCAGATTCATTTCTATGATTCAAGTCCGATTTGTTCATTAGGAGACAGATAAAGGAATTTTTTTTTGCTCTGGAAGGTTTCATTAGCATGATCATGTGAATTCAGGCCTTGTGCAATTGAATAATAGTACTCCTTTTTTAAATTGCCGAGAGGGATCATAATCCCTGACTGCGTGGATGTGGATATTGCTAAACTTTAGTGCAATTAGTGTATAAGGCGTTGGGGTCCCACAACTCTCCTGGTTCAATTAGTTTTAAGATTATTGTTGGTCGTGGCAGAGGTATAATTGAGTTGGCAGTTCTGCAATCCTTGTGGGTCCCTGACACACAGCACAGGTACAACATTATTATTCGTTCTGCATACGGACTGCACTTTGGAATAAAAACAAAAATGATACTTCCTCATCTTTGCGGTCACTGCTACGGTAGTTACGTTCGCAGCTATGTAAGGATATTTGGCAGAAAATGGAGAGTATTTGGGGGGCAGCCAAATGGCGGAATACCAGCACCAATGTCCCCTCCCTTGCCACAACTTTACTAAAAGAAATACATGGCGGCGTGGACACAGGAGGGTGGCGTAGCGTAAGCGGTGGCCACTAAGATGTGGAAGCACCACAAAAACTGAATGGCTAAATTTGGTCGTCATGTAAAATTCTAGCAAGCCTAAAATGCATGAACAAAGAATCCAATTGTCCTGTACATCAATACCAAACAAAAACAAGAAAAAAAAACAAAAAAAACTTACCAAATATGAGAAAGCTCTGGAATAGGAAGTCTGGACTTTGTAAAGAATTCCTTTGCAGCAGATCCTAAATAGAAAACATTCTTTATTACACAAATTAATATATAAATTGGCAAAAGTTACAATTTGAAGGGGCTTTGAACTTCCAAAATCCTTGTTTATGGGGTCACTGGTTGACACCACAAGACTTACAGAAAAATGCATCTATAGCTTGCATACTAAATATACTGCATTTATTTTACTTATTTAAAACATTAAAACCATGTAGAAAGAGCAATTTGTCCAGTGATTAATAACTAATAGGTGTTACACAATAATGCATTGCTAATGTAGCTTTAGATTAACTCAATCATGCATAACAGCATAATAATGTTGTCTGTGTTTTATTGCCATTCTAGAGACCTTATATCTGTGGCTATTTATATACTGCCATTTAAGGGTATGTATGCATGATCAAATATCCACCCATTGTGCTTGTTCCTGCTTTTCCCTGAAACAGGCCTTCAAGCAGTCCATTGACTATAAATAAGGGGTGATTAATGCTGCTTTCCCACTGCCAAACCTGCTTTGACCCGTTTTTTTTTTAAACGGGTCAAAGCAGGTAACCCCTTTCCCACTGCATGTAGTAAACAGTATTTTACTGGTTAATTACCGTTTTTGTACCTTTCACATTGCACCCCTTGTGAAAGCTACAAAACGGTAATTAACCAGTAATATAACCCCCCCTCCCCTGGTACCTGCCCTGTGCCCACCCTCCCCTCATCCTTACCTGCGTGGGGGATCCAGGCAGCGGGGTTCACGCACTGCTGAGGAGGCAGCGGGGTCCGGAATGGGCACAGTACTTTGGGTCCCTCTGCATGCTGGGCAGTGGGGACGCAGCGGGGTCTATCCCGCATGGGCACTGTGCTGTGGGCGCTGGCGGTTCAGCAGGGTCCATTCAGCGTCAGGGCAGTCCCTGCAGCTGATGGGAACTAATAGTTCCCACTATGCGCATGTCTAATGAGCGCCATGCATATCAATGAGCCGCTCATTACATATGCACATATGTAATGAGCGGTTCATTGATATGGGCAGCACTCATTAGACATGCGCATAGTGGGAACTATTAGTTCCCATCAGCTACAGGGACTGGCCGGACCCTGAATGCACCACCAGCACAGTGCCCATGCGGGATGGACCCCGCTGCGTCCCCACTGCCCAGCATGCAGAGGGACCCAAAGTACTGTGCCCATGCCGGACCCCGCTTACTCCTCAGCAGTGTGTGAACCCCGCTGCCCGGATCCCCCATGCAGGTAAGTATCAGGGGAGGGCGGGCACAGGGCAGGTACCAGGGGAGGGGGAAGTAGTGTGGGATTTTAAATACCGTTTAAGAGGCATTCCCACTGCCTAAAAAACGGTATCTAAACGTGTAGGACTCTGCTTTTTAAATGGGTTGAAATACCGGTTAACTTTAACCGGTAAATCAACTCTGGCGCTTTCCCACTGCAGCCTTAAATGGTAAATAGTGGGGAAAAAACGGCAATTTACCGTTTAAGAGCTGCAGTGGGAAAGGGGCATTACAGACCACTATTTGTTGATCTACTTAGACTGCAATCACCTTCTAATCTACTACCATTGGCAGAGGCATGTAAAATAGAGCATACATGCATTGCAAACACTTGCATTAAAGAGCAGCTTTACACTCAAAGCGGCTACAAAGCATGGAACATCTGTTGGTGTAGACTAATAGGGAGATGTCCGATTCAGTAATATTTCCTTGTATAATGTGTCAGAAATTTTGTTGTGTGCCCCTCCCATGTTACTGTAGCCTGCACATATTGCAATACTATTATATGGTAAACTGGTCCTCAGAAATTATATGTACATGTTTTGAGCATTAATCATAAGAGACAGGATGTGTACATTTTACCATGGTTAATACTATCTTGTCCTCTAGTATGCTTTTTCCCTCTCCTTCCAAGATGTTTCCAGCTACTCTTGTAATAATATTTTTTGTCATTCTGTATAACCTTGCCCCATAGAACAGTATTAATATGCATACAGAATGCATTCAAAAATATGCCCATAGTTCAGTGGCTATTGTTCAAAGTCATTATCTCAAGCGGGCAGGCACATACAGTAGTATTACTTTCTGCAGTAAAGTTGTAAAACCCTGGTTCAATAAAAGTGCATTGGAAGGGAAGTTTACGGATGAAGCTAGCCCAGAGGACATGCTACTGCCCTCCACAGTATGGTAGCAATTGACAGGGAGATAGGAGGGGGGAGTGCTGCAGGTAAATAAGGAAAATTAGGTACTCTTTACTTAGAAGGGCGCCCATCTCGGCCATCTCGGGCATTGAATGCACTAAAAAATCAGGTGCGATGCGACAGACGAGATGCCCGAGATTTCCCATAGGGAACAATGTTAAATGTCTCAATTGACCCGATTTTCCTGTTCAATGCCTCAATTGACCCAATTTTTCCATAGGAAACAATGTTAAATGGGCCACAGAGGCCAAATAGGCACCCTGAAGTGAATAATGGCCACCCGAATTGTTAACGCCACCCCACGATCAATGTCAACCCGAAGCGTGGCGAGCGCAGCGAGCCCGCGAGGGGCGGCGGTACGCGTCCTACGACCTTTTCATACCCCCACTATCCACGTCGGCGTGGAGTTGAGAATAGAAAGTGTGGCGAGCGCAGCGAGCCCCGCGAGGGGACGCGGATACCTTCACAGGTATCCGCGTCCCCTCGCGGGCTTCACAGCTGTCCGCTTACCCTCGCGGGGCTCGCTGCGCTCGCCACACTTTCTATTCTCAACTCCACGCCGACGTGGATATTGGGGGGTATGAAAAGGTCGTAGGACGCGTACCGCCGCCCCTCGCGGGCTCGCTGCGCTCGCCACGCATCGGGTTGACGTTGATCGTGGGGTGGCGTTAACAATTCGGGTGGCCATTATACACTTCAGGGTGCCTATTTGGCCTCTGTGGCCCATTTAACATTGTTTCCTATGGAAAAATCGGGTCAATTGAGGCATTGAACAGGAAAATTGGGTCAATTGAGACATTTAACATTGTTCCCTATGGGAAATCTCGGGCATCTCGTCGGTTGATCGCACCCGATTTTTTAGTGCATTCAATGCCCGAGATGCCCGAGATTTTTTACTAACGATGCCCACGATCAAAATCGTGGGCGCCCTTCTAAGTAAAGAGTACCGAAAATTACACTACAGGTTTTTTTTTGTTTTTTTTTTAAGCATTTACTAGAATTAGTAAAGTTACGAGGAAACCAGTAATGACTGACCCTATAGTGTCCCTTACCTCATTACCTTAGAAGCCTCTCTCTAGAAGATAAATATATCACAGGCTATATACGGATAACCACAAAAGCAGCTATAGCTCAAGAATGGAAATTAGCTGCTGTGCTTGGAAATAAAGCGTAGAAGCACTTTTGTTAGAGACTGCAGGTTGGAAGTATTTTTCAGCCACTTCATCTCAAAACATTAAGTGGGGTAGATAGATTGAATAGAGAAACTCAGAGCCCATCTCCCATAATGTCTTGATTTCTCAGTATTAGATTGTCCATGACAGACAAACCACTAAGCACATGTGAATTTTCCTACTACCGTGGGTCAACCATATTTGCATTTTTAAAGACCAACATTATTGTATTATGATGGTTTACTAAATTTGCATTCCTGTCCCTTTGTTGTGTCCTCTGAAGTCCCTTTCTTTTTTTTTTGTAACATCTGAATATCTGGCATAAGGACCCTCTGAAGGAACAGCAAGCGATGAGACACCTTGAACCTCAGGAGGGGCCACCCTCTTACTTTCACACTAGAAGTAAGCATCCCAAATGGGGTGAAAGTGTTTTGAGGTAACCTCATTTTGGGCATTAAGCATGGTCGGAATGAAAGCTTGGGGAATCCCCCTGCATCTCAAGAGGGCCCTCACAACAACCATGCCATTAAAAAGTAGACGCTTTAAGTCCGGAAAGATAAAAGGACTTTGCTTCAAAAGAACCTCCCTAAGAGGAAGAGGCCAGGGCTGGTCTATCAGAAGCCTCTGCAGGTCTGAATACAAAGCACAATGGGGCCAATCTGGAACCACCAAAATGACCTTGACAGTCTCTCTTTATGCGCAGCAGAAAGGTAATGAATCAGAGGGAAAAGGAGGGAACAGGTACACAAACTGGTAATTGCACTACCGGATCGCTTGTCCGTGAACAATATTCTAATAGCTGATGATTCCGGCGAGATGCCATTAGATCCACGTGTGGAAGGCTCCACCATTGGGATAACATGCAAAAGACCTTCAGATATAAAGGCCTATTTTCCAGGATCTATATCTTGCCAACTTTCCAATTGTCTGCTCCCGGACTGAATATTGCAGAGACGGCGCTGGCATGTTCCTCCTCCCAAACCAGGACCCAACTGACTTCCAGCATGGCGCTGCCCTGTCGATTAATATACTGTATGCTCTGCGGTGGCATTGTCCAATTGAATTCTAGAAGAGGATGCACCAGTTGCAAAGCGTAGAACACGGCGCGTTGCTCCAGGATGTTTATAGACAAAGACTCTGGAACAAATATCTGAAAGTCACTGATCCCCAACCACAAAGGTTTGAGTCTGTAGTAAGAAGCGTCCTCTCGACCTTTTCATGACCCCACTATCCACGTCGGTGTGGAGTAGTGGGGTTGTGCTAAATCGCATCGCATGAGATTTGCGTGCGATGCGATCCGCGGGCAAGGGTGCAGTGAAACTGAACGAGTATCATTGCATGCAAATTGCATGCAATGCGATCTCACTACTCTGAAAAGGACACTACATTATTTGCTTAATGGGCGCCATGAAAATACACAAGTAACAAAGATTTTAATGAGCATCAACTCCACAGAAGCACCCATGATTCACTAGTGAGATAATCCCCGTATTCCCTGCTGGTTGAGCCCACCTTCCTGACCATCCCCCTGTGATGTTCCATGGACTGCAAGCCTGCTGGGGCAGGAAGTGGATCTGACAAATTGAATACTAGAGAACTACTGCATGGAAGCAGCTGCATCCTGTGGAAGTCTCCTTGTATTCCTATACTGCCACCTTTAACACTTCCCAGAACAGAGAGAGTTAAATGGGTACTTGTGAGTTATCCGGGCTGCCGATTTTTTCATCGCGCCCGAAATCGCTGGCATCGCGTCGGTCGTGGCCGTTATAAGGAGCCGCGACGCGATGCCCGCGATTTCCCATAGACAGTAATGTTAAAAGACGCGATGGACCCGATTTCCCATAGACAGCAATGTTAAAATAAAATGACAATGTGAAATTGGCCAATATGGGCATTTCACATTGGATATGTTTTAAAAAAAAAAAATGTTTCATGGCCCCCCACCACCGTTAACGCCACCCCGCTATTGACGCCAACCCGAAGCGTGGCGAGCGGCGGCGGTACGCGTCCTCCGACCTTTTCATACCCCTACTATCCACTAGGGCGTGGAGTGAGAATAGAATAGTGTGGCGAGCGCAGCGAGCCACCGAGCCCGAAGCGTGGCGAGCGCAGCGAGCCCCGCGAGGGGACGCGGACACCTGTGAAGCCCGCAAGGGCACGCGGATACCTGTGAAGGTATCCGCGTCCCCTCGCTGCGCTCGCCACGCTTCGGGCTCGGTGGCTCGCTGCGATCGCCACACTATTCTATTCTCACTCCACGCCCTAGTGGATAGTAGGGGTATGAAAAGGTCGGAGGACGCGTACCGCTGCGCTCGCCACGCTTCGGGTTGGCGTCAATAGCGGGGTGGCGTTAACGGTCGTGGAGGGCCATGAAACATTTTTTTTTAAAACATATCCAATGTGAAATGCCCATATTGGCCAATTTCACATTGTCATTTTATTTTAACATTGCTGTCTATGGGAAATCGGGTCCATCGCGTCTTTTAACATTACTGTCTATGGGAAATCGCGGGCATCGCGTCGCGGCCCCTTATAACGGCCACGACCGACGCGATGCCCCCGATTTGGGGCTAAATCGCGGGCATCGCGTCGGTCGGGTGTCCTTAAGTTAACTAAACTTAAGGACAAAATCGGCAGCCCGCATAACTCACAAGTACCGTTAAATGCCCTCATTAATGGTCTCCTAAACGGCTCTTCCACTCTGTGGTTACCTTCAGTAACTAACTGCCACTGCCCTTGTTCCTGCATTATGGACAGTCAGGGAGAGGACCCTTGTAGGATCATTTGTTGTGTTTCTGTAGCAGTTTGCATAGATCCCTGGGCTAAGATTTGCTGTATTTTGTGCATAGAGCTAGATGTAAATGTTGTTTTCAGCACTGTTTGAACTATTAATAATGTGATCTGTCATGTGACAAATGGATGAACAGAAGCCTATAGTTCATCTAGTAGCACTAGTCTAGTAACACAAACCTATACTGGAATCTGCGCCCCCAGTTTGGTTGTTGTTGCTGATAATCAGACTTTGCCAGGAAGCGGTGTTGCCTTATATGCACTCATTTTGTAATACAGTATGTATCAAACACACTCTGCTTTGTGAAGTCCCTGGTTTTATTAATCTAAAACTAAAACAAAGGCCACACCTATTTTCTGGCATGCCTTCAGCTCACAGATCTGCCATTCTCTGTGCTCAGCTCTCTGCCCTAAAAAAATCCTAATCCTGTTGTGGTTGACATTTTGTATGCCCTTGGTGGCAATATAGCAGATAAATAAGCTTAATAGTGATTTTCTATTTCGAGTTGTTAATGTACATGTCTAGATTTCAAAACAGCACTCCGTATTCTTCCAGCTGATTAATGCTGAGATTTTTATACGCTAGATCGCATGCAACTTTTTAAGCAGTTGAGAATTATTCACAGAAGTCCTTACCTGGGATAAATCCATTTAGGTCCGGCTGAATGTTTTTGAATTGATTTACATAATACTGCCTTTGTTCATCGGTGATCTTCCATGGATCATCATAGCTAGTGGATTGTCTACGGATTTCATTTGTAGTGGAGGCTGATGACAAAGTGCGAACAGTTGTCTGGTCCTGGAATTAGAAGTTATTTCTTTCCTCAGCCTGAATCACACATTACAATAGAGCGGGGAGACTGTCCTAACGCAATGTGGGATGAATTTTTTTTTTCTACTTTCAAATTAGATATATTAGAAGGTTTAAAAACAATGCTGAGGAACGAATACGCATAAGATGACATATCAGCCTGTGTGCGTGCGTTTCCATTGTGTAAAAGGATTTGCCTGGTGATAAAGCAAAAGAACAAATGGGGAATTCAAAAGTGAAAGCAGCATGAACCAAGCAGTGGAAAGTGCACGTGGATGAAAGCAAAGCAATTTGACCTGGACAACTACAATAAAGCCAGTTACAAGACACTACAATTGCATTTAATGGTACATTAGCTGACCCAAAAAGTTAATTATTCAACAGGAGTACCAAAACACAAAAACAAACCAAATATGGCCAAATAACTTTTACTGGTAATATGTACTTTACTGTGTGGCTTTCAGTTATATCAGAACAGTATACTGAAGGACTTTCTGTTCAGTAATTTCAAGTTACTGTATCATCAAAATAGGTTATCTGAAACCAGAAACTTAGATATACTTAATAATTTTATTAGTAAATATAAATTTCACACACAATTCGCTCACCGTGAGAGAAAACTTCTGAAATGGGCAATGCATATTATTTAGAATTCTTCTTTAGTAAGAACACCCTTAACAATTTAGGTAAGATTATAATGAAGTATATTAATTAATACTTCTGGTCACTGGCTGAAAACCCTAACACTGAATCACTCATGTTTTGAATACAAATCGGTATAAAAGCCATAGTTAAAGTTACTCTGAGTGCCAAAACAGCTAATAAACATTATATTGTCCATTCAAAAGTAAACCACTGCAAAATGAAAGAAAAAGGAAGCCATCCGAATGAAGCAAATCAAATAAAGCAAATGAATACGCAACTAATAAAATGTCACACCTGGACAGAGGCAGGATGCATGGCTAAAAGAGCACTGCTTGGTGGGGTATCTGCAAAACTGACCCAATTTTCCTGATGTGGAAGCGGAGAGTGTGCTGGCCACGTTCCTTCCCCAGATGAACTACCTGCAATGAAATGAAAAGTAATCAAGTCACATTAATACATAGTAGTTATTAAAATACCTCAAGGCAAGCCCATAAACAATCTTTCACATATTAGAATCTATTATACAAATCCAAGCAAGCCCCAGTGAAACCGTTTGGTTGTACAATGTCAAAGAAGTCCTTCCAGAGCCCAAAAATGGCAATACCTAGCTATATAAACGTTATAATAATTAAATAAAATAAAAAAGGCATCCAAGCAAAGTCTCTGTGTCCTCTGACATCTTGCATGAGCTGAAAGGTCCCTTGCGTGTTGGGCATCTATTTTTTTTCCTGAGAATACATCCTAGTCACGTAGTTGTATGAATAAAATACACAAGCATCTTTGCAAATTAAAATGTGACATGCCTATATTCTGTGTGCGACCACACCTGTGTCTACATAGGAAATGGAATTGTACAGTTTGTCTCGTTTTCTAGGAAAACACTGTAGTGTAGTATTCCATATGCAGATACAGCAATGGTAGCAAACAGAATATAGGCATGCTGTAAATCACTAATCAGCAGAAGTTGTTTGTGCATTCGGTGAGCATCTTTTAGAGATTTTGTTTTAGTTTTTAGTGATCTTTTTTTTGTTTTTAATTTAAAAATTCGCACAACCAACCAATAGTGTTTCCTTAGCGCCCAATACACTTATGATTATTGTACTTATATACAAAAATACATTTGTTTATATAAAAATATTTATTAAAAAGTCCAATAAAAAGTTTTTTTTGACAATTCTTTTACACGGCTCCTTGTGGCTGAAGTAATTCACGGTTTTTAACAGTTGTTTTTCAATCACAATTTGTAGCAGTAACCCAACACATTTTGTTTTATCAAGAAACTTCATCAGGGGAAAACAATTGATCTACAACTTTATAAATAAGCAGAGGGAGGATTTTTAAGGCCTCATTATAAGTAGACAATTTGATAAGGTGAGGAATAGTAGCCTCTTAGTGGAGGATCGTTCTTTAACAAGCAAATTTGCTTATTTGAGGAATGGGTTTTTATCGCCAATTCCTCTATCCACTCCAGCATACATGTGCTCTCCTTGGTGTCCAACTCACAAGTGTGCTAGATTATATATCAAATGTATATTATATATCAAATGTTTGACTTTACATCAGATGTTGTTACATTATGTCATGTCACCTGCAGCTTTTTTTAATCTCGGATTTATTATTGTATTAGCATTTTGGACCAGTCATTCACCAGGTCCCAAACTGTTGGCTTGGTGTTACAGTTTTAGGGGGTATTCAATCCCGGGTCACGACTGTTGGTCTGCTAAATCACATAATTACTATGCTTATAGTGGAAGGGGTGGGGCTTAATCACATTGTCAAGCAATTAAATATCATGTTCCCATTTTAATAGGTTTTGTTTCCTGCTAGCCTTAGTCTTCTAGCCTTTATCCAGATTGCTACTTATGTTCATCCTATTACCACGATCTCTGATAATCTTATGTTATCAAACAGACTTAAGTGGTGCAGTAACAAAATTTCAACCAAAATCAGAATATATGCATGGATTACAGAGTTTAAAATCATGTATGTCCTACTTTAGGAGTTCTGTTGCAGGAGTCAGTCCTACATGGAACAATATCACTCTGTATGACAAATAACCTTTTTTTAAATCATACCAGAATCCCCCTAAAAAAAAACAAAAAACCTTTATAGTCCTCATATAACAGAAGTAAAAACTGAAAATAATTCAGATGCCTTGATGCCATTTAAGACTATACTGCAATCTTATCCAGCCATTTATCAGTGGTTGGGTGATCGATTGCACTACGTGTCAAGTAATTGCAAAGTCGCCACGCAATTGAGTACAAATGCGGCCTCATCACTGTTCAGAGGTTAGAAAGTAACTGAGGCTGCACTATGCTTCCACTGTGTAGCTGCACCAGATCGGCCATTGTCAGGTAGAAGATAGCCCAAGCTGTGATACTCTCCACTATGCCGATTTACAGTAACTTTCAATATGCAATTGAAACTGGATTTTCTTTTTTATTGCAGGAACGTGTCTTACAGGACCTGTTCAGTTTCAGATTTTTTTTCATTACTAATATTAGTGCAACACTTGTGTCATACCTGTGTAAATCCAATTAATGTTTGTCACAACACTATAACCACTACATTCATATATACATATTTCCATATATTCGAACATTTAATACCCAAGGCAATGATCCCTCTCGGTAAGAGTACCGTACTCACACGGGTGTAAATTGCAGTTCTCTCATAGAAGTATCTTTATCTTTGCTAGAGAGAAGAAGTAGTGCTGTGTCTATAAAGGTTTCTTTCAGGTCAAGAAAGATAAAGATACTTTCTTGACCTGAAAGAAACCTTATAGACACAGCATTTCTCCCTGTGAGTTGGGTCCGCCCTGTATTTATAGGGGTTACTCACCCCTCTCTTCATTGCTTTGAATGGTTCTCTTACACCATATTTTAAATTACATTATGTGTTGGAACCCGAAACAAATCAACTGTGGTCGAGACCTACTGAATTGAAAATGGAAACCAGCACCACTTTCCACTGTTCATTATATGTGCATTTTATCCAAGAATTACTTGTGGTTCTCATCTGTGAAGAGGCACCATAGTTTCTAGCTGAACCTTGGGAAAGTTCATTAGAGGCTTTTGTGAGAAGTCAGGGTTAAAGCTCTCATTTATTATTTTTTGAGACAATTATAGGGATGGAAGTGGAGTCTAAACTGCTGCAAATTATAAAATATGGTGGAAATGCAACATAAACCTACCAAGAATATTATACTTCAGAAATGTATCATTGTATTGCTGAATCCAAGCATGTCATATTTAGGAACACAACTGTAAAAGCATTAAAGACACTTCAAAACAAATAAAAATGCGCTGTAAATAAAATTTGAACAACTTTATCATATAAAAAAGAAAACTTTTCATAGAAGCTGAATTTAAAAAGACAAAAAAAATTTCACTTCGGACTAAATTTTTTTGTTGTTGTTGCTTCAGGTGATCTCAGGGCAGTTTACAAACCATACCTGTTTGTGCTTCACTGTACGGTGCCCAGAGCGGACCAGATCCTGTCACAGGCCGTTCACTGTTTCCACCACTGGCATGCCGACTATGCTTCCTCCAAGAATGTGGAGATGAAGGAGGGGACTGCTGGGGGGATACGACTGGGGAGGTGGACTCCTAACATTAAAATAAGAAAAAATTAATTAGTTCAGAAGGCTGATCATTGGGGAATGAAATAAAGTTTTAAAGTTGCAAAACTGCGTATATACCTGCAATCTTGAATTGGTACTGGTTTCCTAGCACGGCGCCCATCACACTGGATACCATAAGACTGAATATGGTGTGTGATGTGATGGGACGCAATGTTGTACAATAAAAAATTGTATGGCATTGTATGCTATACAATGCAATAGTATACGATTTTTTATTGTACAGCCACCCAGATGGGTCCTTACAATGTTAAATGCCCCCTCACTAAACGCCAACCTGAAGTGTGGCAAACGCAGCGAGCCCACGAGGGGCGGCGGTACGCGTCCTCCGACCTTTTCATACCCCCACTATCCACGTCGGCGTGGAGTTGATTTTATATAGTGTGGCGAGCGCAGCGAGCCACCGAGCCTGAAGCGTGGTGAGCATACACGGAATACGCTTCGGGCTCGGTGGCTCGCTATACTATCTAAAATCAACTCCACGCCGACGTGGATAGTGGGGGGTATGAAAAGGTCGGAGGAAGCGTACCGCCGCGCTTTGGGTTCGCGTTGATAGTGGGGGTGGCGTGGGGGTGCATTTAACATTTTAATCACCCATTAGGGTGCTTATACAATCAAAAATCGTATCGCATCTCATGTGGCTATATGGCATGCAATGCGATGCAATGGCATAAGATGCCATAAGATGCCATAAGATGAAAAAATTGGGCGCCGTGCTACGAAACAAGTACGCTTGAATTTTTATTGAATAAAAAAAATATTATTATAAAAAAAAAAAAAAAATAGATGACATCAAAATACAAGGCCAGGATTCATTTTTCATTTTTTTGGTTACCTATTATGCACACAATCTCTGCCTTTCAATTTAAAAAGAAAGTTTCAATTGTAAGAAACACAACTAAGACAAAATGATATCCTGCTGTAAAACAACTTCTGCAGAGTAATATTAGCAAATTGCATGTTGCCACTTCATCATTTGAACTAAGCTTAAATATAGAATGGTATAACCTAAATAAATCCTACCTGTTCCGTTGGACCACGTGACTGAATAACATCATGACTAACTGAACCTTTCTTGACTTGTATTCTGCCAGGGGGAGGAGGTATAACCCCTGAGTAAGAAGCGGAGTTGTCACCCTCTGAGCCATGAGGAAACTGATGTCTTGAATCCTGTTCATTCTTTGACACAAGAAATCTTGGCAGAGGCAGGTCCTTTACTGGAAAGAATAAATGGATGAACCAATGGCTATATGCAGAACAACTGTAATGCAGTAAAAGGTGTGCATAACATATATACATATAAAACCACAAAAAGCAAAGGCAAAAAACATTAGTAATTAACCATTCAAAGCATGATGAACTGAGCAGCAATGGAAGCTGAAGTAGAGATCAATAATTCAACAGTAAGCCGACTTTTCTGAGTACTTTTAATAGTCATTTTTACCTACTGTATCTTGGTCTCTAGTATTTATAGACTGCATGTAGTAAAACTAAAGGCACAATATAGGTAACTATTTTTACAATTAGTCAGTTTTAGGGATGAGTTTTGGGTGATGCCCCACTTAAGTTGGTGTGGCAAACTATGTAATTATGGAATAAAAAAAATAATAATTTTTTTAACCACTTAATATTTTTTTCTCCAGGTGTAACAGTTTTAAACCCCTAGCCTCTGTTTCTTTCCACCCAGACTGAAAAGGGTTAAAAATCACTAACACCTTAGCTTCTCACTAATGTGCGATCCAGGGGTGACTAGCTTTCAAGCCACTGAGGGCCACTGTCTACTACCTATTACATACACGGAACGGAAACGAAGGAGAGAGATTTCCTGTACAGATATATGTACAATTATCATCAACTCATGAGCAAAATAAAATGTTTTGAGAACACAAATATGGCTGTCAAAAATCACAAATCAGTAATTAATGGTCGCAATATTTACAACATGTACTTGATATGCAATATTCATTACCAATATGATATGAGAAAAGAAGCCTACAAGCCCCCAAAAAGCAATGTGTGAAATGACAATGAAAAAAAATGATAACAAATCCAAAGTAAATGAGATCAAAAACGGAATGCAACCAGTACCAGAGAGAGAGAGAGAGAGAGAGGAAAAAAACAAAACAGAGGCTCTCAGGTGATAAGGTCTAGTTAAGGTGTGAAAAGACGCTGTTAGCATTAACCAAACATAACTGGGTAATATAACTGTACAGTGCATCTGGAAAGTATTCCTGGTGCTTCACTTTCTCCGCTTTTTGTTACATTACAGCCGTATTCCAAAATGGTTCCCCAATAATGACCATATGCTATGACTGTGAGCAGTGCTTGTAGATCACCTTCGGTATTCACTTGTTGTTTCCACCTCACTGGTTCTATTCAGCAAGGTGGAAACAGCGAGTGTGCCCATTAAAACGGCGGGGCTCATCATAAAATGCAGCGGGCTCGCCGCATTCAAGGCAAACCTCGCCATTTAAGAGGATCTCGGAATGTGATGGAATATGGCGAGTGTCTTTGATGGCTGGTTTTCGACGACAGACATCAAAAAGCGATCAGGCTAAGAAACCATGCTTACCAGTGTTTAAACTTTCAACTCGCAATGGCAAACTAGACTGTGCCACTGCTACAAGCTTCAGCGCAATGTAGAACTGGCTTCTTCCAAAATAGCCAAGTCTTGTTGCTCCACAGAGTTCCATTATCTGAAAAAATATTACAAATACTAATTAAAGGAAACCAAATTTGTAAAATGATTTATAGTGTGCAAAAAAAAAAAAGAAGTAAACTGAGGAAGAGGGAACACACTAAAATACTGAGAAAATCAAATAAAAACATGAAAAATACAAAGAAACCAAACTGCAATAAGCCATCTATTGAAAGTAGTAACAGAAGCCAACACATTTTATATTAAATTATATATAAAATCGGGTCCATTGTATGCCATTATACTGGCATACAATGCGACTGATGCGATGGACCCGATTTTACATAGGGAACAATGTTAAATGGCCCAATAGACCCAATTTTTGATTGTATACCCACCCTAATGGTTAATTTGTATGTGAAATGCCCCCCATTGTTAACGTCACCCCATGATGAACGCCAACCCGAAGCATGGCAAGCGCGTGAGGGGCGGTGGTACGCGTCCTCCGACCTTTTCATACCCCCACTATCCACGTCGGCGTGGAGTTGATTTTATATATAGTGTGGCGAGCACAGCGAGCCCCGCGAGGGGACACGTAATACCTGTGACATACGGGGCTCGCCATACTATATAAAATCAACTCCACTCCGACGTGGATAGTGGGGGTATGAAAAGGTCGGAGGACGAGTACCGCCGCCCCTCGCGGGCTCGCTGCGCTTGCCACGCTTCGGGTTGGTGTTCATCGTGGGGTGGCGTTAACAATGGGGGGCATTTGACCCATCAGGGTGGGGATACAATGAAAATTGGGGTCTGGGGGGCATTTAAAATTGGTTCCAATATAAAAATTGCATCGATCGCATCGCATGCGATTTGGTTGCATGCGATTTTTTAGGACTCGATGGATACAATTTTTATTGCTGGCGCCATTCTAGGAAACAGGTACCCGAAAAATCAATGGAGAAAGCAGTTCTCCATTTGAGCATTGAAGACACTCTCGGCGAATCCCAGTGAAAACCCCATTGAAATACACCAGCGAATTACAGCGAGCATGAAACGGAGAACTGGCTGGCATTCTCGGTTTGCTTTTGGTGAACAGTGAACATAGTGTTCCCGCTAGGCTGTTTTAGCGGGGCGCTGCGCCCTGCCCTGCTAGCAGCACCCCGGTGCCCTGGCTGTGTGCACAGGTCAGCGCAGCGCCGCCTTAGACGGCGATTCCCAGCGCTTCCCCGGCAGCACGGTAACTTCAGGGGTGCCGGCCCCGCCTCCTTTAGTGACGGCGCCGGCCGGGCCCACCACCTTTTCGTGACGTCGCGGCCCGGGCACACCCCTTTTCGTGACACCGCTGCCCAGGACCGCCCACAATTGTGATGTCGGCGGGCCCGGTCTGCCCCCCTTGCGCTGCGGCGCCCTGCCCGCCCTCATTTCTAGAGGGAACACTGGAACATTGAATAGGGCGAATCATATTTTCAGTGAAGAAAATTCACCGCAAGGAGTGAAATCAGCCGGATTCACCGAAAAAACGGTGAATCGGGAGCATTGAATACTGGCCAATGACTGAATTAGCTCAAAGACTTTAGAGGGGATCTAAATCTTTCAAACAACTGAATCACTCCCTGAGAATGTACGGGTTTTATCAGGGGGCAGTCCTTATCAAACTGGCATAAAAATATTTTTTTCCGCACTTCAATTTTCTGTTCCTGCAGAAAATGTTTTCCTAGCTGATTAAGCAAATAAAATAATAATTATAATAAAAAACCGAATAGGAACGGAGGTAGTGATGCAAAACAGCCATTCCATGAAACAAGTACCAATGTCCCATACATGACTACTGAAAATAAAAACTTTTCTTTTAAGATGACAGGTTAAAACTTGTACCATACAGAGACTTTCGGTTTCAAAGTCTATAAAAAATTAAGCGTTGTAAGTAAAACAAAAAAAAAAAGGACATTTGTGTTCTGTAAAAAGCTCAAATCAGTACATTTGTACATGACAGAGGTGTTTGCATTTGATAAATAGAGAAAGGAACTACACTTGTCTGAGCTGTAACATTCCATACAACAGTTACTAAGGGCTCAGGAACAGAGTGTACGGGAAACACTAATGAATGACTTTAGTCAGCTTCTGTCTGAAGAATTTCTCTCTTTGGGAATAAGTTGCGCACAAGTTTTCATTATGTATAGGAATTATGAAAAAAGAAATAAGTGACCATAAGCAAATGCATTACTGTAATGTATCTGAAGATGTATTTTTGATCATAACTGGTTGTAGATCAGGTTAATATTTAACACAGGTGGTTCAATAACTGTATACATTACAACACTATAGAAAAACATCTTAAATTAAATTAAGACGTTTAATCCCTTTAAATATACCTACCATGAACCACATTAGATTAAATCAGCTATGTAATTGTGAAAGACAGCTTTCTATAAACAAAGCCAAAAAAAAGCAACCAAACAGGTTTTCCCCTTGCTATAGCGTGCCTTCCAAGAGCACACCCAAGAGGGAAAGATAAACACAACCTAACTAATGCGCTCATTTAATCCTTTCCCTATGAACAACATCTGTATTTTATCTGTGAAACCAATATGCACATTATTAAGGCCATTTCACAATAATAAAGTCTTTCCTTTCACATTCAGACTGCATGATGTGACAGCCATCCAATGTTACCAAAATCGGCTGAAGCTAGGGAGGGCAATCCCAGCATTTGATTGTTGGGATTCTGTGATTTTTGCACAAAAAAATTGCTGGAATTCATAGGATTGGATTGCACATGCACAGATGTACCGGGCAGCATTAGCAGCACTTGCGTCAGGCTCTGCCCAACTGTCCAAACCTGGTGAAAGTGATCTTTATGGTGCTTAGGCAGGCAGCCATAGACACACAGACATGGCCATTTAAATGTAGCTCTATTCACCAGCCAATCGGACTTAGAGGACCAGCAGACAAATCAAAGAAGGTGCTGCAGCAGTAGCTCCTGATAAGCTTCAGAACCTCCAGCTCTGATTGGCTGGTAGTCTGCACTACATTTATAATGGCGCTGTGTATCTATGGCTGCTGGCATAATATTAAGTGCCGTGTACACACTCCCATACCTCCCAACTGTCACGCTTACCGCGGGAACATCTCGATATTCGGGGACGTTCCCGCGTCCCGCCATTGTCCCGCGGTGGGGGGGGGGGACAGTTGGGAGCCCCCCCAGCTTGCCGAGAATAGACGCTGTGCGCATCCGACCTCCCAACTTCAAAAGTTGGGAGGTATGCACTCCCTACATCCATCCTCACTGATCTCTAACACACACCATCACTCACCACTCCCTATAGGAATCCATAATGCAACCCTGGGATAGACTTCTGTAAACCAAAATCCTAGGTTTGGAAAAACGGCCCAGGAATGGGCAGCTGTGATTTGCAGGTATGAAAAAAAAAATAATAGGACACTGTCATAAAATATGCCAAGGCTAGGAATGCCAATCCCGGGGCATTTTCCGGGGATTTAAAAATGCTCAATCCCGGGATTCCCAGGATTGGCATCCCTAACTTAAAAGTGCAGCGGTGGCCGGAGCAGGAGTGTGTGGTAGAGTCAGGGTGCAGTGACTTGTCCTGCGCAGCATGACCTCTGACCGTCACGCTGTGCAGAGCCGGAGGCCAGGTATCAGGAACAGCCGGGAAATCCCAGGATTGGAAACTCTAATCACGGGATTGAAATCCCAGCAGTTTTGGGGCCAAATCCCGGGATCCCGCTGATCCCGAGATTGGCCACCATAGTCAAGGCCTGTCTACCCTATGGTCTTAAACTAGAAAATATCCAGATAATCAATGTTTTTGTCACAGTAATTTTGAATATTTGTATGCGAAGGTTATGGGGGGGGGGGGAACGCAATGTTGATTCAGACCGTCAGAATTCTGAATTCAATCTTCAGACTATCGGAAATGATCCGACAGTCGGTCCAGCTGCGGATTGTCAAAAACGGACGCAGATTGTCAATGGATTCAACAATCCATCAGCTATTTTTGAAAATGCAGAAGTGACTTTTTAAAAAGGTCGAATCTGCATGCCTTTAATGTGGTCATAAATGGCTGCATTGGGGGCGCGGCCACGGCGGCATGTGAGTGAGGGAGGAAGGAGCTGGCTCTCCTGTGGAAATGAGCTCCATAATCCCCCCACGCACCTGCAGTATCTAAAGGCTAAAGTAGCAAACCCACCAGCTTCGCTTACCCGGGCTCAGCCAGATGGTGCAGCCGAGTCATTGCTGAGACCTGGATACGGAGAAGGGCCGGCGTCGCGTGAGCTGGGAGAGCGTGAGTGACGCGAGAGAGAGTGACGCGTCAGGCACCCGGCGCAGCTTCCGTCCGTCTCCAGAGGACAAACGGAGAGGGCAGACGAGCAAACACAGAGCAGCGGCGACAAGCGGCGAGGCACCAATACAGACCGGCTGCAGTCTCAACCCAGACATCCCCCCCAGAGCGTGCCGGGGCCGCAAAGTTCGTGTGGCAAGCAGGGAGAGAGCGGTGTGATCCGGGCGAAGGAGACGCTGAAAGCAGCTCCAGGAAAAACGCCTGCAAGCCATACCCTTCAAACAGCAGAAAGCACTACAGCCGGAGCCTTGAAGCAGCGCGGTTTACAGCTGCAAGAGTCTTTAGGCGAGGGGAGGTCGCAGCGACAGAAAAGCATCAGGATCTCCACATCATTTCTTCTGCCCGAGACCCTGTTCCCAGACAACCCAGGGGAGCAGCTGTATTCGTTTACCCAGTTGAGATAAGAGCAGTGCCAGCTGAAAGCTCCAAAAAGGTACCGGCAAAATATATATAAGACTGTAATTGCTTGGCCGAAAAGTACAGGCAAATCAGGTATAGGTCTACCTGGGGTCAGGTGCAGAGAAGCCAGGGATAAATCTATGGTAATTGACTGTGCTTAAAATTCAACCTGGTGCACCCAGACAGGGGCAAAAGGGTTTGGTGAACTTCGTTCAGTGTACCAGACCAATCCCCTTAGCCTAATATTCAAGAGGAATAGCTGGCATCCGTAAGGGCATCAGTAAGGATAATGGGCAAGACCGGGCAAAACACCGCCGCAGCCCGATTAGAGAAGTATGCAAGAACACAGGGTAATACAACTGCCAACTCACAGCCCAACACCGCCCAAACTACCCCATCGAAAGGGCCTGGTGAGCCGCGCCCCACTGAGGTAACTCTCCAGCAGGTGTAAGAGGCGATAAATACATGCGAATCCCGCTTGTCAGATCAAATTAATAAAATTCAGGTCGGACTTAATGCTACTGAGGAGCGATGCTCAGAAAACCAGGGAAAGAGTTACGGAGGTTGAAAACAGGGTATCTTCTGTGGAAGACGTGGTTGCCACTATACAGGAACAAGTAAAAATGATGTCTGGCCAACTGTCCGATATACGTTTAAAAATGGCAGATTTTGAGGGGAGACTTCGCCGGAACAATATTAGATTTATAGGCCTGGAAAAACGAGTGGAAGGGAGCCACCCGGAAAAGTTCCTGGAGGACTGGTTGATACAGGCCTTTGGTAGGGAGTCATTCTCCTAACAGTTTGTGGTAGAAAAGGGCCCATCGGGTGCCGGCGCGACCGAATCCTCCTGGGGGTCCCCCTCGTACATTTATTGCCAAATTTCTGAATTATAAAGATCGGGACTCAGTACTTCGCCTGACAAGGAATAAAGATGACTTTGGCCATAGCGGGAAAAGGATTTCCGCATTCCCAGACTTCCCAGTTGAAGTTCAGCGCGAGAGATCAAAGTTCAGGGAGGTTAAAATCAGGCTAAGAGCTAGAGTTGAAATACTCGATGCTGTATCCCTCCAAGCTAAGAGTCGAAGTAAACAGGTCTACTAAATTTTTTGGTACTTATGTAGTATCTGGGCTGCCGATTTTTTGATTGTATGCCTTAAGTTAAGGCATACAATCAGATGCGATGCGATGCGATATCGCATCGCATCGCATCCGATATCGCATCCGATATCGGATGCGATGACCCGATTTTTCCATAGGAATCAATGTTAAAATGATTCCTATGGAAAAATGGGTCCTTTTCATACCCCTACTATCCAAGTGGGCATGGAGTTGGATATAAACCTGTGGCGAGCGTAGCGAGCCACCGAGCCCGAAGCGTGGCGAGCGAAGCGAGCCCCGCGAGGGGACGGTATTCGTCCCCTCGCGGGGCTCGCTTCGCTCGCCACGCTTCGGGCTCGGTGGCTCGCTACGCTCGCCACAGGTTTATATCCAACTCCATGCCCACTTGGATAGTAGGGGTATGAAAAGGACCCATTTTTCCCATTGAATTCCATGTTAAAATGGACTCAGTCCATTTTAACATTGATTCCTATGGAAAAATCGGGTCATCGCATCGCATCGCATCGCATCGAATCGCATGGTCGCATGCGATGCGATGCGATCTCCCGATCCGACCCGATTTAGAAATCGGCAGCCCAGATACTACATAAGTACCAATTTTTTTTCTCCCCAGGAGAGGTCGCAAGGTGGCTCGATGGGACTTATCCTGGATTAAAACAGTTGGCCAATCTGCAAACAAGTGGTCCGCTGCTTTAATAATATGACAATGACTGTGCCAAAGATATACACTATAAGGGTGTTTTGCTTGCTGTGATATTTTTTCTTTTCTCTGTGAAAAGTTGGTAAAAGCTCGACAGTAGCCCCATTCTGGTGCTGTCTGGCAGAGTGCAGGTTAAGTTTTTCCTTGATATATTGTGGTTGTGTTTTTTTTCTTCTCTCTCAGTACTCTTCAAGGAAATAGTTTGCCAGCACTGGCCGGGCCCGGATAATTGTTGATAAGATTCATAGATGCGTTGGGTAGTAAGGATTGGTGCATGGGGGGAGGGGGGGAGTTCAATGTATAGGAGATCGATATTTGGGTACCAACGGAGAGCCAGCCACGCAATTGGTGGCCAATTATAAATAGCCCTCGGGAAAGTAGGGCAATAGGGGGGGAAATAGGTACGCCAGGAGTTCCGGGTAGTACAGGGTGGGGGAGGGGAGGAGGGAGGGGGGGTTATTTTGTACTGTATTGTTGTTATATGTGTGCACATTGCAAACCAAAACTCCCACTATGGGATGGTAGTGGGAGGAGGGGGGAGATCTGGGGTGGCACGGGGAAGACGGGAAGGGAGGAGAGAGGGAGAGAGGAAAGTTGGAAAGATTAAAAAAAAGGGAAAGGGGTTCAAAGTAAAGGGTTATGGTTAAATTCATGTCATGGAATGTCAGAGTACTTATTGACAAAGTCAAGAGATCACTGGTCCTAAATCACTGTAAAATGTTGGAGGCTGATATTTGCCTGAAAGAAACTCACTTGTTTGGGGACAAACTCGCAGCCTTGAAAAGGCCATGGCTAGGTACACTCCATGCCCCCTTCACATCTCTTGCTAGAGGGGTCTCAATTCTGGTAAAGAAGACGGTAGTATTCGAAGGGCGTAACATAAAGATTGATCCTGGGGGTTGATACATTTTTGTAGACAGTTGTATAAATCAGGTGGATATAACACGTCTAAATGTATATATCCCCCCCCCCTCTTCTCATACGACGAAATGAGGGCAGCCGTGGAATTTTCCCTTCTTTACCCAACAAACCATCTTATCTGCCTAGGAGACTTTAATAACGTAGTCTCCCCAAAATTAGACAGATGTTCTACAGGTATTACAAAAACCCATAGGGGAGGGAGGGGGTTTGCAGAGTTTTTGGAAGGGATCGGTTGGATAGACCCATGGCGAATAAGACATCCGACGCTCACTCAGTTTTCGTGTTATTCAGCATCGTATGGTGCCTTTTCAAGAATAGACATGATCCTCGTCTCAGACACCATAATTAATAAAGTAATTCAAATAGAATACAAGGCTAGGGGCATATCGGACCACTCTCCAATAACAATGCAGATAGACTTAGCAGAGATAAAGGGGTAGAGATATTGGAAGCTACAACCATTCTGGCTGTCACAGTTCAATAATGATGAGATAGAGCAAGAGATAGTGGCCTTTTTTGAACTAAATGAGGGGTCAACCTCCAGTTCCTGCTTATGGGATACTTTTAAGGCTTTTTTTCGAGGTATACTTATTAAAAAAAATTGCCTATGTAAAGGGATGTCATCGGGCAAAGGCACGTAAGATGGAGGAGCGCACCCTAGAATTAGAAAATGCATATTTGGTAAGTAAGGCAGATATAGATAAGCAGGAATGGCAAAATATGCAGGCTAAATGGCTGGAATACCTTCAAGAAGTAAACTATCGAAGGCTCCAGTTACAATCACACTAATGGTATTCCAACGCCGATAAGGGGGGGAAATTACTTGCCTATCTATCTAGAACTGACAAACCCTCTAATGTAATATTTAAAATCCTGACGGAACAGGACGATATATTGACCACAACCCCAGAAATAGCGGACGAGTTTGTTGCCCATTTTGGAAAAGTATACCAATCCACTGTGTCCCCGAATGGAGAGGAGTTAGGGAAATTCTTGGAGGACATTGAGCTTCCTCGTCTGTCCGCGGAAGCCCGGGAGCTCTTGGAGAGGCCTAGTGTGGCCAATCCCGGGATCGGCGGGATCCGGCCTAAAAAAGTCCGGGATTTCAATCCCGGGATTTTGGGATTAGACTGCGCATGCGCAGTCTAATGCCGGGCAGCGTCTGAGCACTCGCTCAGACGCTGCCCGGCTGTTCCCGTAACCTGACCTGGCGTGCGGGCCTGCGTAGCGTGACAGTAGAGGTCACGCTGCGCAGGCCACACGTCACCAGTGACCGCCTACCCGCCTCTTCTCCGCCGCCCGCCTGCCCGCCTCTTCTCTGCCGCCCGCCTGCCTCCGCCCACTGTCTTCTATGGAGGTGCACTTGCCGGGAGGCACCGTGCACCTCCAAACCCACTCCCGGCCGCACCCTAATGTAAGTAGATGTGCGGGTCGGGTCCTATGCTAAAAATGTTTTTTTTTTGGTGGGGATGCCAATCCCGGGATCCACGGGATTGAGCATTTTTCAATCCCGGGATTGAAAAAATGCCCCGGGATTGGCATCCCTAGAGAGGCCTATTTCCCTTGAGGAAGTCGAAAATGTAATCAAAGCTCTGCCCACAGGAAAAGCACCAGGCCTTGACGGCCTGCCGGCCGAGGTATACCAAAAATATGCCAAAATTATAATCCCACGGTTAGTTACTCTCTGTCAAGATGTATCAAAGGAAGGGGAACTGCCAGAATCTATGGGGGACGCCTCCATGGTGTTTATACCAAAAAAGGATAAAGACCCGACGAGAGTTGATTCATACATACCAATATCGCTAGTGTCAGACGCGAAGATAATAGCAAAGATTATGGCGAATAGACTCAGTCGTGTAATTCAAGGCATAATACACCATGATCAATCAGGGTTCATGAGTGGAAAACCCACTCTTATCAACCTAAGACGGGTGTTTACGTATGTCCAACATGCTAATGTAAGAGGAAGGAGCGCAGCAGTGGCCTCATTTGATGCGAACAAAGCGTTCGATTCGGTTGAGTGGAGCTATTTATGGGGCACCCTGGGAGCCTTTGGTTTCGGACCAGGGTCTCCATAAATGGATATACATCTTCATTCTTCTCATTAAACAGAGGAACCCGGCAGGGTTGCCCGCTCTCTCCTCTTATATTCGCAGTGGCGATTGAGCCCCTCGTCTGCCTGTTAAGATCTAAACATAGAAACATAGAATTTGACGGCAGATAAGAACCACTTGGCCCATCTAGTCTGCCCCTTTTTTTAAACATGTTACCTCAAACCATATTTGATCCTTATTTTTTTGTAAGGATATCAATATGCTTATCCCAAGCATGTTTAAATTGTACTACTGTATTTGCGTCTACCACCTCTGTTGGGAGGCTATTCCACTTATCTACTACTCTTTCTGTGAAAAAATTCTTCCTCGCATTTCCCCTGAATCTTCCTCCCTCTAGTTTCAGTGCATGTCCTCGTGTTCTGTTGCTCCTCTTCCTGTGAAGAATGTCTCCCACCTGTACCTTGTTAAAGCCCTTGATATATTTGAAAGTTTCTATCATGTCCCCCCTTTCCCTTCTCTGCTCTAAAGTATACATATTAAGATCTTTTAGTCTTTCCTGGTACGTTTTGTGATGTAGGCCATGCACCATTTTAGTTGCTCTTCTTTGTACAGTCTCTAATGTATTTATATCCTTCTGGAAATATGGCCTCCAGAACTGAACACAATACTCTAGGTGAGGTCGTACCAATGACCTATACAGTGGCATTATTACTTCTTTCTTTCTACTGCTGATACCTCTCCCTATGCAACCAAGCATCTGACTTGCCTTCTTCATTGCTTTGTTACATTGCCTACCTGCTTTTAAGTCCCCTGAAATAGTGACACCTAGATCCCTCTCTTCCTCAGTAGTTTCCATTATAGTGCCATTTATACTATATTGAGTCTTTGGATTTCTGAGACCCAAGTGCATGATTTTGCATTTTTTGGCATTAAACTGTAGTTGCCATTCTCTTGACCATTTCTCTAATCTGCCTATATCCTCAATCATTTGTTTTACCCCTCCTGGCGTGTCTACCCTGTTGCATACCTTTGTGTCATCTGCAAAAAGGCACATTTTACCCTCAATTCCATTTGCAATATCACCAATAAAGATATTAAAAAGCACCGGTCCAAGTACAGATCCCTGGGGTACTCCACTTGTAACCTTTCCCTCCTTTGACTGTACTCCGTTTACTACAACTCTCTGTTTTCTGTCCTGCAACCACGCTCTTATCCATTCAACTATCTTAGAATCCAATCCCAAGCTTTCAAGTTTATTTAACAGTCTGCGATGTGGGACAGTGTCAAAAGCTTTACTAAAGTCTAGATAAGCTACATCTACAGCCCCACCGTGATCTATTACTTTAGTCACCCAGTCAAAAAAGTCAATAAGATTTGTTTGACATGATCTTCCCCCAGTAAACCCATGCTGTTTTGGATCCTGTAAATTGCTGGTTTTGAGATATTCTACAACTCTTTGTTTTAAGAGTGTTTCCATCAATTTCCCTACTACTGATGTAAGGCTCACTGGTCGATAGTTGCTTACCTCTTCCTTGCTTCCACTTTTGTGCAGTGGGACTACATTCGCTGTTTTCCAGTCCTCTGGGATTACTCCAGTAGCTAGTGACTGTTTGAATAATTCTGTTATTGGTTTTACCAGCTCCCCTTTAAGCTCTTTTAGTATCCTTGGATGTATCCCATCTGGCCCCATTGATTTATCCACTTTCAGTTTTGAGAGTTCTGTGAGGACTTTCTCCTCTGTAAATGTACTTGTCTCTCCCTCAGTTTTCTGACTATACTTGCAACTTAACTGTGGCCCCTTCCCCTCGCTTTCAGCAGTGAATACTGAGCAGAAATAATTATTAATATTATCTGCTATTACATTGTCCCCCTCAAGAAAACTTCCACTCTCTGTCTTCAGTCTAATTATTCCACTTTTGGTTTTTCTCCTTTCACTTATATACCTAAAAAAAAGTTTTCCCCCCTTTACCCACTGACTGGGCCATTTTCTCTTCAGCCTGAGCTTTTGCACATCTGATTACCTTCTTAGCCTCCTTCTGTCTAACAAGATACACCTCTTTGTCCTCATTCTTCTGCGTCTGCTTAAATTTCTTAAAGGCCAACTTTTTTGCTTTCACAATACTTGCTACTTCTTTTGCAAACCACAATGGCTTTCTTTTTCTTGTGTTTTTCCTAACTCTTTTGACACAAAGTTCTGTTGCTTTTAGAATTGCACTTTTTAATTTTTCCCACTTATCCTGCACTCCTTCCAAGTTCTTCCACTCTGCCAAAGAATCCCTTACAGAGTTTCCCATCTCTACAAAATCAGCCTTCCTAAAATCTAACACCTTTGTTTTTGTGTGCGATGAGTCAGTCTCTGTCTTTATTTTGAACCATACTGCTTGATGGTCACTGGATCCCAGATTTTCACCCACATTTATGTCAGATATTCTGTCACCATTTGTAAGTATTAAGTCTAATATTGCGTCCTTACGAGTGGGCTCCCTCACCAATTGCTGGAGGGATGCTCCTTGCAAGGAATTCAGCATGTCCCTACTTCTGGTGGAACTTGCAACAGGCAGCTCCCAGTTTACATCAGGTAGATTAAAGTCTCCCATGATTATCACCTCTCCTTTTAATGCCATTTTATTGATGTCCTGCAATAGGCTCTTGTCTAGTTCCTCTTCCTGACCTGGTGGTCTGTAGATCACACACACATTATATATAATATATATATATATATATATATATATATATATATATATATATATATATATATATATATATATATATATATATATATATATATATATATATATATATATATATAGTCAGGACCCGGCCAGAGAGAACAGATATAATCTCGTCTCACTTTATGCAGACGACTTACTGGTCGGATTGGCGGATCCAGAGCAAGATCTCCAGGTAGTAGTGGCACAACTCAACTCATTTGGGAAATTTTCGGGTTTAACAGTAAATTGGGATAAATCCCACTTATTAATATTGGGAAAAGAACCACAGGAGGTAGGGCAGAGATACGATCCACTAGTAAAAACACAGGGGTTTAAATACCTGGGGGTAGTGGTCACAGGGAAAACAGAAGGATACCTTAGGGATATCTACCCTGCTATCCAGGAGGTAAGATCGAAATGTAGGATATGGGCCAGACTCCCCCTTACAGTAATAGGTCGAGTCAACTTGATAAAAATGGTCATCCTTCCTAAAATACTGTATCTTCTACAGCACTCTCCGATCTATATAAAGGATGAGTACTTTAGAAATCTTAACAGTACACTATCCTCCTTTATATGGGGCAATAAACGACCCAGGGTTAAGCTGGCCACCCTCTGGAGAAGTCGAGAGAAGGGGGGACTGGCACTGCCTAATTTCAAAAGGTATTATATGGTGGCGCAACTAGTACATCTTAGCTCCTGCATACAGGAAGATGAATACACACCAGATCTATATAGACTTTTAAAGTGTATAGACCCATATATAACACCTCTCCAGACATTGCTTTTTGGGCAATGTTCGGAAAAAATATCCGGGAATCATTATCCAGGCTATCAAAATATGGAATATGGTTGAAAAAAAATGGGTAATTATGAGGAAGTAGATCCAGACATATCGTTTCTCCTGATGCCAACAGACAAGGAGGTTTACAAACAGCAAGGTGGAAAACTATGGTCCCAATATGGGATCACTACCCTGGGCGAACTCTTCCAAAATAACAACATGAAGTCTTTTGACAGGGGGAGGGACAAATGGTTAGAGGATACTCCGGTCAAATTATTTTTGAAAAACTAAACCCCGAAAAAACGGATATCAAAAATTATTAAGTTCCTGCTTATAATTGAACAGGACAAGGGGATACCACAGCTAAGGCAGAAATGGGCCAGGGACCTCCCGTCTTTAACGGATAGACAGTGGCAGGAAGCGTTCGCTGCTCCAAAATGGGCAACGGGGTCGATCCGCATCCAACAGGTCCAATTTAATGTTCTTCACCTCCGGTAGGCTTACAGAAAATGGCAGGATCAGTTTCTGATAGATGTCCAAAGTGCGACGAGTCGGGGGCCACCTTCTGGCACTTGATATGGTCATGCATTTCAGTAGGTCAATTTTGGGATAAGATACGACAGGTCCTGGTAGACATAGGGACACCACAGGATACTCTCACGGCGAAAAAAATGGTTTTAGGAATTTGGCAAGAAAGACACATATCTAGAGAGCAGCGTTCTCTTCTAATAATCCTCACGGCCTCGGCCAAAATGATAATTGCACGGCACTGGATGGCCAAAACAGGCCCGGTATTCACAGAATGGACTAATTTAGTAAATGCGATATATGAGCATGAGAAATATTATTATGCCTCCAAAGGGGAGCTCACCAAATTCCACGATATTTGGCACCAGTGGTATCAATCTAAATGGTATAAATTTACAGGAGTTTAGGTTACCAATTTTAGTAGTAATTAAAAATGGGAAAAAGGAAAGGAAAATAGAAAAAAAAATATATATATATATATATATATATATATATATATATATATATATATATATATATATATATATATATATATATATATATATATATATATATATATATATATATATATATATATATAGAAAAAAAATAAAAATAGGGGCGGGCAGTACATTAGTACATTTTCACAGTCACAGATTTGTTCTTCACTTGGAAAAAAAAAAAAAGAACGAATGATTGTTATAAAATTTTCGCCACAACTGTGTATGTAGAGTCTCACGTTGACGATGTGCGCAGGGTATATTCTAATTGTTATATTTTATGTAACTTGTATCTTGTGAAAAGTATCCTATGCTAATGTCACGCTACCCCGACCATTATAAAAAAAAAATATATATATAAAAAAAAAAAAGGGGGGGAGGGATATAATTTCTACGAGAACTGTCCCAGAATGTCGATAAATGAAAACTAGATAAAGATTATATGAAGCACTAAGTCCTATGAACCATCGAAAGCGGATCAGGAGAAAACACATCTCCCACTGGCGAATCTCTTCTCCTTACCCCTTCCCTATAACGCTCCATTCCTATAGTATATGGGTTTATACTCAATCTACATAACGAAGTATAGCACACTCTTTACCGGAGTGGAGCGATAGGGAAATGGCACAATGTCCTCTCCCCTTTCGAATCCCCATCGGACCCCCCGTGCAGATCCCCCCCCCCCATACTCCAACCTGTAGGACCTCCTAGGTGTGAGGATCCCGGCATATAAACTATGGAATTGCAAAGTGCATTGTATGTATTGTTTGTAGTATATGCAGGTAATGTGTGTTATGTGAGGGTTTTATAAATGTAAATTCATGTTTGTTTATTGAAAAAATGTAAATAAAGACTCAATTAAAAAAAAATGGCTGCATTGAATAGATGTGTGCCAATAATTCAGACTGTTTGAAATATTAAGCCCACAAAAACATGATCATATTAAGTACTGCCTCAGGAATACAGCAGCACTTGCTTAATTGACAAGTGTGCTTTTAGAAACTGAAAATTTCCAGACTTACAATGCATAGGTAGAGTAGACAATTTTCTGGTTGTCAACGGTAATCTCAGACTAAAGTTCTTGTAAAATATGAAGGCACAGAAGATCAGAATTGTATGTAAGCAGCACTGTGCACCAAATAAATTTTTATGTTCACTTCCTTCAGAAACTCATTATGGAGCTGAACAAAGGCCACTGGAGAGAAATTGTGTAGCGGTAGCATGCACTATCTCCCCCCACCACTCCATACATACCTCGAGCACTGCAGAGGCATTGGATCCATATGGTGTGGGACAGCATCGACCACCTTGCGGGGTAACCTGGTGGGGTAACTGTCCAAAGCTAAAAAATATTTAAGTGAACTGGTGTAACAAGAGGGGCTTGACAGTTGGTTTAGTTGACCCTAGTTGGAGGTGCGCCACTACAGAAGTTCCGACGCAAGTGCAGCGTAACAAGCAAATGATGGCTGTTTATGCATCCAAGACTGGTCATGTAGCCACCATCTCATGTGCAGCAGCATATGGTACGCTACACATACTAATGCCTGCTGCAAGTGCTGGAGGATATTTCCATGCGCCGTCGAGGAACCCATGCTCACGGTGTCCTTCTCCATCATGGCAATTCACTGGACCACAAAAAAGTGGCGGATTTTCTGGCCTATGGATGCATCTATGAGAATAAAAAAAGCTGGCCATACACTAAACCGTTGTTTTGCACGATTCACCCTGATTCTGCCTCAAGCCAAGGAATCGAGTGAAAATTGGCACGTGTTTTAGATCCAATCCACTGTCCTGTGCATTTAAGATTGGAGCCCCTAGATTGCACCGTACTGCACTAAAGATATTGGATCTGGCAGTACTTGCGATTCTGCCACCTGGGAAGCTCACTGGCAGTTCAAGGGAAGTCTTATACAACTTCTCCCTCAGAAAAGTTGCATAAGTGTATGGCCAGTCTAAACCTGGCCCACTTCAACTTCTTTGTGTTTCCACAAATCAAGCACCAAATTCATGGGCTTGCTTTGGAGTCTGTAGAAACTGCAGTAGAGACAATCATCTAGCATGTACAAAACATACCTGCTCAGACTGGACAGCGGCTTCACCAAATAGTTTGAGTGCATATAACTTGCTTAAAACTACTCTGGTGAAAATGGTGCTTTGTAAATATTTTTTGTGCACCCTGAAACTTATTGCACAATTCTCAAAAGTACCTGCTTAAGATGAGACCAGATAAGTATGACATTACTACTCTGGCATAGTTTTCTTTACCTAGTCACCCATTTAAACACATTATGCAGATTACAAAGCTGGGTACTTATGTAGTATCTGGGCGTCCGATTTAGAAATTGGATTGCATCGCATCGCATGCGACCAAATCGTATGCGATGGTCAAGATTTTTCCATAGGATTCAATGTTAAAATGGTCTGAGTCCATTTTAACATAGAATTCAATGGGAAAAAGGGGTCCTTTTCCTTTCCCCACTATCCAAGTGGGCATGGAGTTGGATATAAACCTGTGGCGAGCGTAGCGAGCCACCGAGCCCCAAGCGTGGCGAGCGTAGCGAGCCCCGCGAGGGGACACAGAATACTTTTTAAGAAATATGCGTTCGCTCGCCACGCTTCGGGCTCGGTGGCTCGCTGCGCTCGCCACGCTATATAAAATCAACTCTATGCCCACTTGGATAGTGGGGAAATGAACAGGACCTTCTTAACATTGAATCCTATGCAAAATTGCATCGCATCTGATTGTATGCCTTAAGGTAAGGCATACAATCACAAAATCGGAAGCCCAGATACTACATAAATACCCAAAGCTGTATACTTTTTATTTTAATAATCAAAATAGCAGAAGAACTTAAAGAAGGGTGAATAAAGCCTTATGAGGCTTATGTATTAAGACTGGTAAAGTGATAAAGTAGTAGTGATAACACACCAGCCAATCAACTAAACATTTTTAAAACAATGCAGATTGGCTGGTGCACTATTACCATACACTTTCTCTTTTTACCAGGCTTAATACATCTGCCCCAATATGTCTAGAATTATACTATAAAAAAATGGAATATTGAGCAACAACCGATCTGAAGGGGAAAACTTCCACACAAATCTCTCAGCTGTTCCTCCCATCTTGTCTAATGGGGCGATGTGCGTTCTAAGAGACGCTTAGATTGTGCTGCATAGCAATGTGCCACTAAGCAATCTGTCAGGGCCAGTGTTCCTTACACTGATTCCCTGCACTGCTCCTTTAAACCAGTCTACCATATAATGTATTCAACAGCCTCTTAATTCTACATGCATACAGGACATCACTAATGTTTTGACAGTTTTTGAAAAAAAAAAAAAAAAATCACACTCAGAATATATAGGTTATCTTGTAGTCAGACATCTACTCTATATTTTATGTAAAATAGCAGTATAATTAGCAGTCTAAAAAAAGATAGATAGCTGAAGTATCACTTTACAGAACTAGGCTACAGCATAAACAGAGAGCAGCCATATACTGCAGCAATCAGCATGTTCTCCAAATTGTTTTTTTAACCCCTTGATTGCCTAAATATCCACAAAAGTGTCAGCATTGCTCACATTTGTTACATAAATTCAAAATAAATCTGTAAAAAAAAATAAAAAAGTATATTGTATACAGACAATATCACTAGAATTTTGCGCTAGATGGTAAAGGCCACTAACAACACTAGATCCCCTTCTAGTGGGATCCACACAATCCAATGTAAAACCCAATAGTGTTATACAGCCATCATAAATGGTTAATGAGTCGTAATGAAATAGTTTCTGTCTTTCCTACTTATTATACAATTAAAACCAACCAAGACTACTTCTTAACCCCTTCCCGACATTTGACGTACATTTACGTCATGGTCGGGAAGTACTTCCCGACACATGGCATAAATGTACGTCATGGTTTCTAACTGTCACTGCGTCTATAGACGCGGTGACAGTTAAGAGATGTCTGCTGTCCCTGACAGCAGACATCCCCCCTCGCCGCCCAGGGGGGGCAGGGGTGCCCCCCCCGGTCGGCGATCGCTGTGATTGGCTGTTCAAATCTGAACAGTCAATCACAGCGTTTCCTGTGTTACCGGCGGCTAAGCCGCTCGGTAACACAGAAAACGGTGGTGATCGGTGCAGCACCGATCACCACCGAGCGGCAGCACCCCCCTCCCACCCGCCGGGCACTCACCCGGCAGCAGCAGCAGCTCCAGCGGCTCCACCGCTACGTCCGGAGCGCACGCTGCGCTCCCCTCCTCCCCCCTCCCCCCCCGCAGCAGCAGCAGCAGCAGCAGCATCATCATGCTGCTGCTGGAAAAGTGAAAAATAAAATAAAATAAAAAATAATGGGCAAATGTGTATATATATATATATATATATATATATATATATATATATATATATATACATACACACACACATATATATATATATATGTGTGTGTATATATATGTATATATATACATATATATATATATATATATATATACACACACATATATACATATATATATATATATATATATATGTATATGTGTGTGTGTGTGTGTGTGTGTGTGTGTGTGTGTGTGTGTGTGTGTGTGTGTGCGTATACCGCACCGATCACCAACGATCGCCAGCCCCCCCCCCCCTCCCACCCGGCAGCCCCCCTCCCTCCCACCCACCCGGCTGCCGCAGCGCCAGCACCCCTCCCACCCCCCCGCCAGCCGCAGCGCCAGCCCCCCTCCCAAAGCTGGTGACCAAAATGGGGTCACTTGTGGGGGGGTTCCACTGTATTGGTGCTTCGGGGGTCTTGCTAATGCGACATAGCACCCGCCATTCATTCCACCACCAAAAATCACTCCTTCCCTTCTGAGTCCTGCCATGCACCCAACTGGTATTTTTTGGTCACATGTGAGGCATTGCCGTACCCGGGAGAAATTGGGGCACAGATTTTGGGGTGCTTTGTCTCCTTCATTCCTTGTGAAAATTAAAAATTTTGAGCCAGAACTGCATTTTTGTGTAAAAAATTAAATTTTTTTACACAAAAATGCAGATCTGGCTCAAAATTTTTCATTTTCACAAGGAATGAAGGAGACAAAGCACCCCAAAATCTGTGCCCCAATTTCTCCCGAGTACGGCAATGCCTCACATGTGACCAAAAAATACCAGTTGGGTGCATGGCAGGACTCAGAAGGGAAGGAGTGATTTTTGGATTTTGCAGCACAGATTCTGGTTGAATGACCCCTGAAGCACCTATACAGTGGAACCCCCCCACAAGGGACCCCATTTTGCAAACTACACCCTTCAGGGAATTCATCAGGGGGTATAGTGTACATTTCAAACCCCCAGGGGTTTCACCAACTTTGATACAACTGGGCAGTGAAAATGAAAAATTACATTTTTTTACACAAAAATGCAGTTCTGGCTCCAAATTTTTGATTTTCATAAGGTACGAAGGAGAAAAAGCACCCCAAAATCTGTGCCCCAATTTCTCCCGAGTACGGCAATGCTTCATGTGTGACCAAAAAATGGCAGGACTCAGAAGGGAAGGAGTGATATTTGGATTTTGCAGCTCAGATTCTGGTGGAATTTTGGTGGGTGCTATGTCGCTTTAGCAAGACCCCCGAAGCACCAATACAGTGGAACCCCCCCACAAGTGACCCCATTTTGCAAACTACACCCCTCAGGGAATTCATCTAGGGGTATAGCGTACATTTAAAACCCCCAGGGGTTTCACCAATTGTGGTACAACTGGGCTGTGAAAATGAAAAATTACATTTTTTTACACAAAAATGCAGTTCTGGCTCAAAATTTTTCATTTTCACAAGGAATGAAGGAGACAAAGCACCCCAAAATCTGTGCCCCAATTTCTCCCGAGTACGGCAATGCCTCACATGTGACCAAAAAATACCATTTGGGTGCATGGCAGGACTCAGAAGGGAAGGAGTGATTTTTGTATTTTGCAGCTCAGATTCTGGTGGAATTTTGGTGGGTGCTATGTCGCATTAGCAAGACCCCCGAAGCACCAATACAGTGGAACCCCCCCACAAGTCACCCCATTTTGCAAACTACACCCCTCAGGGAATTTATCTAGGGGTATAGTGTACATTTCAAACCCCCAGGGGTTTCACCAATTTTGATACAACTGGGCTGTGCAAATGAAAAATTACATTTTTTACACAAAAATGCAGATCTGGCTCAAAATTTTTCATTTTCACAAGGAATGAAGGAGAAAAAGCACCCCAAAATCTGTGCCCCAATTTCTCCCGAGTACGGCAATGCCTCACATGTGACCAAAAAATACCAGTTGGGTGCATGGCAGGACTCAGAAGGGAAGGAGTGATTTTTGGATTTTGCAGCACAGATTCTGGTTGAATGACCCCTGAAGCACCTATACAGTGGAACCCCCCCACAAGTGACCCCATTTTGCAAACTACACCCTTCAGGGAATTCATCAGGGGGTATAGTGTACATTTCAAACCCCCAGAGGTTTAACCAATTTTGATACAACTGAGCTGTGAAAATGAAAAATTAATTTTTTTCATTTTCACATCCCAGTTGTATCAAAATTGGTGAAACCCCTGGGGGTTTGAAATGTACACTATACCCCTAGATGAATTCCCTGAGGGGTGTAGTTTGCAAAATGGGGTCACTTGTGGGGGGGTTCCTAACTTTTAGCATCTTATGGTGCCTAGAAACCTACATGGTGCCTAAAAAATAATCTCATAAAAAGGAGGCTCCAAAATCAAGTAGGTGCTCCTTCTATTATGAAGCCTGTGGTTTGGTCACCGTGCACACTAGGGCCACATATAGGATATTTATGAAAACAAAAGAATTGGGGGAATCAATTTTTAGTCACATTTCTCTAGTAAAATCTACTGTATTCGTTAGAAAAATGTATTAAAATTGAAACTCTGCAAAAAAAAAGAAATTTTGAAATTTCACCTACACTTTGTTTTAATTCCTGTGAAACACCTAAAGGGTTAACAAACTTCCAAAATGCTGTTTTGAATACTGTGAGGGGTGCAGTTTTTGAAATGGCATCATTTATGGGGGTGTCTCACATACAAGTCCCTCAAAGTCACATCAGAACTGAACTGGTCCCTAAAAAAATCATTGTTTGAAATTTTCTTGAAAATTTGAGAATTTGCTATTCATATTGTAAGCCTCCTAGTGTCCCAAAAAATTAAAAGGAAGTTGAAATAATGATGTCAACATAAAGTAGACATATGGTCTATGTTAGTTATTCACTATTTTGAGTGGTAAGATTATTTGTCTCACAAGCAGAAAATTTAACATTTTGCAAATCGCAAAATTTTCCATTTTTTTCCGACATTTTGGTATTTTTCACAAAAAAACACAGACTGTATCGACGAAAATTTACCACTAACTTGAAGTACAATGTGTCACGAGAAAACAATCTCAAAATCACTGGGATAAGTAAAAGCAAAAAAAAGTTATCCCCACTTAAGTGAGACATGTCAGATTTGAAAAAAATGGCTCTGTCAGGAACGCAAAAACTAGCTCTGTCAGGAAGGGGTTAAATATAAAACACATAAAAAAAAACAAGTTTTCTTGAAATGGAAGTATTTTCTTGGGATTAGGGATCATACCAAATACCCGACGCGTTTCGTCTCTTTAGATCAGGCATTCCCAACCACGGTCCTCAAGGCACACCAACAGTGCAGGTTTTGTAGATATCTAGGCTTGAGCACAGGTGACTTAATTAGTACCTGAGTGATTCTGATTAAACCATCTGTGCTGAAGCCTGGATATCACTAAAACCTGCACTGTTGGTATGCCTTGAGGACCGTGGTTGGGAATGCCTGCTTTAGAGACTTCATCTGGGTTTCGATACTTTTAGTATGAATCTTTAAGGATTCAATGGTGTTTAACTTTTAATGGAGTTTAAATGGATTTCTCCACAATAGATGTTCAAAGCCAAAGTAATAGAATTGGTTTTTACTATTAGTTTATCCTAGGTTGATAATCTACTAATATTCAGTTATCCTTTATGTCAGTGATAAATGTGAGCCATTTTTAGGTAAATTGTAATCTCATCACCTAATTAATTCCATAGGAGAGTGGTACTCAGGACAGAAGAACTATGATCATGTATATAAAGGTGCCAATAATGGTGAAGGCCTTTATTTTCTAGCCTCCAAAAAGATGAAAAAATTTTTTACAACTATTTTGACAAATTCACTTGGCACTCAAAGGGTTAAATCAACTCTGCTATCCCATGCTAGTAACTACAGATCCATAATACAATAGTTTTTGTTCTTAATGACAGCATAAATAGAAGTGAAGCCAGAAGCACTAATCTCGACCGCAGCAAGTGTATCACATGGAAAATCATGCTTAAGAAAATGGAGCAATGCCATCAGCCTGCATATGGCTGTAGAAGGAAGTAGACATCAGAACTCACAAAGCTTCCCAAACAAGGCACAGCTAAACCACTAGGACTATCCATGCGCAATAACATTTATATAATAAAACAAATTGGTGATTTAAAATTACATCACAGCACACAGCCAAGAAGTCAGGTTGTGCTCTGCAGGTTTCCACTGCACAGACAGCTAGGATATGCTGCTTTCAGACCGCATAACTAGCTTTGACCCTGTATTTTAAAACGTTTCCAAAAACGGGACTGCCAGGTAAAACCCCTTCACACCGCATCTCTTAAACGGTATATTACTGTTTAAGTGCGTTTTTTTTTTACATTGGGAGACCCGTTTTCAGAAATTTTCCAAATACAGGGTCAAAGCCGGTGCGGTCTTCAGCGCCCCCGGTCTTTAAGAACCCTCCCCGTGCAGCTGGTATTTCCTGCGTTGAGGCAGTATGTACGGATGCGCTTATAAGAAAAAGTGTCTTTCGGAAAATGGCTGCCCCATAGGAAAACCTGTTAAAAAAAAAACTGTCTTTCGTATGGGGGCAGCCATTTTCCGAAAGTCACTTTTTTTTTTTTTTATAAGCGCATCCGTACATACTGCTGGGATCCTCAATGCAGGAGGTACCGGCTGCACGGCAGGGGGTTAAGCGCAGTGAATATTTAATGAGCAATCATTAAATATTAACTGCGCTGAGTCCGCTCGTTGGCTGGGTCCTAAATACCCTTTCAGACCCGATTTTGATGCCAAAATACCGGGTCCGAAACGGGTAGGACCCTCCATTTTAACCGTTTTTAAAAAAAACTGCTTTTTTTTTTTTTAAACTGCTTTTTTTAAACGGTGGCACCTTTCAGACCGCACAGATTACCGTTTTAAAACAGTTAAAAATCGGCAAAACACTGGTTTTTAAGTGCGGTCTGAAAAGGGCAATAGACTACCATGAGTGATACAGAAGAAACGGCTAAGGTAGCAAGGTAAATACCAGGTCCATTTACTAATGTGTAATTAACAAACAGGTTTGAAACTAATGCTGTTTGCCAACTGCCAAGCAGTTTAAATAACCAGTATTTAAAACGGTATTAGCTTTCACATTGCAGTAGATTACCGTTTAAGTACCATTCACATTGCAGTAATACCGTTTAAACCCCTCGTGTCCTCTGGTACCTGTCCTGCCCCCCCTCCCCTGTACCTGCCAGCTGGTACCCTCACTCCCCCCCCCCCCCCCCGTCCTGGTACCCCCTCCCTGGTAGCTTGCTCCCCCCCCCCTCCCCTGGTACCTTGCATCCGGGCAGCATGGTAGGCAGGGGGCATAGTTGGCAGGTCCCAGACTGATTGCTGAAAGCATCATGCAGGAGGAGGCTGGTGCACAGAAAGCGGGGGCACTGGGGATCCGGGCAGCGCGTCAGTGCTCAGGAGGAGGACGCGGAGGAAGGTCCATTAGGAGATTGTCATTTTATCGGCGGGGCTCCCTGCCGCGAATGGGAAATAGCGGAGCCGTTCATTAAAAGGTGCGCATATTTAATTAGCGGCTCATTAGATATGCACATATCTAATGCACTGCTAATTAAATATGCGGATATAATGAACGGCTCCGCTATTTCCTATTCGCGGCAGGGACCCCCGCCAATGAAATTATATTGCCTAATTATAAATTGTATCATCTTAGCTTGCTATTTTTTTAAAATTTGGTGGTACAGGTTTGATATCACATATGAAAACCGTAGGTTTTCAGAATATTTTTATTTTGTCCACCCCCTCCACCTTTTATTATACTTACCTCGCCCACCGGTGTCCATCGGACTCCGCTTCAGCGGCATCCCTAGTCCCAAAAATGCGTTGCGCGGGCACACCAGTGATGTCATTGGCGCACCCACACAATGCATCCTTAAGACAGGGGGATGCAGCGGAAGAGGAATCCCAAGGCCGCAGTGTATGCTAGGGAACACCGTGGATGTTGGAGGGACTAATAAAGGCACTGGCAGGGGGCCAGGTGAGTATGAAAAAAAAAAAAAAAGACATTCAGAAATTCGCAATAATCCCTCGTGGCCCAGAGCGTTTCGGATAAGAGTTTCTCAACCTGTACAAACAATCTCTCACAAACACTATTTAAGATATTTTGACACTGCTGTAACTATGGACAACAAATAGACATGACCAAAAAGATTCAAAACAGAGCCTTTAACTTTATCTGTGTGCAACCGTTGCATTCCTTTAGTACAAAATATACTGTATTTATTAGGGATTATACACACAATCTTCATAACTAAAGCCTCTCTGAGCAATATGGTTTATAAACTTGTAGTATGCTGAATATTGTTACAGGTTGAGTATCCCGTATCCGAATTATTCCGAAAACCATACATTCCAGAAAGTGAACAAAATTTTTTTTTTTTTGCTAAAAACTTACTGGGGACATCTGTAGCAGCACTACTGAGGGAATGATATGTAACTGGCACTATATATGTGCAAGACAATTATTGCTTGGCATTTAAATTCAGTGCCTGAGATAGTACACAAACTTTGTTTCATGTTTTGAAACCATGTTTTATGCACAAATAAAATATATTTGTGTTTATTTCATGTGTTTGATGTATATGTACAACATAAATGCAAGATACCTCAAGATACATCATTGAAATATTAAAATATCCAATATACGGAATAATCCATTATCCAAAATTCTCCTGGTCCCGAGCATTTTGGATAAGGGATACTCAACCTGTACTACTCTTTTCCATCACAAAAACCTAGGATTGCAGGCAGTGTACACGCTCCCATTTGCACCCGGGTAGCGAGCAGGGTCGAACACTCATTTAACCCGGCTTGCTGTGGGGATTCTGGTGTAAAATGGGTCACAAGCCAGGTGCTTGTATGTGTAAAAGGGGTATTATGCGTGCTTCCACACATTGGTAATAACACTGCTTCCCCTCCCCCATCATCTATGCATGCAGCTCAATCTGACAAGATCGTCAGCAACTGCATGCACCACAGGAGACCTGGAGATATCACTGAACAAGATCATTAAATTATATTTTTGCACTGTCGTCTGCAAAGTGACCACTGCCAATATAATTTCCTAATGTGTTTGGGGCATAATGAAGCGCTTCATTAAATAGTGGTTTTAAAGAAAATAAAAATTCAACAAAACCACATCTTATAAATGCGCATTCTAAACAAGCATATTACAATACATAAAACAAACTGAACTTCTGAGGCCCTACAACACTTAAAAGAAGAGATGTAGACATACAAATCAGGTTCAATGATCACTTCAAAACTACAAAAATTGCATTTTCTCTTTCTTGACTTAAAACCCTCACATATTACAATTGGGAGCAGCACTGATTATAAAAGGAGTGACACATCACAAATTGCTATAGGGAGGTGCACCTAATTAGGAATGGGACTGGCCCTCCCTATGTATTACTGTACAACTTTATGGGTCCAAAGTTAGCACATATATAATTTATGTTCTATATTTAAGCAAGTGCACACATACTATATATTACGTTGGTCTGTGTGTAAAATGGTAAGGCACACCTCTTCTAAATAAAATCTGTGAACCAAGTTCCAGCACTTAAAAATAAAAAAAACCTAGGTTGGTGAAGCGGTGGACGGACGGCAGAGTCAGCTAATTTTGCACAGAGCACGGGCACTTTATACATCAGAAGCAAGGAGGAGCAGCTATCACCCAGGGTATTCTGCAAATTCTTATGCTCTATATGAACTGTGTTGCTATACCAGTTCACACCCTCTCTGGTAATTTTTGTGCAAAGCTATCCAATCCACTGCCATATTTTGATGTGATGAATTTTATTTGTATTGATATTCATTCCCATCCCGGGGACCCATATACCTTCGGATTGACATTTTGAATCAGCGCAAGCTAAGTGACACCTTTGAAATTTCCTTCTTGCATAAAAAAAACCTGCTGGGTATTATATCTGCCAAGTGCACCAATTAAAGGACAGAGTGGAGCATAAATCACAAACCCACACAAGTTAAAACATATACTGTTCAAGTGAAAGGATAGTTCTATGGTTAAATAGTTATATTTCTAAATCCACTATATAAAAATAAAAACCTAATTTCCTGCGACAGTGCTGCAGCCACAATTTTTTTTCTTTTTTTACCACTCTGATCCTATTAGCTCACATGAAAAACCCTTGCTTTTTTTAGTGTGAAAATAAATGGGTCCAGTGAATAGCGGCAGACATATTTTTGCGGCACTCATAGCGTATGTAGTTTCTCTTGTGCTGGCACCAGGGATTATACTATAAGTCCCTGGCAAATCCATTAGCAGAAGAACACGGCCAGGACCCGTGAAGAGACTGGTGTAAATGGTCCCGCTGCGGGTTGAGCGCTGTCCCCTCTGCTGCAGGATTAGGGGGTGTCTACTGCTGCTGAGAGGGGGGGAGAAGCTGTCAGGCTGCTGAGGGGGGATACGAAGGCGGTGCTGGCGACAGCAGCCACGGCCAGCATCCCCTCCATCTCCCCACTCAGCAGCCTGACAGAGGGACAATTTCCCCCCCAAAGAGTGAGTGAGTGAATGAATATATATATATATTTTTTTTTTCACTCTAGGAATTTTGTCGGGCAGGGCGCCGGTCCCGGGCCGCAGACGTCACTAAAGTGGGCGGGCCCAGCCACGACCGTCACTAAAGTGGACGGGCCTGGCCCCGCCGAAGATGCCGTCATTACAGGGGGAAGGTGCCGTGATGCCGGGGAAGTGCCAGGCATTGCCGTCTAAGGCGGCGCTGGGCTGCCCCATGCAAGCAGTCGGGCAGGCACCAGGCTGTTTTAAAGGGACGCAGAGCCCCGCTAAAACAGCCTAGTGGGAACACACACACAATATATATATATATATATATATATATATATATATATATATATATATATATATATATATATATATATATATATATATATATATATATATCAAGCAACCCTGTCCGGTCATATTGATCCGAATACAGCCAAAGCTCTTTTCGAAGAATATCCCATAGCTCCTTTGCTATATTCATTACCAAAGTTACATAAAGACATGGCTAATCCACCCGGACGCCCTATTATAGCGGCGAGAGACTCCATTTATTACAAAATTGCCAAATATTTAGACTTTTTCTTCCAATCCAGCATCCAATCTCAACCGACTTACCTGAAGGACACTACCGCACTACTTTTGAAACTACAGTCCCTGACAGATTTGCCTGATCATTTCTTCTTATGTACCATGGATATAGTAAGCCTTTATACTAACATTCCCCATCAGGAAGGGATTGAGGCTGCACGTTTGTTGCTATCCAATAGTACTTCCTATGAAGGACCTCACATTGAATTTTTTCTTCAACTTTTGACATTAACCTTGGAGAAGAACTACTTTATGTTTGACGGTAAATGGTATGTCCAACGCAGGGGCTGCGCAATGGGATCTTGCGTAGCTCCTGCGTTTGCTAATTGCTTCATGTTCAACGTTGAGAATAAGATGTTTTTCAATAACCCCATTGTATCTAAATGTATCCACCTATTTGTTAGATACATAGATGACCTGCTTGTGGTATGGACTGGGTCGAAAAATCAGTTCATTCAACTTATGGCTGAAGCCAATGCTGCCCATCCTTCCATCAAATTTACGTACGAAATTAGCGAACAATCGGTTCACTTCTTAGACGTACAACTCACTGTCATAGGTAACAAAATCACCACTGGCTTATATAAAAAGTCATCGGATCGCAATACTATGCTCCATGCCAGTAGTGCTCACCCTGAATCTACCAAACAAGGTCTGCCTTTTTCTCAGTTTCTTAGGGTGCACCGCATCTGCGATAACCCTGAGGAATCAAAGAAAGAAATAGATACCATGATGAAGAGTTTTCTGTGCAGAGGCTACTCATGGCAGGCTTTACTCAAAGCCAAAGAGAAAGCCCTTGCAATACCGCGGCAGCAAACTCTTATTGCGAAAAACCGCACTCCGCTAAACAAAAAAATTACTTTTGTCCAGCAGCATAACACCGCCAGTAATGCAGTGAGTAGGATTGCAAAGAGTCTGTGGCCCATGATACCGGCAGATCCGGATCTCAACATGTTTTCCCAACATGTTATTCTTCCCAGCTACAAAAGGCCACGAAACTTGAAAGACTGGCTCATCCATAACGATGTTACCAACCAATCTTGTACCCCTCCACAAAATTTCCTCACCCGTAAACCTGGATGCTATAAATGCATCGGTTGCACCACTTGTAGTTTCATGGAAACAGGTCCATCATTTGCCCATCCTCATACCAACGCCAGAATGCCCATCCTCATACCAACGCCAGAATTCCCATCCGACATGTATTATCATGCAGTTCCACTCATGTTGTATATATTATTCGCTGTCCATGTGGATTCCTCTATGTAGGAAAAACCACTAGACAATTTAAGGAACGGATGGCTGGACATCGTTCCAGCATCCGATTATCCTTAGAGGGCAAAATTGGACCCATTGAACAACCCGTTGCAAGACACTTTAGGGAATTCAAACATGGTCTTGCTACCCTTCGGTATACCATAATAGATCAGGTCCCCAAAAACTTAAGAGGGGGTAATCGGGACAGGAAATTACTGCAGATTGAATCCCGGTGGATCCACAAGCTGAACACCGTCACCCCTGCTGGACTCAATGAGAGTATCAGTATGTCATGCTTCCTCTGAAGCCTTGTTTCAGATGTACAGGTCGGGGTACTCTTTATCCTTACTAATAAATAGCTCCCATTCCTGTGAGAACTTGTTTCTATTAAACCCTTCCTGCGACCTCTCTGCCCATGTGCCTCTGTCCTACACGCTTTCTCTATATAGCATTTATTCATTGTGCATTATGTTAGGACATGTTACATGTTATCCTCGTATTTGATTGTATTCTGTGTTATGTTTTACACATGCTTGATTGTATTCTGTGTTATGTTTTACACATGCTGTTTGACACTTCTCTGTTTTTGTGTATAGGGTCGCCTAGCAACCCACGTAACGGCTCCGGACGCACCGGCGGGTGCGCGTCGCCGGATGGTGACGTCACCTGATCCTGAATCGCCGTGGGAAGCTGACACCCGTTCACTTGGTGTGGTGAAAAGGTATTTATATATGTTATTGTACATTGTTTGCTTTGAGCTTGACAACGATCAGTAAAGATCGAAACGTTGCTACCAGACTAGGTGTCTGTGTCATCTGTTTTACTTGACAAGTCCTGTGAGTCCCGCTTGCTACATCCAGCTATATTCAGCATTAACTCCGGTTATGACTTAAGAAGGCACCCAGGCCATCTACTCTCATCCTCCCCTTGAGTGCCGATCATCACCTGGACATTATATATATATATATATATATATATATATATATATATATATATATATATATATATATATATATCACACACACAGGTTGAGGTTGGAATATACATTATCTAGTGTTCACGCTAGGCTGTGTTAGCGGGGCGGGGCGCTGCGCCCTGCCAGATTTTTAAAGGGCAAAATGCGCCCTGCCCCTCTCGCAGCGCCCCGTGTCGCCGTAGACGGCGATGGCCGGCGCTTCCCCGGCAGCATAGTGGCTTCGGAGGGGCCGGTCCCACCCCCTTTCACGACGCCGGCGGCCCGGGCACGCCCCTTTGATGACGCCGGCGGCCCCAGACCACCCCCGGCTGTGGCCCGGTCTGCTCCCGCGGGCGCCCTGCGTCCTAGAGTGAACACTAATTATCCTAATTATTCCGAAAACCAAACATTACAGAAAGTGAATTTTTGGGTGTAAAAGCACAACCGAGAACATGATATGTAACTGCCACTATATATGTGCAAGAAAATGATTGCTTGCCATTTAAATTCAGTATCTGAGATAGTACACAAATTTTGTTTCATGTTTGAAATCTTGTTTTTTGAACAAATACAATATATGTGTGTATTTCATGCGTTTGATGTGTTTGCACAACAGAAATGCAAGATACATTATTGAAATATTAAAATATGGAATAATCCGTTATCCAAAATTCTCCTGGTCCCGAGCATTTTGGATAAGGGATACTCAAGGGCTGACCCAGGTTCAGTGTCAATGGGGCAGACCCAGGTCCGACCCTGGTCGAAGTGCTGTGTAATACCACTTTTACACCAAAATCCCTGGTCGGACCCTGGTCTTTGAACACTGCAGTTTCCAGGATCTGACCCTGCTTTATACCCCATTTACACAGCACTTCGACCTGGGTCTGCACCATTTACACCGAACCTGGGTCAGCCCTGCTTTTTCTTGTGGATGTCATTAAAAATGCTTGCTTGTTGCCAGGGGGGTTGCTCGTTGCCATGGGGGGTGAAACTGCTTGTTGCCAGGGGGGTTGCTCGATGCCAAGAGGGGTGAAATTACCTAGATTACCTAGCTGGGGCACAGGTGCACTCATTACTGATTGACACATTATAAGTGATCCACAGGTGGAGCTAATTGTTTTATTTATGATTCTGTGAGACCTGGAAAACGTTAACTGTTGGTAGCTCTCGAGGACTGGAGTTAGCTACCCCTGGTCTACAAGAACGGATAATGCAGAAATTTGGACTTTGAGGCCACCAGACCCATTTCAAAGCCTTCATAAAGGAATTGTAAAATGCAAGGAATTCTGAACCTGACATCTTCAGGGTAAGACACCGCCCTTGATATACATTGTGTCCAGTTCCTATAGTAAATCTCTGAAGACACCTTCTTTCTTGCCTTTATGAGTAACTGAGCTACTTGGTCATACTCCTTTCCTCTCTAGAATTGACCGCTCAATTTCCACGTTTCTTAATTTCTGATATCCTGATGCGTACGTGAGCCCTTGTTGAAGAAGATCGGGCATTACTGATAAACGCCATGGACCTTGTATCGTCATTCTGAGAACCATCGGGAACAAATTTCTTCTGGGCCAGAAGGGGAGAATGACAATCACCGTGGCCTGACACTCTTTGATTTTCCTCTAGATGCGGGAGATCAATCGGGAAGTGGTGAAACACGTAACCGATGCTGAAGTCCCATTTCAGGGAGAAAACATCCACTCCCTCTGACATAGGACATTGACACCTTGAATAAAACCGATGAACCTTCTTGTTCTGATCAGTTTCCAGTAGGTCTATTTGTGGCACACTGAATATTGTTGCTATTTCTGTGAATATCTGTTGGTACAGCTCCCATTCCCCAGGCAGTACCTGTTGTCTGCTGAGGAAATCTGCCACTATATTGTCTTCGCTTGGAATGTGTAGTGCCGACAAAGAAAGCAGACTTGGCTCTACCCAAGACAGGATACCGGAGACCACCTACCACAAGGACTCTTGGTTCCACCATGACGATTTATATAAGCTACCACATTCGTGTTGTCTGTACCCTCAGGTGAGTATTCATAATACTGTCCTGAAAAGGACATATTGCTTTCGATACTGTTCACATCTCTCTGGTTGGAAGACATTTGCTTTTCTCCCAGCAGATGAGCTCTTTAAACCATGGAGCTTGCCGTTAATAATGTTTAGAGAGGTTAAGAAAGAGAGGTGTTTCGGTCTTCTAGTTGCATCCTTACCAGCTTAGGGAGTCTCTAGCCTTTTGACTTAGTTGTACATTGTAATCTAAGCTTATGTCCTTCTTTATAAAGTGCAGGACTTCTCTTTGGAGGATTCTCATACGCCATCTCACCCGGGAACAGGAATTTTTGACAGGGTTTAACCGGCTCTTTTCTCAGTTGTAACCATCCATGTGCTTGTAAAATTAAAACGTTTTTCCCTATTGCCGGATCCACCACTTATGTCTTGCAGCAATTATAAAATAGTCTCGGTTGGACCATATTGCTATACCCTCGAGGTCTTAGGTGAGCGATTAGATTACTAGGACCTTTGTGAAGACCCTCGGAGAGGCCAACAGGAGGCAAATAACTTGAAGAAGGAATCTTCTGTGCAAATAGGTACATGGAAGTATGCGTCTTTCAAGTCTACTTATTCCCAATATCGATTTTAGGGTTTCCATATGAAATTTCTTTACTTTTGTATTTCTGTTCAGATTCCTTAGATCCAAAACTGCACAGAAAGCCCCCGAATACTTTTGGACCAGGAACATCTTGGAGTAGAAGCCCCTCCTTCTCTCCTTGAGGGGAACAGGCCTTTGTTATTATGAGATCCTAAATTATCAGATGTAAGGCCTGAAATTCGTCTGGCACCTCTGGATCTCTTGACTTCAGAAATCTTTACTTTAGGAGAAATTTCTCAAATTCTATATGGTAACCCCCTTTCAAAACCGACAGGGTCCACCTGTCCTGAATAGAGTCTTGCCCTTGTTCCACAAACTTCTGTAGTCTCCCCCCCCCCCCCCCCCCCCTACTGGAGGGACTTTCAGACTGTGGTTGTAGAATCTTCTATGACCTTTTCTGACAGGCTGGTGAAAGGACTGTCTCTGTGAACCTGTGGCAGATCTATTATATTGCCTTCCAGGACTGTAGCTTACAGCTTCTCTAAAATATGGTTTAGGAGATTGCCTCAGGACTGGAGGCCAAAATATAGCAGTCAATCTTGCAGACTTGCCACACTACATTCTCTGTATTAGTGAATCAAGTTTATTCCCAAAAAGCAGAGAACCCTTATAGGGTAATTACAGCAATCAGTTTTTAGAATTAACCTCTTCAGACCAACTGCAAAGCCAAATCGCACGCCTAGCTGTGACCCCTGCAGCCATCAATTTGGCAGCATATTTGACATCCAGTGAGGCTTCAAAAAAAAACTTTATAGCCTTTACCATAGTGTTTAAACTTTTCTGAAGAAATTGCCTTGAAATTTTCTCTTCAAAATCAGTGGAAATAGACAAACCCCACAATCTAAGAGATGTGGAAGTTGATACCATTGCGACTTGCTTTTGCAATTGCTTTAAGTGAAACTGCTGAGGTATTATGCAATCTTTTCAGAGCACTCTCTATTTTCCTATCCATACCATCTGTTAAATTAGCACCATCCTCTAGTACAGGGGTGTCCAAACTTTTTGCGACGAGAGCCAGATTTGGTAAGGTGAAAATGTGTGGGGGCCGACCATTCAGCCTGACATTCTTTGAATCCTTAATCACATCAGAATGGTCCCCCACTCTGCTCCCATTCACTTTATGTCCCCCTGCCTGCCCCCATTCGCTGTACTGTATGTCCTCCACTCTGCCCCCTTCACATTATATTCCCCAGCCTGCCCCCCATTCACTGTATGTTCCCCACTTTGCACCCATTCACTCTGTCCTGTAGCTTGCCCCCCCCCCCCCTTCTCTGAATGCCAGGGATTGGACGCACACTCACCCGAAAGCCGTCAAACACATCTCACTGTGGCGGCCGGCACCTCCTCACTGCTGCAGACAGCAAGGTAAAGGCACGCTCGCCAGGACCCCACCTTTAGTGTTCTTTGCTGTGCAACCTGCATCTGATGCTCCGCCCGCTTCTGGCTGGAGGCTGCAGGCCACTTGAAATGATGGCATGGGCCGCAATTGGCCCCCGGGCCGGACTTTGGACATGCCTGCTCTAGTAGAATAGTGGTTTTAGACACTACCTCTGAAACAGCTGCATCAACTTTAGGCACAGATGTCCATTTCTTAAACAGCTCATCTTTAATCAGATATATCCGTTCAAATCTCTTAAAGTTACTAAACTTTTTATCAACAGTTTTCCACTGGGTAGTTATTACATCTTTAAGGACTTTCTGAACAGGAAAGGTTCTGGCTCTAACAACTTTATCCTTAAATAGAGAATCGTGATCTTCCACAGTTTCCTTCTCTTTATAATCCATTGTCTTAAATATGTGTTTTAGAAGACTATCCTCAATCTCCAGGTTAAATGACCTGTCGTTTTCAGAGATTTCACCCGATTCCAACTCAGACTCCCCTGAGTCATCAACATCCAATATAAGTGATTGAGTCATATTCCAGGTCTAAGCTTGTCTGGGATCTAGCTCTTTTCAACCACTAAATGTCTCTTAATTCATATTTAGTTACAAAGGATTTTTTCATCCATTCCATGAGTTGTTGTAAATTGACTGGCTGTGCCTCAGACTCACTACATTGTTTGCAGATATTACACCCTTTCTCAGCTGAGAAAATCTGGTCACAGTTTTTAGAAACATGCCTAATTTTTGCAGTCTTCTTTCCAGGAGCTTTAGACACACTAAAGATAGACAAAAAGACCTACAGTATCACTAAACTATCCAGCAGAAAACAAATAGAAGTGCCTCTATGAGGACTTAACTCTGCATGGCACTTAAAGGCTTAGGGGGAGTAGGATCCATAATATAGAAGGAAGTGCATAATTCCAAGTACAGGATACTTTCAGCACTACTTAAATAGCCCCCAAAAGGCTGCACATGCGCAGACGGGAGCGTTAGACACCACCGTGTCACTTCCGCCATCAGCGCTGACTTCCACCCATACCCGGAGCCATGACTTCCATCTCCAGCCACCATGACAGTACCGCATACACATGGATCCAGAAGATGCAGCGAACAGCCCTTACATGATATGCAAGAGACGGTCAGAGCGGGGGCCTGCCAGGACGCAGCCTGACATCGGAGGCCTAATGCTGGCACACAGAGCAAGGCGCTGTCTGGTATGTGCAATCCACCCCAGGGAGCCGCCCTATCCAGCAGCGAAGTACGTGATTACGAAACGCGTTGGGGCGTGGCCTGGCATTGCAGTCTATCCTCCAGACGTGTTTGGGACGCAGAGAACCCTGAGTGTAACCTCTCCTACAACACGTGTTTTGAGACACGTTTCATGCGAATATCTTGCGGTGGTTATACCGCTCATTGTGGTACGTTACTATATACAGGTCGAGTATCCCGTATCCGAATATCCGTTATCCGAATTATTCCGAAATACGGACATTCCAGAAAGTGAAAAAAAATTTTTTTTTTGCTAAAAACTCACTGGGGACATATGTAACAGCATCACTGGGGACATGATATGTAACTGGCACTATATATGTGCAAGACAATGATTGCTTGGCATTCAAATTCAGTGCTGAGATAGTACACACATTTTGTTTCACGTTTTGAAACCTTGTTTTTTGAACAATTAAAATATGTTTGTGTGTATTTTATGTGGTAATAAAATATATTTGTGTGTATATTATGTGTTTATACAGCATAAATGCAAGATACTTCAAAATACATCATTGAAATATTAAAATATTCCGAAATACGGAATAATCCGTTATCCAAAATTCTCCTGGTCCCGAGCATTTTGGATACGGGATACTCAACCTGTACCTGTTTTTACCGAAGAAAAACTTTGTTCTTAAAATAAAAGCTTTTTGTGATATTGCACAATGGAGCGCTCTCATCTTATCTTTTAGTGTATATATATATATATATACACACACGACCAAACTAAGGGGCGTAATGCAAAAAGCCCAAATTCAGGTGATCTTTTGCGCATTTCGGCTTGCCAACTCCAAAGGTAATGAACTGAAATGTTAGGGCACCCATCAGCAGAAACAACTGAATACTGCAGGTGGGCAGTACATGCTGAATCAGATGAGTATCTCCCTTTATGTGATCATTTACTTAATACTTTATATGCAGACTGTTGAAAGAATGGCCATAATATTCTTATCATTAATTGAACACCGATAGTTTAAAAGACAATTAACATTGATTACTAAAAAAAACAAAAACAAATCAAAATATTTTCCCTCCATTAGCAAAAGCATTTCAAATGGATGAACAATGACAATCTCTTGTACCAGTGTTGAGTTTAGGCTCTGCAGTAAGTTCATAGCATATTGGAATTGCCCCATAAAGTTTTTACGATTGCTATACTTCAGTGCTGGACTGTTTCAGGTATTATTAACCAGCAGAGAGAACAACCAATGCTACCAACATCATCACTATTTCCTAAGCAGTATAGAACAACTTCTCTCAAAACACTAATCTGAACAACACATTAACAGAACATGTATCAGATATAAATTAGTTGAGAAAGATAGAAAATTAACAAAATGTTCTATCCTGAAACTACTCTGACAATATTTAATAAAAAGGGTTAGGTAGAGGATTACTACAGAATTACACAAGAAATAAAGGTAACCAGCATTTGGCTTTCTGCTCAGTTCCGCTGGAACTTTCTCCAAAAATTGTCTGCTAATACCGACGTGCATTTCGATTTGCACTAGAAACACACACATCCTGAATTTAAGCATTTGAAAACGGTTATACAGGGGCTTGGCTCTTGCTGTACAGGGGGAGGAAGCCAGATTGTAAGGATTTCCCTCACTGCCCATACAGTATTCCTGTCTGGGAGACACGTTATTTGGTGAATGCAACACCAAGAGCAAGATCTGCTTCATTCAACAGCACAGAGCACCACAGAGATCAGCAGACATTACCTGTAGGGACACCTCACTGGGGAGCTGAGCCGCCCGGAAAAGCTCCAGCACTCGCCCATTGGATGCCACCTTCTTGGTGCTGTCAGTGTCACAGTAGGCAAACAGGTCTGAGTAGTATCTCTGCTCAGCATCACTCAGTGACAGTCCTTCCATGCTGCCCGGGGTCCCAGCGGGACTCTCTCTGCTCAGAGTCTGTAACACACCCCTTCCTGCCGCCACAGCAACTATTAATGGGGAGCAGGTACAGGCAGAGCTATGCAGTGAGCAGAGCTCATGGAGCACAGGGATACACCGGGTTACTCCACTGCTGTCCACAGGCGGGCACAGTGAGAGGATGTGGGCTGTGCCCTCATGGGGGAAGCGGTGCTGGTCAGATACTGGAGGCTGGGGATGAGGAACACATGGGCTTGCCGTAGGGGGGCCCCTACCCTCGGTGCGCAGGGTGGGTGCGGGAGCAGCAGGTGGGGGGTGACGCACCTCTGCAGGTGATAACTTCCCCTCACCACATGGGGCCGCCCCTACATGTCCCGCTCACTTCTTCCTGATGCCTCCAGCCTCGGCCGCCCGCACCAGATCTTCGCGAACGGCTTACAACTGGCCCGGAGTGACGTCGCCCCACACACAAGTCCTAAACAGACGTGAACTGGGGAACCGGATGTAACACGGGCACCCTGGCTTCACCGACCGGACGGAGGAGTGCAGGCAACAACGGCCCCTGGCGACCGGGAGGACGAGATAACATAAGATGAACGTCGTCGGCGACGTTTTGTCGTAGGTTACTGACGCACAAGTTACGGCGCTTCTTCCAGTCTCCGTACTGGTGTATCATTAACATGTCATCGCCACCGTGTGGTGCAGAGTGGTATTACACATAAACAAAATTGTAACTCAAACAGATGTTTCTAGTAGTGTTTGCATATCATGTAACCTTTTCTTGACAGGCAAGCGTCTAATGCAGTGGTCAGGGAACTCGGTCCTCATTATCCCACGCAGTGCTTGTTGTGCAGGCCTCCTCACAGAATCACAAGTGAAATAATTAACTCCACCTGCGCACCTTATAAAATGTGTGTGTGAGTAATTAGTACACCTGTGCACCTGCTGGGTTACCAGCAAAACATGCACTGTGTGGGGTAATGAGGACCGAGTTCCATGACCACTGGTCTAATGGAATATCTATCTAAATCCAGAGAAATGTGGTCACTCACCAATCTTCAAAGTGCAATTTAATTAATTCTACATAATATGATGCTGTATTGTTTAAAAGAAAAACAAGAAATGAGAATTTGTTAAGTGCTAGGGGAATATACCCTGTTTTAGCACCTGTCTGGTGGGGATACTCAATCCCCAAGGGTCAAAAACAGAAGAAATGGATATTAGACAGCGCTCGAAACTGTGTGTTCAATTATGTAGAATAGAATAATTAATAGCCAATTGCGACAGTATATAAATTAAAAACTATAATTGATAAAAATAGACAACAAAAAGAATAAAGAATACAATATATAATCAATAAAATACAGATAGAATTATGCTCACCGGCCAGTGGTTTCTAAAGTTCCAGTGGTTAGTAGATCCTAATTATTGTGCTTTGTTATATACCGGCACTTGGCTTCCGTGGTTTTAGAAGGTTAGTAGGTAGCTCATCAGGGGTTAATAATATTTCTGTCCCCAGTCTCTGGTTAGTAAATAGACAGATAGCCTCTGGATAGCCATTACAAAGTTGCCATACTCTTTAAAACAAGGAGGACTAAGGGGGTTATTTTGGTTCATTCTTTCTGACAAAATCCTTCTTAGATGGGCAAAACCATGTGCACTGCAGGTGGGGCAGGTGTTACTTGTGCAGAGAGAATTAGATTTGGGTGGGGTTTTACTTCAAAGTGAGATCTATAGTGCAGTGTAAAAATAAAGCAGTCAGTATTTTCCCTGCACAGAAACAAAATTACTCACCCAAATCTAATTCTCTCTGCACTTGTTACATCTGCCCCACCTGCAGTGCACATGGTTTTGTCCATCTAAGAAGGATTTTGTCAGAAAGAATGAACCAAAATAAGGCCCCATGTGCACTGCAGGGGGAGCAGATGTTACTTGTGCAGAGAGAGTTAGATTTGGGTGGGGTTTTACTTCAAACTGAGATCTATATTGCAGTGTAAAAATAAAGCAGTCCGTATTTTCCCTGCACAGAAACAAAATAAGTCACCCAAATCTAATTCTCTTTGCACATTTTACATCTGCTCCCCTGCAGTGCACATGGTTTTGTCCATCTAAGAAGGAATTTTTCAGAAAGATTGAACCAAAATAACCCCCTAAGTATCCCGAATTTAACACTGGCGGTCTCCGCTCCGCTTTGCGTTTTAGCAGGGGGTGGGTATTCTCTCACCTGGTAGGCAGCGTTAGAGGGCTCGTTAAGCAGCACATTCTATCTACTTAGTGAGCCTTACTGAATCATTCCAGAGAAGTCCAGGAACAGAGCATTGCGTCCCTCCTGGAGAGGGTGATGTTGGGAGGTATGCAGTAGTGTTGGCTTAGCGTCAGTGGTATGTGTGCAGTGGTATAGCTAGAAATTTGTGCATCCCATAGCAAAATCTTGAAAGCCCCGAACCCCATGCTTCTGTCACGAAAATTACCCTTAGGGGCAGAAGAGAGAGAGAGAGGGGAGTGAGAGAATAATAGTGTGTCACGAGGAGGGAAAGAGAGAGAGAGAAAGAGAGAGAGAGAGAGGGGAGTGAGCTAGAGAGGGAAAGAAAGGGAGAGGGCTTTCATGAAAAAAAAGAGGGAATGAGAGAAAGAGAGAGACAATGTCAGGGAAAGTGAGAAAAGAGCAGCAAGAGAGAGTGTTAGGGAGAGGGAAAAGAGAGAGCGAGAAGTAACGAGGTTAAGAGACCCTAATTGAACACAGGACAGGAGTGAAGGCATAGATGGATGGACGGGGGCCATAGACTAGCCTTGGAGGCGGGAGAGGCAGATGGACAGAGCAATATAGGGGCATAGATAGATGGATGTTGGTGGCATTGATGGACAGACAGAGCATATGGAGGCATAGACGGATAGATGTATGGATGGGAGGGGACATAAACAGACAAAGCACCACATGAGAGTGTAGATGGATGGACAGGAGAGGGCATAGATTGGCAGATAGACAAGAGCGGTCATAGATGGACAGGAAGAGGCATAGACAGATGAACGGATGGATAGAGCACCATTTAGGGGTATAGACGGACAGATGGTAGGGAGAATGGGTGGACAGACAAAGAACCATATGGAGGCATAAACAGACAGGTGGGCGGACATGAGGGGGCAGAGGGCATAGTGACAGGAGGGGGCATAATACTGGCAGGATGGGGCATAGATGGACAGACAGGAGGTGGCACAGAACGATGGATGGGAAGGGGTTTAGAAGGACAGATGGGAGGTGTCAAAGACAGATGGATGGGAGGGCACATAGACAGACATGGTCTAACTATATATAGGGTGCATGGGATGCCACTGTTATAGGGCTTAGCGATTTGGGGGAGATGCAAAGGCAATTTGGGAGGGAGGTGGGAGGTGAAGTCAGTTGTTCTAGAGAATCTAGAACAACTGTGTGTCTGCATTAGTGCCTGCACAAATACATACATGTACGTCAACGTTTTGGCCACGTAACGTGGCCTTACTCATGACCACATCAAGAGACAGACAAACAGATCCCTACTCATAGGACCACCTCTTATACTATATAAGTGGGTGTTGCCGGTAACGGGTATAAGAGGTGGTCCTATCAGTAGGGATCTGTTTGTCTGTCTCTTGATGTGGTCATGAGTAAGGCCACGTTACATGGCCGAAACATTGACCTGACATGTATGTATTTGTGTATACTTTGCTGATGAATTAAAGTAGCAAGTCTGATATGAGCTATCAAGCCCTGGTGAGTGCCATCTTTATTGTGTGGATATATATATATATATATATATATATATATGCAATAAGATCGCACTCCATACAAAAAATATTCAACCGTTGGGGTGACGTCCAGAACTTTCCTTACAAGAAACAAAGTCCATGTATATAAAGACCAAAAAGACACACTCTCCAGACTGTTTGATGCAAAATAAAAAGCTGTGTATTTGTATTCACATAAACATCAAATGTAAAAAGAAGGTACTCAACGTTAGCGTTTCAGTCCATAAAGGACCTTCCTCAGGAGTTAGACAACAAGGGCATCCATTTGGGGTGAAGCACAGCGTGGCTGTAGGAACCTGCTGTGTGGTCCACGCTGTGCTTCACCCCAAATGGATGCCCTTGTTGTCTAACTCCTGAGGAAGGTCCTTTATGGACTGAAACGCTAACGTTGAGTACCTTCTTTTTACATTTGATGTTTATGTGAATACAAATACACAGCTTTTTATTTTGCATCAAACAGTCTGGAGAGTGTGTCTTTTTGGTCTTTATATATATATATATATATAGATAGATAGATAGATAGATATCTATATATACTCGGTATATATAGGAATGTGGATGTGGCAGTACTTGAAATAAGCAACAAGCTAGGCTTTAAGACTCACCCTACATTGGACCGGAGTGCCGCTACCACCAATTAAGTGTGTGTATGTATATGTATGTATATATATATATATATATATATATATATATATATATATATATATATATAGATATCTATCTATCTATCTATCTATCTATATATAAGTAAGTGTCCAAGGTGTCCGGCACTCTAAATGTGAGTTGCAGCTGGCTCTGGTGCGCATCCAATGTAAACAATATGTAAGCCCAAAAAAACGGATGTCACTCAAAGACTGATAATATCACAGCAATAACGACCAAGAAACAGTTTCCACGGCCAACGTTTCAGGGAGCTACCCCTTTTATCAAGACCTGAGAAACTATTGCAAACATACACATATTTATAGTACAAAGACAAGACTTACAATTTGCGTGCACCCAGCACCGGCCACGCATCCCGTCCAGGGTCCGGTGACGTCATACACGCGCGACTGCATTGACTGCCGGACAACCCCCGGGGGGGCGTGGCTATCACCCGATGTTTGTACGTTGCCATGAGAAACCAAGCGCACACTGCTGCGGCTTACACCTACCCGCTGGGAGAAGTCCAGAAAGCTGTCTAAGTCACGCTGACGGCCGGATTCCTTTCGGGGGTACAGGGGAGCATGGAAACATGGCAATAACATCTGTGAAGAAAATGTGAAAGAAAAATGTATTAAAAACAGAGGGGAATGTATATGTAACATATACCAAATTACGGAGAGAGAGAAAGAACAAAATCATGAACAGCACATTCTGAGACATGAGATAAACTTCTATCATGGTGATCAAATACTGTGATCAATCCACAGCATCATATACTAATCAGAACCTGCAAACGAACAGATTAATGGGTCAAAAGGGAGCATACGTTGAGGGGTTGAAAGAAAGGAAGTGTATGACAGCATCTCATTAAGTCCTTTAGGGTAAACTGTTTGTAAGGTGAAAATCCAGAAGGCTTCCCTCTGGAGCAGAATGCGATCCCTGTCGCCGCCTCTTCTATTGGGTGGTACCCAATCAATCATCTTGAACTTGATATTGGAGATGCTGTGTTTAAATTCCTTATAGTGGCGAGCCACTGGCTGGTCCGCTGCTCGACCCTCAACTGCCGCCCGTATGTGGGATCTATGAAGCGCCAGTCTTTCCTTTATCTGACGTGAGGTCTTGCCTATGTATAGCAAGCCACACGGACATTTTATTTGATATACCACGAAACGGCTGGTGCAAGTCAAGGGAAACTTAATGGTGTATTGTTTGCCTGTATGTGGATGGCTAAATCTATCTCCTGTTTCCATGGTACTACACGTCGTGCACCCTGTGCACCTATAATTGCCTGGCTTTCGAGTAAGGAAATGACTGGGTCTGCTAACTGACATGTCCGTGACATCATTGTGAACCACCACATTTTTAATATTCTTGCTCCTTCGGTATGAAGGGAGAATCCTGGTGTCTTTCAAAGAGGGTAGCAAAGGGTCTTGTGTCACAATGGGCCATATCGCTTTCGCTTTTTGCATGAGCAGGGAGCTGGTGGTGGTGAACTCTTGTGTCCATACAATCGACTGCTTCGTAGATTGATCCCTTTTGGCTGTTAATGCTTGCTGTCTTGGTATGGCTAGGGCTCTTGCTCTTGCCTGCATCAAAGATTTTTTATTGTACCCTCGTTTGAGAAATTTCAACAACATGCTATGCATTTGCTTCTCAGTATCTTCGGGGTTACTGCAAATCCGTCTGACTCGTAGAAACTGTGAATAAGGTAAAGACCTTTTTAATGACTCAGGGTGGTGGCTTTTTCCTTGTAAAAGTGTGTTCCTGTCAGTCGGCTTGTAGAACATGGAGCTGGATAACAGGCCTCCTGAGTCCTGTGTGATTTCTACATCCAAATAGTGGACAGTACTGTAACTACACTCGTGGGTAAGCTTGATGGGACAGTCCATGCTATTGATGTTGTTAATGACTGATGTAAATTCTTCCTGAGTCCCAGACCATAACAGAAACACGTCATCTATGTAGCGAGTATATCCTACAATCTTAGATGAAATAGATGAATCCGTGAAAAAGAAGTTGTTCTCCACCTCAAACATGTACACATTAGCAAAGCTCAGGGCCACGCAAGAACCCATCGCACACCCCGAGCTTTGTATGTATATCTCCCCATTGAAAAGGAAATAGTTCCTTGTCAATGTCAGTTCCAGCAACTGCATGAAGAATGATAGGTCAGGACCAGTGTAGTGGATATTGTTAGAGAGGAATCGTCTGATGGATTGGATTCCTGCCATTTGCGGAATACTCCTGTAAAGACTTGACACGTCAATAGTACATAAAAGTACTTGTTTTTGCAAAGACGACCATGTCTGTAATTTCAAAAGAAATGCTGTCGTGTCCTTCAGGAATCTAGGGTGCATTTGTATTAATGGCTGCAAAAAATGATCAAGATATTTAGAAATGTCATAGTACAGTGAATCTCGGGCTGCTATGATGGGCCTTCCAGGGGGGTTGGCCGCATCCTTGTGCATTTTAGGGATAGTATACAGTGCAGGTATTTTAGGATGTTCTTTTTGCAGAGCCTCACTCACTGTATTGGTGATAAGTTGGTTACTCACTGCATTGGTAAGAATGATATCGATCTCCTTTTTAAAACTGATGGTAGGGTCTGTATGCAGCTTCCTGTAGATTTTTTCATCTGACAGCTGTCTATTAATTTCAGCAATGTACACCTGTAGGTCCTATATATATATAGTGGAAGAGCAAATGAAAGTAATGTGGAGGATCAAGACCAGGTTTTGGTAGCAGTAGCAGAATCCCAGGTGCAATCAGCAGATCCTGATGGAAGAGTTTCTGTTTCTGTTCTGAGTCACCTTGCCCTCCATGGTGGAGTATCTACCCGAGTGATAGGCTGGGGGGGGGGGGGGGGGGGTGTTAACATAGGGACCATTGGAGCCTTTTAAGAGTCAGTTATGCTGAGAGAGCCTGTATGCTACTGCCTGTAATACTGACTGCATGTGGATTGAACCTGCCATGCTGTAACCTGCTGTTGAGAATAAACAACAAAATCGTCATCTGAGACCCTGTGTTTGTGGTCCTTGTCGCAATTGGTGGAGAATGCGAGCACGGATCCATCTCAATAGGACATGGTGTACAGCATGAGCCGTGGGTGGGATATCAGTGTTTAAACGGCAAGTTTTTTTTTCTCATCACTGGTTATGCATTTTGCTAACGGGCCTTTAAATTATAAGCAGACTGTTTGCTATTGTATGTTAAATAGCCAGCAAAGCAGGCAGGTGTCAGCCTGGTCTGTTTGATAAGCCTGGCACATTATATTAAACCACCTAGGTTTGCCCTTAAGGGGGAAGCGCAGGGCAACATGGAGGAAATACTTTTAAAATATGCTGGCAGATGGGCAGCAGAATATGGCTGAAAGACAGCAAGCTCAAATGCAGATATTTCAGGAGGGATTTTAAAGGTGATGAGAAAAAGTGACCCTGAGCGGGAGGGGCTACTGAAGCTCACCCCGGCTGATGATATACTGTATTGGCATTGCTTTCCAATTGAGCGCACGGCCACACAGTTGGGATGACCTGCAGAGGAATGGTTTGACAGGCTGACTCCCTGTTTAACAGAGGAGGCACAGCGAGCATATGTGGATATGACAGTGGCTAAGGCATGCTCCAATCCTAGCCTGGAAAAGGCTATACTAGACAGGATTGGAGTGACATGGCCCAGAAAAGCACAGGAGTTCCATGACTGGTGGCTGGAGGGCTCTGAGCCTCCCAGGGATTAACTGGCCAAACTAACCCAGCTGGCAAGAGCATGGTTACAGCCGGATAAAAACTCTGCAGTGAAGATTGTGTAGGTAGTTGCACTGGGCCAGGCTATGCGGGTGTTAGGCTGCTCAGTGCAGCAGTGGGCCCTTCAGGCTGACCTCGAGACATTTGAGGAGTTGACAGTGGTGATTGAGTGGCACCTGTCCCTGAGAAAGCTGAAAAAAACTGATCACAATACATGCCAATACCTAAACCCAAAATAAAGGTCCCAGTGGTTAAACCAAAGGCTCTGCCTTCCTTGGTGTGCTTTGAGTGCAGCGAGCCTGGTCATGTGCGGTGGGACAGGAGCAGCTGATGGATTGCAGTGGAGGGGAAAATGGCTCGCAATTGGTCAGCATGGCGGCTGCAGGTGTATCCCAAGCAGAGTCCTCCTTAATCCAGGTGCTGGTACAGTTTGAAGGCCAAGAGATCTGAGCCCTGGTGGATCCCAGCAGTGTGCTCAACATTGTTGCTGTCAACATAGTTCCTCTAGGAGCTGACAAGGTCCAGCCCCCTGTCAGGGTGCTTTGCATTCATGGGAATGTGGAGGAGTGCCCATGTGTCTACTTACCTCTGATCATTCAAGGTCAGTCATTAAAGGTGATAGCGACGGTGACCTGCAGACCACCTTATCCGCTGATCCTGGTCCATGACTTTCCATTGCTGCAGGAGCTGGTTACCTGGCATGACACCAACAAACTGACGGCCACTAGAGGGTCCAGAGACTACCAAAGTTTGGCATCCGGGAGAGATGCTGCTGGTCCTAAACCACCACAAGAGACTGATTCTGATGCCCAATGGAACCCAGTTGGTGAAAAGATATCACTACAGGGCTTTGGGAGAGATCAACGCGATGATAGCAATGTGGTACACACCTTTGAGACTGTTAAAGTGTTTAATGGCAGGGTAATTGTAGCTTTACCATCAGAGGGTGTACCCTACCTTCTTTTGAAAAATTATTTGCTATATCATGTGACTACTGTACAATGGAAAAGCGTAGATTTGCTCTTAGTTCCCCAAAAACTGGAGCGGTTGGTATTAGAAGCCACACATACGTATTTGTGGGGTGGCCATCTGGGGGAGTAGAAAACACTCCAACACATCCAGTGAAGGTTCTTTTGACCCAGCATCTATGCTTCCATCAAGAGGTATTGTCAGGAATGCCCAGTGTGCCAGAAGACAGCCCCACAGCCAGAGTTTAGGGCTCCATTTGTACCACTCCCTATCATTTCCGTGCATTTTCAGTGGATTGGTATGGATCTGATAAGGCCAGTGGAAAAATCTGCTCGAGGGCACCAATACATATTGGTGGTAGTTGATTACACCACCAGGTACCCAGAAGCTATACCCCTGTGCAATATGAAATCTGGCACCATTGCCAGAGAGCTACTAACCACGTATACCCGCTTAGGAATACCGAAAGAGGTCTTAACGGACCAAGGTACACCTTTTGTGTGTAGACTCATGAATGATTTATTGCTAAAAGTAGACAGGATTACCAGCTCAGTGTACCACCCGCAAACAAATGGCCTGGTAGAAAGATTCAATAAATCCTTTAAGCAAATGATAAAGAGTGTCTCAAGAAAAACGAGATTGGGATCTGCTCCTACCTTACTTGATGTTTGCAGTACACGTACCCCAATCCTCTAAATAGGGTTTAGTCCCTTTGAGCTCCTCTATGAATACAGCCCAGAGGAATTCTAGATCTATTAAAAAAAGGGTGGGAAGACTAACAGTGCTAGGATCCTAACGTCATTCAATATGTGGCCTAAGCATACGGCCGTCTTAGGCAGATTGCGCCACTCCTGAATGAACACATGGAAAGGGCCCAACAATGTCAGAAGCAAATGTATGACATTACCTTATCCAACTAGTCCTTTAACACTGGAGACAAAATGTTAGTGCTGGTACCCACCACAGAAAGCAAAATGTATGCACAATGTCAGGGCCCTTATGAGATCATAGAGGCGGTGGGACCGGTCAATTACAGGGTCTAACAGGAGGGTAGAAGGAGGGAGGTACAAATCTACCATGTAAACCTGTTAAAAACCTGGAAGGAAACTGACAGTCAGCCCTCTTTGGTAGCTAAAAAGGTTCCAGAATGCCAGGTGCCCATTGAAGTCACTAATACTCCTGAACAGCAATGGGAAGTGGTGAACTAAGTGAAACGCTACCAAGATGTGTTTTCTGCCATCCTGGTATAGACACATCCAACATGATGTTGTGACAACTGGGGTGGTTATTAAACAAAGGCCATATCGCATACCCAAAGTAAAGCGGGCAGCAGTAAAGCAAGAGGTGGAAGAGATGTTACGCCTAGGGGTTATAGAGGAATCCACCAGTGAGTGGAATAATCCAATTGTCTTAGTACCTAAGTCTTCAGTTGCTTTAAGGTTCTGCAATGACTTCCGTAAACTAAATTGTGTCCCAGTTTGATTCTTACCCTATGCCCTGGGTTGATGAGTTGGTAGAAAATTTTGCCAATAGTCAGTATCTCACTACTAATCGATTTGACAAAAGATTATTGGCAGATTCTCTACCCCCAGGGGACTTCTTACAGTATAAAATACTCCCATTTGGTTTACATGGTGCCCCAGCAACCTTCCAGAGAGCTATGAATAAGTTACTGTGGCCCCATAGGGAATATGCAGCTGCATATTTAGATTACATTGTTAGTTTTAGATCTGACTGGCAGTCACACCTACCAAAGGTAGAAGCCATTTTACAGTCTCTCAGGCACATGGGTTTACCGCCAACCCTGAGAAATGTGCCATTGGTATGGTTAAGGCCAAGTATTTGGGGTACATTTTGTTTAGAGAACAGGTTAAACCTCAGCATTAAGATATGGGAAAGGGGACTGGGGTGGAGAACCCGCGCACAAGTAACACTTACTCAATATTGTGTATAAGATGTATCAAGTAATTTCTGTTAAATTAGTGTTGAATCCACAATAAAGGTGAAATATTGATTGGTACAATTAAGGACGGAATATCACATTTGTGGAGGTGCACCCCTGAGAGTAAAGAGTCATAGAATTAATGAAAGGAAGAAAAAAGTACTCTCCTTTGTTTGGGGGCACGCTTAGAGAAAAAGATTTCTTAGATTTATGTAATGGTTACAATATTTAAAACATAACTTTTATTATTTATCTATAAAAAACTTGTTTTTTGACAAACTGACAAACAACACAAAAACAATTAAATGTGGAGTGCTTCTAGGAGAAAACTCAAATGAGTTCATCCAGCATTGGGTAGCTGATAGTAGTTAGAGATGCACCCTGCTACCACCTCAAATCTGAGATAATGAGTACTGTATAAATTTAGCCCGTAAATTTCGGTATTGGTACAGAGGTCTTCTCAGTTGGTGATAGCTGCTATCACCAACTGAGAAGACCTCTGTACCAATACCCAAATTTATGGGCTAAATTTATACAGTTTTATAAAGTTTTATGTCATGTGACCGCAACAGGTCATGTGATCCAGGAAGTAGACATGAGTTAGATACATATGTATATCTAGAGAGCGATATAGCATATTGTATAAATTTAGCCCTTAAATTTGGGTATTAGTACAGAGGTCTTCTTCAGCAGCTACAAGTGACAATATAAATACATTTATTGCATAAAACATTAATTAGAGAATTCTCTATGAATAAAAAAAAAAATTGCATGCATATATGCTCCAGTAAAAGGAATGGCAGTTCGTGAGTACCAAGATGTTAGGTATAATTACCAACGGTGATGGTCAGATGTGAAGACCTCATTTATTGGAGAAGGATTTGATGATAGTTCCGGTATAATACCCAGCATGTGGATCCAGGTTAACTCAGGGTGTTTGGGTAGGATTGGCATGTGGAATGGCCTTGAGAAACACTGCCTAGAATCGCTGCAGATGGAAGTTGAGATCTGTGGAAGCACAAGTATGGGGGAGGCTGGTCCGGAATGAGAGTTCACCGAGGTGTTGGCTGGGGCAAGATAAATGGTGGGGCTCAACGCGTTTCGACGTGTTAACACGTCTTCATCAGGAGCAGTAGTGACTGGTATGTACAGGGAGGCTCTATATATACCTCCTGGACTAATTGGGGGAGTGTTCACATGTGTCATGTGAGAACATTGTTACCAGAGAGAAATACACAATAAAATAAACATACAGGTATATATAAATATTGATTTTTAAAAGATGCACAGGAGAAACAAGTATACAATCATTTATTCTCAATAAAACTGAATAAAAACTCATAAATGTGTGTTTTATATCAACGGTAAATGAATAAAGTTTTAAGTCATGTGACCGCAACAGGTCACGTGATCCAGGAAGTAGACATGAGTTAGATACATATGTATATCTAGAGAGTGATCTAGCATATTATAGATCGGAATAGACATTGATCCAGAGTTGGAATATTGTTGGTGTTTATAATCAGGATTGCGATCCATGGTTATACATAACTATATATTGTCTTGGTGGTCAGAAGCATCCATCGCAATAGACGGAAGTGACGCTTAGAGAGGGCGGAAGTACCCAGTCACAGCCATCGTAATAGGCGGAAGTGACGCTTAGGGAGGGCGGAAGTGCCCAGTTACAGCTGTCGTGTTTGGCGGAAGTGACATTCGGGGGTAACAAAGGTGTTGTAGTCATCTCGTTGTCAGGACCACCATCCAAGTGGTAGACTGAGGTGCATGTTATTCCACAAAGGTGTTTGGTGGAAGTTTACAGTTTTGTTGTTTATTTATTTCTTGACTGTGTATTATATTTATTATACAATATTTCATTTTCTCCAATATGAACTACATAACACACATTTTTGCCAACCATACATAATTTGACCTCCACTTCTGCCAACCACCTTTGAGGAATAACATGCACCTCAGTCTACTACTTCCACCCAATATGGTGGCCGTATGGATGGTGGTCCTGACAACGAGATGACTACAACACCTTTGTTACCCCTGAATGTCACTTCTGCCAACCACGACGGCTGTGACTGGGCACTTCCGCCCTCTCTAAGCGTCACTTCCGCCTATTGCGGCGGACGCTTCTGACCACCAAGACAATATATATATCGTTATGTATAACAATGGATCGCGATCCTGATTATAAACACCAACAATATTCCAACTGGAACAATGTCTATTCCTATCTATAATATGCTAGATCACTCTCTAAATATACATATGTATCTAGGGTGACCAACTCATCCCTTTAATCCGGGACACATATTAATTACACAGGTTCTGTGGCTGGCTTTCACCTGGTTTTAAACTGCCACACCTTAAGACTCCATTTCACCTGGTTTTAAACTGCCACAGAACCTGTGTAATTAATATGTGTGCCGGATTAAATGGATGAGTTGGTAACCCTATATGTATCTAACTCATGTCTACTTCCTGGATCACGTGACCTGTTCCAGTCACATGACATAAAACTTTATTCATTTACGTTGATACAAAACACACATTTATGAGTTTTTATTCAGTTTTATTGAGAATAAGTGATTGAATACTTGTTCTTCTGCGCATCTTTTAATAATAAATATTTATATATTCCTGTATGTTTATTTCATTGTGTATTTCTCTCTGGTAACAATGTTCTCACATGACACATGTGAACACTCCCCCAATCAGTCCAGGAGGTATATATAGAGCCTCTCTGTAATTACCAGTCACTACTGCTCCTGATGAAGACGTGTTAACACGTTGAAACATGTTGAGCCCCACCATTTATCTTGCTCCAGCCAACACCTCGGTGAACTCTCAGCCTCCCCCATACTTGTGCTTCCACAGATCTCAACTTCCATCTGCAGCGATTCTAGGCAGTGTTTCTCAAGGCCATCCCACCTGCCAATCCTGCCCAAACACCCTGAGTTAACCTGGATCCACATGCTGGGTATTATACCGGAACTATCATCAAATCCTTCTCCAATAAATGAGGTCTTCACATCTGACCATCACCGTTGGTAATTATACCTAACATCTTGGTACTCACGAACTGCCATTCCTTTCACTGGAGCATATATGCATGCAATGACTGTTTTTTAAATGATCAACCCAGTCTTCTCACTGTTTTTTCCCCATTCCCCCCCTTCCTTTTTTTTTTATTCATAGAGAATTCTCTAATTGATATTTTATGCAATAAATGTATTTGTATTTATATTGTCACTTGTAGTTTGTTATTATTCAGCCTAGCCAGAGCGCTGTATACCCCTTTTCTTCTTGTATTAGATGAAGAGGAGAAGCCCATCCTCTACCTTAGCCATAAATTATTGTCCAGATAACGCAAGTACTCAACTGTAGAGCAGGAGTGCTTGGCTATTAAGTGGGCAGTTGAGTCATTAAGGTATTATTTATTGGGGCGAGATTTTTTGTTGGTCACAGACCATGCACTATTACAACCTCTGGAAAGTGGTGGAGGGCTGTGCACCCGGGCGGATTTCACAAGTAAAGGTGGGTGAGGCAGAAAGCTTGTCTGACAATTGTGTAGCTTCACCAGGGTGGTTGAAGCTAAGGGGGGAGGAGTGTGGCAGAGCCAGCATCCCCCCACATGAAAGTAATGTGGAGTATCCAGACCAGGTTTTGGTAGCAGTATCACAGGTGTAATCAGCAACACCTGGGATTTCCTGATATAAGGGTTTCCAGGGCAGAGTCACCTTGCTTTCGATAGTGCAACATCTACCCGAGTGATACACTAGTAAGATTTATCTGCAGATCTGCCTGGTTGGAACAAAAACATGGTTTTGGATGAGTGACAGTTTGTCAGTTTTCCAGCATTTCCAAGCAAATGGTCAACTGTCATTTGCTCCCATCCATAACCAGGTTTTTGTTCCAACCAGACAGATCTGCAGATAAATCTGCGTGTGTATGGCCACCTATAAGATTCGCATAGGGACCATTGGAGCCTTTTAAGAATCTGCTATGCTGAGGCAGACTTTGCTACTGCCTGTAATAGTGACTGCATGTGGATTGAACTAGCCATGCTGTAACCTGCTGTTGAGAATAAACAACAAAATCATCATCTCAGATCCTGTGTTTGTGATCCTTGTCACATGGGGGGGGGGGGGGGGGGGGGGGCGGCAACAACATTCAGCCAGGCGGCATTTCAGGGCTTGCTAGGCAGCGAACAACCACTGCTTAGTAAGCCTTGCTGAATCAAGTCCTGTGTGTATGTTCCAGCATTATCTCTGAACTTCTGCTTTCATAGCCTTATCCATCATAGCCATTTCCTTAATTTAATCTACAGTATGTGTCATCTCTGATCTTGAGTTCTTTTTCTGATAAAGTTTAACTTGTTTATCATCTCTGTGCATCCTGTCCATCTATTAACGCTGTGTTATTATTTATTTATTATTAGTTATACCCCTTTTACACCACCGCAAAACCCCGGGTCAGACCAGGGTCAGCGGCGGTGTAAATGGGACACGCCGGAACACGGCTAGGACCCGGGTAGAGGGCGGTGTAAATGGGACACGCCGGAACACGGCTAGGACCCGGGTAGAGGGCGGTGTAAATGGGTATGCGGGGTTGTCCGACCCGGCTCCCATTTACATCAACGGGGGACATGAAACCTGCGGACCGCAGAGTCCACAGGTTGGACAGGGGGGGGCACAGACAGCCTGCGCTGCTGTCTGCTATACCCTGCAGACAGCAGCGGAGGAGATGAATGGATGCCTTTGTGCGGCATCCATTCACCTCCCAGATGACGGCTGGGGGGGGGGGTGGACGGGGGCTGGGGGCAGCCCAGCAGTTTACCTTGGTGCTGGGCTTCCCCCAGCATGGCGATCAATGTTTGCGGTGGGGATCACCGCAGTCCGGGTGCTTGTCATCTCCAAGCACCACCTCAGTCTACACTGCGGATGGTCACCACAGTGTAAACGGTGTAAATCCCGGATCCGACCCGGCTTGGATCCTTCTTCCAAGTGCCGGGTCGGATCTGGGATTTTTGGTGTAAAAGGGGTATTATTTATATATGTATTACCAGGTATTTATACTGGGATTCTTCTTTGATCTAAAGTTTTATCCATATCAAGTTCTGATCCCATTACCATTGCTTGCCTTATTGTACATTTGGATTAATTGTGCTACCTAAATCTTGTTGGCAATTGAGTGTTAACAGGAATATCTTTACGGATACATAAGTTGTATGTGCCAAATCATTAATGTCTGTATGATATTGTGGTACTTGTTTCCTAGCACGGCGCCTAATCTTTTGATCGTAGTACTGTACATCTTATACCATCGCATGCGATTTTTTAATTGTACAAGCACCCTGATGGGTGCTTTCAATGTTAAATGCACCCCCATTGGCAACGCCACCCCCACTATCAATGCCAACCCGAAGCGTGGCAAGCACAGTCTCCGACCTTTTCATACCCCCACTATCCACATCGGCGTGGAGTTGATTTTAGATAGTGTGGCGAGCGCAGCGAGCCACCGAGCTCGAAGCGTGGCAAGGGGACACTGATTACTTTACATGTATTCTGCGTCCCATCGCGGGGCTCGCTGTGCTCACCACGCTTCGGGCTCGGTGGCTCGCTGCGCTCGCCACACTATCTAAAATCAACTCCACGCGGACGTGGAGAGTGGGGGTATGAAAAGGTCGGAGGACTCGTACCGCCTGCGCTCGTCATACTGATAGTGTTGACAATGGGGATGCATTTAACATTGTAAGCACCATCAGGGTGCTTGTACAATTACAAATCGCATCGCATGCCATTTGCTGGCATGCAATGCTATGCGATATTTCATTGTACAAGCACTCCTGTTAATTTAACATGAATATTGCATCGCACTCATCGTACACCACTAAGTATGGTACGCGATGGGCGCCGTGCTAGGAAACAAGCACCGATATTGTTTTATAGTACCTGTTTTCTTCTGGTGCGCTTCTTGTTCTTCTGACTGTAAATGTTCAGTAGCGCACGCAGGGGGGGTTTCTGAGTACCCAGAAACCCCCCAGGAGTCTAAGGGCCCTAGGCTGAAAGCTGAGGGTCTCCTCTTTCCATGGGTACAAGAATTTTAAAAATCGGCCCCTGGGAACCGGAGATATCTGACTTCAAAGCAGTGGTCCCCATCCAAGCCTGTTAATTGCTTTCCCAGTCAGATATTTCAGGTTCTGTCTGACTTAGAGTTTTTCTGAGGGTATATTCCAAAAGCTGGGACTCTCCCCCTTTGATGAACACTAGTAGCTTGTCTCTACTGTGCCCAGAACCAGAGATATCAGCCTTCCAGCAGCTGGTTACTGCTCCAGCTCCACACACCTGGTATGTAGTTTTATATACTCGTTGGCGGATTGCTCTGCCTCCTGAACTCTGATCCCCTAGTCCCCAACACCATTTGGTAGGTGGGATTCTCTAGTTTTTAATTCCATTACAATCTAAGAAATCTATTTCTGGGAACTGGAGATATCGGCAGTCAAGCAAGCTGTCCTCCCACCAGAAAATTATGAATAATAAGCCCACTCCACTATACACCCCTCTGCGTATTAAACATCCTCTACCACCCTGGAAGTAATGTATTAGGGCCCCTTCATTCAGCCCAATGCCCCCTTCTCCCACCCCATCTCCCACCATCTGTGCAGTAAAGGGGCAATTAGTGGAAATTACTGATGCAGGCCCTACATGCTGAGCGGTTGATATAATACCAGTCGCGGGACATCAAAACTTCCCCCACCCCTACTGCTGGAGGATCGGTAGGGGCCCCAATACATTGCTATGCCCAGGGGTCTACACTGCTGTTATGTATGTGTATATATATGTGTGTGTGTGTGTGTGTGTGTGTGTGTGTATATTATTATTATTATTATTTATATACATTTGGTCTATCTATAATACTTTAACTGACCCGGCATATACTGGGTCACCTAAGTGTCCATCTCCGTGCTTTGCTCCGCCCCTCTGGAAACCCCCTTCTGAAAATCCTGCGTTTGCCACTGATGTTAGCCTGGCTAACTATCCTTTGTGGTGCAAACACTTGTGTTCCGGGTTAACCAATTCTAAAACCTGAAGGGCTGTGACATCAGCATGGAAGGTTCTTCTGTCCAGTAGCACACAAGGGGGGGGGGATTTATTGCCATGTGTGCCACACCAATCAGACTGAGACAGAGACCAAAAGAAGCATGAGCTATAGGGGCGAGTTTTAGAGACTGCGCATCCGTTTAAGTATTTATGCACATCTGCAGCTTCTGTGTGCGAGTGAGCACGGCAAATTGATTATTTGCCGGCCTTTCGCAGACAGGAGTGCGGGTGGAGGGCATGGGGCAGCAGGCCGTTGTCGCGCCAATGGAAACGCTGGGCGTTCCCATGGAAATTCACCCGCCCAGGGCGCTCACAGATATGTGCAGCACATACTTTTTGTACTAGATATCATCTCATTTCATCTTATCGCAAAACCGAGATGCGATGAGATGCGATATTGTATCCAATATAGGATACAATATTTGTAACGTGTATGGGCACCTTAAGAATAATGTATACTCATTCCTTGTCAGCTTCAGTTTGGGCTGTAAGGGTGGATGGTGCTCAGCACACAGTGTGTATGCACTGTGGGCAGAGAACAAGCAGTATCCACATGTGATTGTACTGTCTATGCCCCCATCTGCAGTGCTGCCCACTGTAATGTACAGTTGTGCTCATAAGTTTACATACCCTAGCAGAATTTGTGATTTTTTGGTTATTTGGCAGAAAATATGAATGATAACTCACAAACTTTTCTTTCACTCATGGTTAGTGGTTTTGTGAAGCCATTTATTGTCAAACAACTGTAATAACTGAAACTACCCAAATGACCCTGGAGATTTTGGCCTTATAAAATGCACACAAGTTGTCACAAACGGGTTTGAATGGCTACTAAAGGTAACCATTCTCACCTGTGATCTGTTTGTACTCAGTGTATGTGTATAAAAGGTCAGTGAGTTTCTGGTCACCTGAAAAACCCTTGCATCTTTCATCCAGACATCCACACACCCTCCCCTAAAACGCTCAGACACACCTAGCATTTTTTCCGGACACTCCCAGCATTTTCCTAGGCACGCCTGCATTTTTCTTAGCACTCCAACTAAATGGCAGTTTACCACCCGCAGATGTCTAATTCCTGTGTCAATCACCTTGCGAATTGCGTGCGAATAGTAAAAGTAGCAGGATTTCATCGCAGGATGGCCTCATGCATAAGTATTACGGGTCGTAAAGGTGAAAACGTAAACTACATACATATCATAACTTAGGTATATAACTTATAATTGTGTTCCAAACATGTTTTTTTCAATACACTAGGGCGATTCCCCCTTGTAATGTATGCAGTACCTTTGCAAATGATGTATCGTATGCGATCCCAGCCTCCTGGAGGCTTGGTGATACCATATAACTATAGTGTAGCACGTGCAATCTTCAGGCTCTGATGTGATGCACACGGGACCACACATCGCATCAGACCTGATGTCAAAACATGACTTTTTTACACTTTTTATCACATTTCTCACCGGAATTGGAAGTAAAGTGACCAAATTGCAGTGGAATGGCCAAAGTGTAGGAGCACATTTAAGGGGGTATTTAATGTGACGGTCACAGCGGTCGAGCTTGCTCGACCGCCGTGACCCAGTCCCGTTCTCGGTCAGCTCGACCGAGAACATGCAGGCAGGATTCAATGTCCCGTCTGCAGCGGGACGAGAAGGGGGCGTGGCCGTGAGTTGCGGCCGGAAGGAGGCGAGCTGCAGCCGGCAGCTCGTCACTTCCCGGCCGTTCTCGGCAGAACGAGCCCGACAGCTAGTGATGTCGGACTCGTTCTGCCAAGATACCCTGCTCAATGCTGTCGGGGAAGACAGCATTGAATAGGGCCCGGCGGGCATCTCCCTTACGGGAGATGCCCGCCGGCGATTGAATACCCCCCTAAGAGTAGCATATATATATATATATATATATATATATATAGCGGGTGGGGGGGACGGCGGCACTCGCAAATGAAACACTGGAGACAATTTCTTCCACTAGCGTTTCTCTCGGTCTCCGGGCTGAGCAGACTCCAGTGACGTCATCATTAGACGCCCCGGGGACGCCAGGCACGGAGGACCGACAGGACGCTCTCAGGTATTTATGTCTGCACTTTACACTTTGTTTGGTTGGTTTGTACACTTTGATAAAGGGGCCAGAGCGCTCCGAAACGTTAGTGGAAGAAATTGTCTCCAGTGTTTCATTTGCGAGTGCCGCCGTCCCCCCCACCCGCTGCATACAGTGTCGGGAGTTCCCTGACACAGAGGAGGGCACCGCTTCATTTATCTACAGCCACCAGCTACTTGGAGTGCCGCCCCCACAAATCTATATATATATATATATATATATATATATACAGTCAATGTCAGTCCGGCACTCGACCTCTTGTCCGTCAGCGACCTGGGTGCCCTCCGGGGGGTAGGTGTAGAGAACTGTGGCTAGCAAGCAGCGGCACTCAACAGGGTTTTCACAAAGTCAAAAGTGGTTTTATTGCTCTTAAAACCACAATAAAACCACTTTTGACTTTTTGAAAACCCTGTTGAGTGCCGCTGCTTGCTAGCCACAGTTCTCTCTCTCTCTCTCTCTCTCTCTCTCTCTCTCTCTCTCTCTATCTATCTATCTATCTATCTATATATATATATATATATATATATATATATATATATATATATATATATAGCGCGTAGTGGTGCGCGGCGGCACTCAAATAAATGACACAGACTGCTGGGGTGTTCCCATTCAAACAGTGACACACATACCTTTATGCTGATCCAGGCTGTTTGCGCACCTCCCCAGCGTCCCGCATGGCACTGCAAGATGACGTCACACATGTCGGAGCAACGCTGAGGCCACGAAGGGCATCCAGATCTGCCCTTACTGCAAGAAAATAAAACAGTGAAAATACATAAATATGAGTCATTAACAATAATGACATAGTGCTACACCACTACGCTATACTAAATCCTTTGGATTCCATTGTTGGCGGGCACCGGTTTGTTTGCTATATACTGTTGATGAGTGGAGTGCTGCATCCATCCAAACTCATATATATATATATATATATATATATACTGTATATGTATACTGTATATATATGTAGGGTTTTTAGGAGATGAAGCGCTGACACCTGCTCGTAATTAGCCCTGTTCAGTGCTTACTGCTCTCCAGGTAGCAGATTTTAGTTAGGTGCACTTGTCTTTTCTTTTAGACCGCTGCTCCCCGCTGTTAAATGGTGCCCTATCCTAGGCACCCAAAGGTTTCTACAAAAGAAAAGAGTGACAGGGGGGCGCCCAATAGTGCAATATTGTTTTTTTATTTTTTAAAAGAATTAAATAAAACAAAGAAGCTCAGATTATTATAACTCGTACCAAGTTATTCAACTGGAGTGGACTGGGTACCACTAGATTCAAAAAAAATCCCCTCTGGCAAGGCAGCATACACAGGATGTACTTAGGTCACCGTTACAGTGTGGTTGAATAACTCACGGGACCTCTTCAGCTGGGCTGCTGAGCAGGACAAAGAAGCCTGCTTGCAGTGATCGGAGACGCCGGCATTCTTTGTCCTGCTCAGCAGCGCAGCTGAAGAGGTCCCGTGAGTTATTCAACCACACTGTAACGGTGACCTAAGTACATCCTGTGTATGCTGCCTTGCCAGAGGGGATTGTTTTTGAATCTAGTGGTACCCAGTCCACTCCAGTTGAATAACTTGGTGCGAGTTATAATAATCTGAGCTTCTTTGTTTTATTTAATTCTTTAAAAAAATAAAAAAACAATATTGCACTATTGGGCGCCCCCCTGTCACTCTTTTCTTTTGTAGAAACCTTTGGGTGCCTAGGATAGGGCACCATTTAACAGCGGGGAGCAGCGCCCCCCTGTCCCTCTTTTCCCATATATATATATATATATATATATATATATATATATATATATATATATATATATATATATATATATAGCAGTGTTGTGGCCCGGCACTCCTATGCCAACAGGGAGAATGGCAGTTTTAATCCTGCCCGGGTGCCCGCACTGAGAGCCGTGGGACTCACAAATACAACCAATGAAGAAGGGCGTCACTCCGGGGCTTGTGCGTAGCAAAAATCTTTAATGCAGCGTTATGTCAACGCGTTTCGGGAATCACCCGTCGTCAGGACATGTCCTGACGACGGGTGATTCCCGAAACGCGTTGACGTAACGCTGCATTAAAGATTTTTGCTACGCACAAGCCCCGGAGTGACGCCCTTCTTCATTGGTTATATATATATATATATATATATATATATATAGTTTGTAGTTAGGCGGCACTCGAAGAAATAAAACACAACTGCAGGTGTTTAGGGATCAAACGTTTTCAATGTATTTAATACATCTTCATCAGGATACGTGTACAAAGTGAACAAGGTCAATATATAGACAATCACCATATCACGTGTGGCTACAAGTCGCCACTCACCGCGTCAGCGCGCACCGTGATGATGCCACCGGTGTGCAGTTGCCATAGCAACCCGTTGTAAACAATGTGAAATACATGTGAACAAAATAATCAAGTGAAAAATATATGTAATGGACATACAACAAAAAACAAAAAAAGGGGTTCAACTGAATTGAAATACATGGTAAATAAACGAATAATAATAGCAATGTCGCTGTAATACAAATAAGACATATTATATATATATAAGCCCAGTGTCAGAGGCTTTTTGCTGGATAGCAAAGGAACCGGTAACGCCGGTATTGGGCCACAGAACAGGTTACAAATGGCAACAAGTGAACAGACAAGTATCGGTACTATACTAAGAAGCAAGTAAATCAATACATCCATATTATGACCATAGACAATCAAAGGAAGCAGTACAAGCCGGCTGTCTCGTTGAGACCCCGGGGTGCCAATGTGGAGAGTCTGTGTATCCATCGGGCCTCTCTGCGTAGTAAGCGCAACGATCTGTCACCACCTCGAATATTATGTGGTTCGTGATCAATTATGGTATATTTGAGCATTGACAGATTATGACCTTGTGTTACCCAGTGTCGTGCAACGGGTTGGTCACTGCGACCACTGGATAGCGCTGCTCGGATGGTGGATTTATGTCCCGCAATCCTTTCCCTGAGGGTTCTGTCAGTTTTGCCTACGTAACATAACCCACAGGGACAGGTTATAAGGTAGACAATGAATTTTGTGGTACACGTGACCCGATATCGTATGGGGATTCGTTGTCCTGTGTGAGGATGAGGAAAGTGTGTGCCAACAATCAGGGCCCTACAGACCGCGCAATCAAGACATTTGAAGCAACCAACTTTAAGGCTGAGGAACATCCCCTGCCTGTTAATCTGTTCAGAATCAGCCTGGGTCATACCAGTAATGTCTGTTTTAACAACCCAATCACGAATGTTCTTGCCACGGCTGTAACATGGCATTATCCGTGTGTCTTGTAGTTTAAGGTCTGGGTCGGACTTAATGATGGGCCAGATATCCCTGGTGATTTTCTGTATGCCCTCACTCTGTGTATTAAAGTGATTAACCCATGGTAGACGTTTTCTTCTAAGGTCCTTGAGTCATGGTATGAGGGTCTCGTCCCGTGTCATGCAGGGATATCTGGCCCATCATTAAGTCCGACCCAGACCTTAAACTACAAGACACACGGATAATGCCATGTTACAGCCGTGGCAAGAACATTCGTGATTGGGTTGTTAAAACAGACATTACTGGTATGACCCGGGCTGATTCTGAACAGATTAACAGGCAGGGGATGTTCCTCAGCCTTAAAGTTGGTTGCTTCAAATGTCTTGATTGCGCGGTCTGTAGGGCCCTGATTGTTGGCACACACTTTCCTCATCCTCACACAGGACAACGAATCCCCATACGATATCGGGTCACGTGTACCACAAAATTCATTGTCTACCTTATAACCTGTCCCTGTGGGTTATGTTACGTAGGCAAAACTGACAGAACCCTCAGGGAAAGGATTGCGGGACATAAATCCACCATCCGAGCAGCGCTATCCAGTGGTCGCAGTGACCAACCCGTTGCACGACACTGGGTAACACAAGGTCATAACCTGTTAATGCTCAAATATACCATAATTGATCACGAACCACATAATATTCGAGGTGGTGACAGATCGTTGCGCTTACTACGCAGAGAGGCCCGATGGATACACAGACTCTCCACATTGGCACCCCGGGGTCTCAACGAGACAGCCGGCTTGTACTGCTTCCTTTGATTGTCTATGGTCATAATATGGATGTATTGATTTACTTGCTTCTTAGTATAGTACCGATACTTGTCTGTTCACTTGTTGCCATTTGTAACCTGTTCTGTGGCCCAATACCGGCGTTACCGGTTCCTTTGCTATCCAGCAAAAAGCCTCTGACACTGGGCTTATATATATAATATGTCTTATTTGTATTACAGCGACATTGCTATTATTATTCGTTTATTTACCATGTATTTCAATTCAGTTGAACCCCTTTTTTTGTTTTTTGTTGTATGTCCATTACATATATTTTTCACTTGATTATTTTGTTCACATGTATTTCACATTGTTTACAACGGGTTGCTATGGCAACCGCACACCGGTGGCATCATCACGGTGCGCGCTGACACGGTGAGTGGCGACTTGTAGCCACACGTGATATGGTGATTGTCTATATATTGACTTTGTTCACTTTGTACACGTATCCTGATGAAGATGTATTAAATACATCGAAAACGTTTGATCCCTAAACACCTGCAGTTGTGTTTTATTTCTTCGAGTGCCGCCTAACTACAAACTACATATCAGGACCAGAACAGGTCCTTGGAAGGCACCGGAGCAAGGTTATCCTTGTACATTGGAGTGCTGTCCAGCTTCACGTTCTATATATATATCATATATATATATATATATATATATATATATATATATATATATATATATATAATATTCAGTGTCACACTTAGGGGGTTTTGTGGGACTGGCAGGAGAGGGGGAGCTGAGGAAGTGATGAGGTGGGTTTGTGGTGGAAGCTTGGTGGCCGTATGTAGTGCTTTCTCATGTACAAGAATACTGGACGAAACGGAGGAGATTTGGTCAATGTTTAGAAGGTTTAATGAAAAACTCTTGCAGTACAGTTCAATAATCACATTGGCAATGATATGAGAAACAGACATGCATATACATACTTGATAATGGTGGAGGGTACTGGAGATGAACTGGAGCTGGATGTAGAATAATAAACTGAGGATAAAGTCCGTATAGAATAACTTGAAGACTTGAAGACTGTGGTAGGAATACAATGATAAGAATACTGGAGGGTTGGGACTTAGAAGATAAGGTTGCAGAAATACTGTAAAGACTTGCGATGATGATTTGCAGGATGATATTGAAGGATGACCACTGAAGAGATGCAACTGTGATTAGAGGCTGGGTTGAAGAAAAGTGAAGAAACTGGATAATGGTGGAGATGATGCTGAAGAACTCTGTGCACCCACTGAAGACTTGGAGACGATACTGAAGAATACTGTGAACGCTGAGGATTTGGAGTTGACACTGATGAATACTGTGCACACTGAAGACTTGGAGACGATACTGAAGAATACTGTGAACGCTGAGGACTTGGAGACGACACTGAAGAAGACTGTGCACCAGTGGCGGTTTTTACCTATGGGCTGCAGGGCTGCAGCCCCCCAGGTAAAATCTGCCACTGTAGTGCAGCCAGATGCAGTCTGTGAGACTGCACTGGCTTCACTGTGACTGGCAGTGACTTCCTATTGGAAGTCCGACCTGCCAGTCACCAAGGCAGTCCCATTGGGTGGTGTTCCCTCCTTCCGGGACACCTTGCTGAGGGCTGCCGGGCAAAAACAGCAAATGCGCATGCGCAGTACCTATATCGGTACTGCACATGCGCTGGTCCCGATGCCTGTAACTTATATTGTACAGGCGCCGGGACCATGATTACTTCTATGGGCTGCTGCCGAACCAGCCCATAGAAGCTGGCCATATGCGCAGTACATATATTTGTACTGCGCATGCGCCAGTCCCGGCGCCTGCAATCATAGGAGGACATGCGCCAGGGACGGGAAGAAAGTGGCAGCAGCGGCAGCAGCAGGGACAGGGGGAGGGGGGTGCCTGCGGCCAGAGGCAGCCCCCCTCCCCGAAAGAGGAAGGAGCCGCCACTGCTGTGCACACTGAGGACTTTGAGACGACACTGAAGAATACTATGCACACTGAGGACTTGGAGACGAAACTGAAGAATACTGGCCCTTATTCAGATACGATTGCAGTACAAATTTGTTCTCAAATTGGGCAAAACCATGTGCACTGCAGGTGGGGCAGATGTAACATGTATAGAGAGAGTTAGATTTGTGTGAGTTATTTTGTTTTTGTGCAGGGAAAATACTGGCTGAATTATTTTTACACTGCAATTTAGATTTCAGTTTCAACACACCCCACCCAAATTTAACTCTGTACATGTTACATCTGCCCCACCTGCACTGCACATGGTTTTGCCCATTTTGAGAACAAATTTGTACTGTGATCAGATCTGAATAAGGGCCACTATGCACCCTGAGGACTTGGAGACAATACTGAAGAATACTATGCACCCTGAGGACTTGGAGACTATACTGAAGAATACTATGCACCCTGAGGACTTGGAGACTATACTGAAGAATACTGTGCACACTGAGGACTTGGAGACTATACTGAAGAATACTGTGCAGACTGAGGACTTGGAGACGACACTGAAGAATACTGTGCACGGTACTGCCAGGCACAGATACTGTACTCCGACAAGACTGAACCCCTGCGACAACCTGGATGGTACAACAGGAACAGGCGGAACCACTTTGGAACACCGGACAAAAACAGCAAGGTTAGGCAAGGGTAACTGTAGGAGCGCAAAGCCAGAGAACCTTACTCCAGTAGGTAACTAGAAGCACTGGACCTTACTCGAGTAGGTAACTAGAAGCACTGGCAGGAAGTAATAGGCTGAGCCTGTGTAGAATGCACAGGATTGGCTGGAAGAATCCCTGGAGAGGAATTGGAGCAGTACGGATGGTGTAATGGTTAGCATTACTGCCTCACAGCACTGAGGTCATGGGCTCGATCCCCACCATGGAACTAACGGTGCGGAGTTTGTATATTCTCCCCGTGCTTGCATGGGTTTCCTCCGGGTACTCTGGTTTCCTCCCACAATCCAAAAATATACTGGTAGTAGAATTGGCTTCCAACAAAATTAACCCTAGAATGTCTGTGTGTGCGTGTACATGTGGTAGGGAATATAGATTGTAAGCTCCACTGGGGCAGGGACTGATGTGAATGTTCAAATATTCTCTGTAAAGCGCTGCGTAATATGTATGTGCTATATAAGAAACTGGTAATAAATAAATAAACTTCACGTAGGAGACACCTAAGAGAACCAGGCACACATCCACAAGTCTAGGCCCCAGACCTACTCCCACTCGGCATGTCACCGCAATGGTGACCGCAGCCACTGAGTCCTGCAGCCTGGACCCTGCCTCCTGAGAGTTCTTGCTCCCCAGCGCCCTGACCATACCAGGCGGACAGCGAGGAGTGTGCCGTGACCCATGCTGGAGGTAAGTCTCTGAGTGCTGACATTCAGTGACAACCATTTTCAATTACAAAAGGTGGTTCCAAGGGTGGTGACATCATTATACAGCCCACATATACAAGTATTAATCAAATAGTGCAAAGAAAACACAATATAACACAATACATATACATTTAAAACAAATAATGTCAACAAACAATATAGTACAAATACAATGTTACAAACAATACAACAAAAACAAAATACAGTGTGTACCAAAGATTCCCACCACCTACACATGCTCCATGGTGAAAGTTAACCATGTCCACTCCAAATGAGGAGGGTGTACAACAGCGCATTGTATTGGAACTCAGAATCGGAGGCTGAAAATATACTATTTACAGAGGATATCACCAAACATGCACCCTCAACTACATTGCTGGATCGATTTAATGAGCTGATTGCCCTGAGAAAAGGGGAATCAGTCTTTTTTTGTTTTCTACCATGGATTGACATTGTCTATTACAAAGACATCCATACTTAACAAATGCTCATTTGACCTCCTCTTGCTAGGCATTGAAGAGAGATGGAACTTTTTAATTAACACTTTCAAAACCAACTACATGGCAGATCTCATCATGGATAAACATGGCTATTGGGTCAATAACCTCAATAAACAACCTGACACTTATAAGAATTAATTAATTCAATTTAAAGCAGAGAAAAAGAAAAAAGTTGACTAAAGCCCCATACACACGGTAGAGATATATTGCTCAGCCATATATTGCTAGCAATATATAGCTCAGTTTCTCCTTTTCATCAGCAACCAGAGATGGTCGCTGATGAAAGGGAACCTCTGCCGGCAGTGCCGCAGAGGTAATCAGCTGGTCGCAGGAACAAGCTCCTGCGACCAGTGATTAGAATGGGGCTGAAAACGGGAGCGTGCATAAATCGCTGGGGCACACTCCCATCACTGGCAATATGGTCGCCAGCGACCATATTTCCAGCAATTTCAGCCCCTATCACCCCCGTGTGTACACAGTTTTGGACTACAACCATCAGAGAGTTTACAGCGGGGTGACAGGTTCTTACTCCAAAGAGACAGACGTCCCCTGTTCAGGAGAGCCCTGCGCAAAAAGCACGGCTGTTTGACTACCCCTTCTTCCAATGATCCAGGCACCACTGGGAGTGAGAGTGAATTGAGACCTGAAGCAAGCTCCAGAATCCCTAGTCAATTCACTTTAGGTGTGCGCACCCAGGCCCAAATCCAAACGCATGCAAAGTGTTCTATTGAAGATGGGATGTTACCCATAGTAACCAATTACATTTTACTTATTTTTTTAGTACAGTGGTTCTCAAACTCAGTCCTCAGGGCTCCCACACAGTGCACTTTTTCCATGTCTCCACACAGAATCGCAAGTGAAATAATTAGCTACACCTGTGGATCTTTTGAAATGTGTCAGTGAGTAATGAGTGCACCTGTCGGGTGACCTGGAAAACGTGAACTGTGTGGGGGTCTTGAGGACTGAGGTTGAGAACCACTGATCTAGCACCTTTCTAAAAGATCATAGATGAAATTCGATTGGTTGCTATGGGCAACAAAACATCCCCTCCAATATAACTCTCAGCTATTTACCTAAGTGTTTAAGTCGGCGTTGCAAGATCGGTATATTTTCTTTAGTGTTGCTCAGCACAATAGGCAGAGTCAGGCGAGAGCTCTGCTGAGTCTCCAATGCACAGCACACTACATACATAAAGCCACAATGGCTCTTGTGCTTTTATTAATATTCATTGCATTTCAGCGCAATATTCTTGCTTGCCGTGAGTGCCTCCTCCCAGTTCCCGCCCGGGTTTCATCTCATAGGCTTTACCCTTTCCTATGGGCGGCTCGTTTCTTGAGGCATTAACTCCATCCTACACAAAGCAGCGGCAGCATTCTCTTCCTCCTTCGCAGCCCCCCCCTCCCCTCTCAGCGATCTGACCTGTGTGTGCCGCCGCCGCCCCCCTCCCAGTGCTCTGACCTGTGCCGCCGCCTGATTCAGCTGTAGACACCGCTGCACGCTCAGGAGCAAAGTTACCGCTGGGTGAGTTCAAGTCTATTAAAAGGAATCATTCCTGGAACATAAAACCGTCATTAATTGTGCGGTGATTATAAGCATGGGCTTCTTACTGTGCTCACCAGTGCGTGACTGGATATGCTGATACTATGGCTATATATGGAGTGTCTAGAAACAGGATTTTTTTTTTTTTTTTTTTTAGTAATTATATTTTTGCAAATATTGCTATTTTTGGCATAAGCTTTCATTATTTGAAAATGTTTATTTACAATGTAGATAGCAAGGTCCTCACAGAGGTATTTGCAGGATGTGGAAAGTTAAATACAACAAAGTAAAACATACATTGGAAATTTAGTTCATTTTTGCTTTAGACATGCAATATTATTTTCCAAACCATTCCAGGTGTGTTATAACATGTTACTGTAATGTAGCTTCATTTTGGAAATGAGTTTGTGCAACTTAATTTTCCTGGATAATTTATATTTAGTATCAATCATTTCAGCAGGGACACCGATGAGGTAAATGTGAACAATTGCTCTAACAACCAATCAGAGGAGATTGCTACAGCCACTGTGTTATTCATGAATTAAAAGCGGTTAATGTTCTGAACACAGGGCACACTATGGGTGAGATTTAATAGGATGAGATTCAGAAAGTGAGAGATTTGGTGAGAAATCTCCAGTTTTTTTTAAAGCGGCAATCATTTACACTGCAATACCAGTTTGATTTTGCAGTGTATAAATGATTGCCACTTTAAAACACCAGGATATCTTACCAAATCTCTCACTTTCTGAATTTCTCATCCTATTAAATCTCACCCTTTATGTACAAAGAAGTGTATGGGTTTTCCCTTATGTTAGTGTACCCCATGTCCTGGTCTTTAAACATGAAAGCCAATTTAGGCACATCTTTATGCCTATTCCAGAACATGGTGTGCCATGGACCATGTGCTAATAATGGAAGTGGTTCTGTCTGCACAAGGAAAGTGTTTTACTAGTCCAGAACTGTAGTTTCTACTCCTGAGAAAAGAGCATTGGCTGATTAGAATGCTGAAGTCTACTCTGTATTGTTCTTTGAACGTGGTAGTGTGACAGAAGCGTGTAGCTGTTGGGACAATTACTGTCACATGAGTGAGATAATGTGGCCCACGTCTTAGGAACAGTAACCTCTATTGAAGCAGTTACTTCCTGGTTCACCTCTTTGTGAGCTGCATTATTGCTCAATCCACAGAACAGTACTTAAGCACTTTCGGGAAATACAAGTAGTGTGCGCCTTACTAGCAGAAAATGCTTTGTGTTTTTGTCTCTGTACAATTTTTACAGATGTTTTATTTTTTTTCTGAACATATTTAAATTTAATTTAAGGAGCAAAAATCAACAAAAACCTCAGTTTTCCGGCATTATTGGTGCTATTGAAGAAAAATGCTACTTCATTTTGGAGCTAAATCACACAGAACATGGCTGTTTCTTTTGCTGGATTTGTGCCCTATGCTAGTGCCATGGGGACGGTGGAGCCAACTTGCTGCGGTTCCATCTTGGTCTGCAGATACACCATCAGATGCCCTCTGACAGGTGCAGTTTTTCCATCTGGAATCTGGCATTGTGTGCCTAAAGAGGCATACACACGGGGTGAGTTTTGCCTATTTTCTAAGTGATCTATCTAGATTGCTTAGAAATTAAGCCCAAATCGCTCCATGTGTACATAGTGTTTCCGCTAGGCTGTTTTAGCGGTGTGCTGCGCCCTGCCGTTTTTTTTTTTTTAAAGGGCAAAAAATACGCCCTGCCCCTCTAAAAGAGCCTGCCTCTGGCCCTTCTGGGGACCCTGTAGATGGCGGCACTGTGTAGAGGGGCCCATGATGTGATGGCGCGGCCCAAGCCCGCCACGGTTCCCAGGAGCACTATGTACAGGCCATAGGGATGGTGATGCGCGGTCCTGCATGTGACCAGTGCCGGTTTAGATCTTAAGCACATGCAGACAAAATCTAGTTAGATTGCCTAGCAAGTGCATACAAAACACTGGATAGCACAAATCATTTGGCACACACTGCTATGGGTGTATGGGGTGATCTACATACCAGGAAGTTCAATGGAAAGCGCTTAGTCTACATCACTTGGCACAGATCGCTAAGCACACATCGCCTCGTGTGTATGCCACTTTAGAAAGCATCTCTTTGGTTTTTATATGTAAAAGATTAACATTGGTGGAGATACCCATTTGGTACATTTTAAAAAAGAGGATGCGGTCCGCATACTGACATTCAGGATACCTGCGGTTGGAATACTGACACTGTTGAAGACCAGTGCTGGAACTCGGGATACTTTCCATCTGGATGCTGGGATTCTGTACACTGGTTTGCCAGTGCTGGTCTTCTGACGGGATACGGTCATTAGGTCTACACCAACTAGGTTGACAAGCATTGGGTCAACATGGATCAAGGTCCACACAAGCATTAGGTCGACAGTCAAAAGGTCGACATGTTTTTTTTTTCACTTTTTTTTTTTTAGCCGACATGTGCCGACAGGCGGTATTTCATGCCCTACAATGCACTAGGGCATGGTGGGAGAATAAAATAGTGTGCCGAGCGTAGTGAGGCACCGTGCCCGAAGCATAGCGAGCGGATGTGGTGCACTTCAAACTGTGTCCATGTCGACATAATGCTTGTGTCGACCTTGACATCTGTCGACCTAGTGGTGCCGACCCAATGCTTGTTGACCTAGTTGGTGTAGACCTAACAACCCACACCCCTTCTGACTGCTGGCAGCCTGATACCATCTCATCAAAAAGTGATCCGAGCCATACGTTGTTATATGATAGCTGGCGTATCTGGCATACCAAGGGTGTGGATCAAAGCAGTGGTTCCCAACAGTGCACGTTTTCCAGGTCTCCACACAGAATCACAAGTGAAATAATTAGCTCCACCTGTGGACCTTTTAAAATGTGTCTGAATAATGAATGCAGCTGCTGGGTGACCTGGAAAACATGCACTGTTGGGGGTACTTGAGGACCAGGATTGGGAACCACTGGATCAAAGGATCAACAGTGTTTAGGCTGACACCAATATGTGTCTACCTCTTGTCAATAGCAACCTATCATTCAGATACCTTTCAGAGACTATCTTCTAGTCACTCAACTCCTGTAAAGGCTGCTTCTTGTATATATCTTGTTTATTCCAGATGATACTATAATCCATGCCAGATAAATACACATATACAAATTAATTAAAGCTTCTTTTAAGGCAGGCCCTGCTATAGTTTTAGCATACCCTAATTGAAAAACGGTAGCAAGGCATGATGGGACTTGTAATTTCACAACAGCTGGAGGATATAGTTTGGACATGTAAAGGTATTTATGTCACTAAATTAAGCTATTCAGAAAATTGGGCCAAAATGATTGAAGGATCCATTAGGTGGTATAGTTATTGATGTACTGTAAAGTCACGTAAAACGTGGCAAAGCAATGTGTCACAATAGTAATATTAATAGGGGGAATTCAGTTATTGCAAAAGATAATCGTTGGCATCATGAGTCTCCGATTTTTTGGGGGGGCTATCCTAATTGGTCAACCGAGATAAAAATAAGTTTTTGCTAAAAAATGGGGCTGTTTTAGGGGATTAGTTTTGCCAGATGCAGGAGAAACATAATACCTGATAAGCCGCAGATCACACTGGTTTATTGGGGGTAATTCAATAGCCCCTGCTCCCATGTACTCATTAGCCACAAACTGATAGTGGGTAATTGCATGCACATAATATCGGAGCCCAACAGTGCAAAGGTGATTGCATATTAAAATGGTAATGTATGTGGCACTGTAACATTTAGCATGTTCTGATGGGAGGATATGTGAAGATAGGGAGTTCATAACTGAATGCAGGCTACAAAACAGAAATGAGATATGCCCGCTCTTTCATTAACCCATATTGTACATGGTATTAGCTGTATACAAAAAAGAAAAACTTAGGGATAACACTGTGTACTGCAAACCTGTTGTGTAGCAAATAAAAGCACCTGGATTTTGTTGATATTTGTTTTGTTAGAAAAAAAAAGCATGCAGCCAGTTGTCAAGGAACCCCAATCTCTGCAAGTCCCTACACTAGCATACATGCTTATCACACCATTTCAGTTAAATGCACCCTCTTGCGCATAATGCATGTCATTATTTAAACTATACTTATGTAATTACTTTTGTTTTCTTAAGCGTTAGAAAGTAATTTTAAGAACACCATATCACATGATAAAATTAGGACAAAATAATCGAAACAAACCTAAAAATAAAGCCTAAAACAAACAAATCTCACTTGAGGCATTTTATGGCGCCTAGCCTCTTCCTCGGGCAGTGAACAAAGAAAGAGGGTGGTCAAAGAAGATGCCGAATACATAGGAAGACCTTTGTTCAAAGAAAATTTAAGGGAGATGCAAAAGATCTAATAGTCACATAGTTGCTAAAATGGTTTTTACAAGGAGAATCAAAATTTGTACATGTAAAATAAGTTTTTAAAAACTAGCTGTTTTCTTCAAGCTAGAATCCCGAAGTCAATGAGGATGCTGGCATCCCAATTGTAAAGGCGTGGGGTGCATTAGAGGATAGGGCAAGGCACTAGGGGGGCTTACCTTTTCGGCTGCAGGAAGGGGGGGAAGGTTAGGGTAAGGCTGTGTGTGTGTGTGTGGGGGGGGGGGGTGGTGGTGGTGTTGTGTGGAGTTAGGGGTAGGCTTAGGCTGTAGAAAGTTGGGTTAGGTAGGGGCAGTGAGAATGTAAGTGTATACTTACTGGATCCTGTCTGGATTCCCTGCTTGAATCTTGACATTACTTGACGCACTCTTGTAAAGGTCTATGAGCAGGCAGTGAAGCCACAGCAGCATCCAGGGACATAGGGATAAACAGAGATTGATGATTAGTGCATAGGTAAAAGCTGGGTGGTGGGAGACTGTTATACACTTTATAGGCCTGATTCACTTGCAAAAGCTAATTCTCTCTCTCTCTCTCTCTCTCTCTCTCTCTCTCTCTCTCTCTCTCTCTCTCTCTCTCTCTCTCTCTCTCTCTCTCTCTCTCTCTCTCTCTCTCTCTCTCTCTCTCTCTCTCTCTCTCTCTCTCCTCGTGTGTGTGTGTTTCTGTGCAGAGTAAATACTGGCTGCTTTATTCTTATACTGCAATATAAATATCACTTTGAAGTACACATCCCACCCAAATGTAACTCTTGCTGCAAAGTTACATCTGCCCCACCTGCAGTGCACATTACTTTTGTCCATTAAAAAGAGAATTTGCTCTTGCAATTGAACCAGAATCAGGCCCTATGTATGGGCTTGCTTGAAACCACATTTAGGGGTACATTTACTAAGATAGCAACCAATCTGATTCTATATATTATCCACTAGAAGGTGCTAAATAAGGTTGCTAGGGGCAAAATCCCATCTACAATAGAACTCTCATCCTAGTAGAGTTCCATTTACTAAGAATTGGACAGAGATAAAAAGTGATCGTAGGTAAAGTACCAACCAGCTCTTAGCTGCCGTTTTTTTAAACGCTGTCTGTAACATGGCAGGTAGGAGCTGGTTGGTTGGTTGATACTCCAGAACTGTCCATTTTATCTCTCTCTCCAAGCCTTAGTCCATAGACCCCCTTAATGTTGTATGTGACATCCTGGTTCAGCAAGGTGTGTGTGTGTGTGTGTGTGAACAGTGAATTTTTACTGTGTGTGTGTGTGTGTGTGTGTCTGGCTAATGATCAATATTCTCTACCACATGTAGAGAATTGGGGGAGAATTAGGGAGTTGGGGGCCGATTATCCTACCAGTATATTTTTGGAGTGTGGGAGGAAACCAGAGTGCCTGGAAGAAACCTTCACAAGCATGGGGAGCATATACAAACTCCAGTTATGTCATGGGTTCAATTTCCACCCCCTAGGTGTTGTGATCTATCTGTCTATCAGTATGTCTATCCAAGTAGAGACACACAAATATAAATTTCCCAGTTTCTGGATAAATATAACCCAATCCATCCAAAAAGCATCCACCATAGGCTCAGGATCAAACCAAAACACTGCTTTATATCATCCAACTTTTAGTAAATTATTTAATAAAACTTAAGCTAAGCATATCAACATAGCAGTATGTGTAAATCACAGTAATTATTTTAAAGCATCTCACAGACATCAAGTAGAATGGTCATCCCAACAGCTGTTTCGGTCGGTAACCTTCACCAGCTGTATTCCATATCCAGAATGTCCACACAATTTTCACTTAAAAGTGTGTGTGTGTGTGTATGTATATAGATATCTGCTGCTTTGAAGGTCCCATTGAGCACAATGGCCTCCGTTATCTGTAAATGGAAGAAGTTCAGAACCACCATGAATCTTCCTAGAGCTAACCGACCATCTGAAATGAGCGATTGGGGGAGAAAGGCCCTAGTCGGGGAGGTAACAAAGAAGAGGGACAACCATCTCTGCAGCAATCCACCAATCAGGCCTGTATGGTAGAGTGGTCAGACGGAAGCCACTTCTTCGTAAAATTCACATGGCAGCCTGCCTGGTGTTTGCCAAAATGCACCCAAGGACTCTGACCATGAAAAAACCAAATTCTCTGGTCTGATGAGACAGACTTAACTCCTTGGCATGAATGCCAGGCGTCATGCTGAGAGGAAACCAGGCACCGCTCATCACCAGGAAAATACCATCCTTACAGTAAATCATGGTGGTGGCAGCATCATGATGTGGGGATGTGTTTCAGCAGCAGGAACTGGGAGACTAGTCAGGATAGAGGGAAAAATGAATGCAGCAATGTACAGACACATCCTGGATGAATAAAAAGAAGTAAGAAAAATGGTGCTGCGCTTCTTTTGAAGTAAATAAAGCAATATTTTAATAATAAGCAACAAACATAATAATATTACATGCTCTATTATATCTAAAAAACTAATAGCAACATAAAAGAGGTGCTGATATTCAGTGCAGTGAATATTCACCCATCACTTAGCAAATAGCACGGCCAATATTTCCCAAGGCTGGTACAGGAATGTCTCTGTATCCTAGGTAAGTTATGAGTTCCTATGGTATGATACGGTGAGGCGGCAGTTGGCTGTATGATGTCAGCAAGCTGGATATGCCAGTCTCCCTTGATGCCGGATTGTCCCAAAAAGTAACTCCCAGAGAGTATTTAGGTACCATAGTTGGTAGATTCAAATGGGAATAGGGCTGGTAAGGTGTGTGTCTAAGTGAGGGTGATCGGCTCCTGAGCACTCTGAAAAAGCACCTATCCACCGTCGCGTTTTGCTGTGATATACACAGCTTTTTCAAGGTGTGTGTGATCTATTCTTAGGTCAGGATTTATATACCTTTGTTAACTGCATAACCGTGTGCACCTGTTGCTAATTGACAACTTTTTCATATAGCATAAAATCTATAATATGACATTTATAAAAGTACGAGGCAGACCCACTAGAATGAATACAATTTTGTTCTAAAACGAGTATTAGAAATAGGGAAAAATTACATTTTATCCACAATAGCTTACCGGAGTCTGTTACAGGAAATCTGGCTGCTTCTGGTCCGTGGAACGCACAGATGCATTCCACCCTCCGGAGCTTCCGGCTCTGCAGCATAGCTCATTGAGCCTTTCCCCTGAGGCATTGTGCTATGTCTCAGGGTTCTGCTATTTAGCCCTTCTCTCAATGCGGGCTGTACTCTGCTTGTCAGTGTGCTACTAGCTGTTTATAATACTTACAGTCTGGTGGAGCGCATCTGTGCACAAGGGCAGCATCAAAAAACTCACCACTAAATGCCCATACACACAGCAAGTTTGAGCGGCTTTCAGCTCAAAGCCGCCCAGTGTCGATGAGTGGTGAGGGCTGTTGCGTGCTCCCGCATCATCATCGGGAAAGCCGCTCATCTGCTGGTATTACCAGCAGATAAAGGGCTTTGAAGACGGCTTTGCCTAGCTCTGTACTATGCAAAACCGTCTGTGCCCCGCTGGCAGTGTCAGGCAGTTGGAAAGCCACTCAGTGTGTATGCACTGAGCGGCTTTCCCCCCTGCGCGTCCATACACGCTGGGCATAATCACCCAGTGTGTATGGACCTTAAGTGACTATTGGCATTGCATGCAACTCTATACCTGTCCCTAGTGCTATTTCAGATTCAGGAACATAAATATGCCTGTTTAAAGGACTGCCTGTTCCTCAAATTTCTTAATATCTTCTCTAAATGTTGTCATTCGATAGTTATTATCCAGTGGTTTATTGGTGTGATCATATTTTTTTTTTTTTTTTTTGGTCAGGTTTTTGCATGTCACATTTTTCATTGTGGCACATGGACCCCCAATAAGTGTACCTTTTTCACTCACGATGCTCCCAACCGAAGTCCATGATGATGGTTAAAAAAAAAGTCAACCATTTCCATATTGACCGACATGGTCAATATGGAAATGGTTGACTTTTTTTTTTTTTTTTTTTTTTTTTTTTTAGCCACAATAGTGGCCAACCTCAAAACGGTCAGTCTAAAGTCTGGATCCCGTGGTTGATAATTGCAATTTTATTGGACTAATTAATTTATACTTCGAACTTGAAAAATTGTATCTAATTGTACAGTTTTTGGGACTAAATTCGGATCTGTGAACCATTAAAAGCTTTTATTCTACTTGAATCTTTAAAAAAAAAAAAAAAAAATCTCATTTTATGTATGACAAATTGCAGCAATTTTAAAAAAGAAAAGAAAGAGTTGCAAAAGTTTACTTCTCTGAAGAATAAGTTGCTTATAAGGCAGTGGCGTAATCCCCTGCCTGATCATCTGCTTACTGATTTTAGTGCCAAGTTTTCCATGGTGCATTTAACAAACTTGTGTTACAAGTAATTAATTATTTGATATTACGGACTATTCATTCAGTGACCACATGTCTAGCCAGTCATGAATTAACCTGCTGACTGAGCAATTTATTATTGAGCTCTGATTTAAAAGTGAAGACCTCCATACTGTAAACACATTGGCCTAGAATGACATTAAAAACAGTGTTAATGATATTATCTTTTATCTAAGGATCCACAAAGTGTTCACAGCACCTTACAAAAACGTGGGAGTCTATTGGTGCAGCAGTGAAAAACACTTTATCAGTGATAACAGGACTTCTCACTTCTTTGTTTTATTAATTTCCCCATCTCGGTCTCAGTATCGCTTCCCCCACACAGTAGTATGTGGAAAGTAATTCATAGAAGCATGGAATGCTCCGCTTTCTGTTTTTCATCACAAAAATAATTTTCCATATAAGGATGCCATGCGGTGTAAGCTGTATTTGAAGACCCACAAGCACTTCTATAAACCTAACTGTTGTTTTTTTGTTTGTTTTAGGTTTCTCACGATGAATGTAGATCATGAAGTTGGCCTTTTGGTGGATGAAATTCGTCGTCTTGGGGTCATAGGTAAATACACGATAAGGAATTTTTAGCAGTTTCATAGAAACATAGAATTGGATGGCAGATAAGAACCACTTGGCCCATCTAGTCTGCCCCTTTTATCAATATACCTATCCCAAGCATGTTTAAATTGTTCTACTGAATTTTCCCCTACCACCTCTGATGGGAGGCTATACCACTTATCTACTACTCTTTCTGTGAAGTTATATCTTCCTCAAATTTCCCCTGAATCTTCGTCCCTCTAGTATCAGTGCATGTCTTCTGTTGCTTCTCTTCCTGTGAAGAATGTCTCCCACATGTACCTTGTTATAACCCTTGATATATTTTAAAGTTTCTATCATATTCCCCCTATCCCTTCTCTGCTTTAAAGTATACATATTAAGATCTTTTAGTCTTTCCTGGTACATTTTGTTTTGTAGGCCATGCACCATTTTTGTTGCCTTTCTTTGTACAGTCTCTAATGTATTTATATCCTTCTGGAGATATGGCCTCCAGAATTGAACACAGTACTCCAGATTAAGACGCATCAATGACCTATACAGTGGCATTATTACTTCTTTCTTTCTACTGCTGATACCTCTCCCTATGCAACCAAGCTTCTGACTTGCCTTCTTCATTGCTTTGTTACATTGCCTACCTGAATTTAAGTCCCCTGAACTAGTGACACCTAGATCCCTCTCTTCCTCAGTAGTTTCAATTATAGTGCCATTTATACTATATTTAGTCTTTGGATTTTTGAGACCCAAGTGCATGATTTTGCATTTTTTTGGCATTAAACTGTAGTTGCCGTGCTCTTGACTATTCCTCTAATCTACCTAGATCACCAATCATTTGTTTTATCCCTGGTGTGTCTACCCTGTTGCATATCTTTTTGTGTAATCTGCAAAAAAGGCACATTTTACCCTCAATTCCATTTGCAATATCACCAATAAAGATATTAAAAAGCACTGGTCCAAGTACAGATCCCTGGGGTACTCCACTTGTAACCCTTCCCTCCTTTGACTGTACTCCGTTTACTATAACTCTCCGTTTTCTGTCCTGCAACCAAGATCTTATCCATTCAACTATCTTAGACTCCAATCCCAAGCTTTAAAGTTTATTTAACAGTCTGCGATGTGGGACAGTGTCAAAAGCCTTACTTAAGTCTAGATAAGCTACATATACAGCCCCACCTTGATCTATTACTTTAGTCACCCAGTCAAAAAAGTCAATAAGATTTGTTTGACATGATCTTCCCCCTGTAAACCCATGCTGTTTTGGATCCTGTAAATTGCTGGGGTACTTGTGTATTATCACGGCTCCCACTACGCCGTTTGCGTAGAGGGCTATTCACGGTAGTGAAATCGCATCGCATACCATATTGTATGGCATGCGATGCGATTTTCCTATCTAATGTATTCACTGCTCTGTGTCAGTGAATCCATTAAAAAGATAGGGTGCAATAAAAAATCACATCGCATGCCATTATTGTATGGCATGCGATGGTGTACGATAAAAAAATCACATCCCATTGCATGCCATTATTGTATGGCATGCGATGAGATATCGGTTCTGATGGAATCTATACTAATGCCAGTTAATGTCCTATACCTTTTAAATTACATATCATGTCATTTATTTTGCCCCCCCCCCCCCCCCACACTATCCATGTCATCCCAAAGCGTGGCGACCGCAGCTGTACGCGTCCGACCGACCTTTTCATACCCCCACTATCCACGTCGGCATGGAGTTGATTTTATATAGTGTGGCGAGCCACCGAGCCCGAAGCGTGCCTCGGGTTGGTCGTCCAGGACCAATTCAAATTATTTATGATCAATAAATTCTGGACAAAACCAGTGCTGGTGGCTACCAATCATAAAATGTGTACAATCAGAACCAAATCCTGCCCTTTACCACATAACTGAACCTAAGAAGCACATATAGGCCCTTATTCTGATCGGTGCGGACGGATCCGATTATGCGGCCAGGACCGTGCGTGCGAAACCCCGCCTTCCATATGGATCGCCAACTCCGCCCGTACGCGGTAAGAAGCTGGCCGAACGGACCGCACGTGTATTTTACACGGAATACGCCTCCTCCATCTAAGGGAACCTCCCCCATCATTCGATGGTTGCAGACCATCGAATGCAGGACCGAGTGCTCCACCAGCTCCCGTAACCTCAGACCACACGGACATTTTTCCGTGCAAAAGCAGGGATCTGGGCGGGCAGCTGACATCCGGCGATGTCATATGTCCTCCCCCTACACGTGCGTCACGACCGCATTACCATACGTACGCCCAGCGTTTGCATGGGAACGCCCATGAAACGCGGGGCGTATGCATATGGTAATGAGCCCAAATAGCCCTTCACGCCCCTCTCCACCCCCTGTTCGGAGTGTTCACATATCATGCGGGATTTGGCCGTACGCCCCGCTCGCACATGCGCAGAGACGCCTCTCCACATGCGCAGACACAAAACATCGGCGGCCCGAACGCACGAGGATATTTCCGCACCGACCAGAATAAGGGCCATAAACACAATCTACTTAATTTGATATATATTTTTTTGGGCTTAGGGGTGCCTTGAAAAAATTCTGATACTATAGGGTGCCGTGATTAGAAAAAGATTGGGAACCCCTGCTGTAGTACATTTAAATGCCATTATAAGCGTCAAAATCGCATCGCATGCTATACCATAACAGCATGCAATGCGATTTTACTACGTTTGCGAACGTAGTAAAATTGGCCGCCGTGATAATACACAAGTACATTGCTGGTTTTGAGATATTCTACAACTCTTTGTTTTAAGAGTGTTTCCATCAGTTTCCCTACTACTGATGTAAGGCTCACTGGTCGATAGTTGCTGACCTCTTCCTTGCTTCCACTTTTGTGCAGTGGGACTACATTTGCTGTTTTAGAGTCCTCTGGGATTACTCCAGTAGCTAGTGACTGGTTAAATAAGTCTGTTAATGGGTTTTACCAGCTCCCCTTTAAGCTCTTTTAGTATCCTTGGATGTATCCCATCTGGCCCCATTGATTTATCCACTTTCAGTTTTGAGAGTTCTGTGAGGACTTTCTCCTCTGTAAATGTACTTGTTAGTCCCTCAGTTTTCTCGCTATACTTGCAACTTAACTGTGGCCCCTTCCCCTCTTTCAGCAGTGAATACTGAGCAGAAATAATTATTAATATTATCTGCTATTACATTGTCCCCCTCAAGAAGACTTCCACTCTCTGTCTTTAGTCTTATTACTCCACTTTTTGTTTTTCTCCTTTCACTTATTCCCCCCCTTTACCCACTGACTGGGTAATTTTCTCCTCAGCCTGTGCTTTTGCACATCTAATTACCTTCTTAGCCTCCTTCTGTCTAACAAGATACACCACTTTGTCCTCATTATTCTGCTTCTGCTTATAATTCTTAGAGGCCAACTTTTTTGCTTTCCAAATATTTGCTACTTCTTTCGCAAACCAGACGGGCTTCCTTTTCCTTGTGTTTTTCCTAACTCTTTCTCTATCATTTATCCTGGTGATGAAGCTCAATCTTGGGGTGTGGGAGGGTCTGCAGGAGTCGGGCACATATGCTAATCTTTTCAGGGGCAGGTTACTCTCCTCCTCATACCATCATGCTTCAGTTTTCGTTTAGGTGCCCACTGGAGTGGGTGCTATGCTGAACTTTTACACTAGCTGTTAGGCAGGCACAGTGTGAGAATTCTATGAGAATCATCACACTGAGAGTGCAGCAGGAGCTGACAGAAGCGTGTCCTGTCAGCGTCCTGTGCGCAGGGAGACACTGTGGTCGCTTCAGACTTCCACAACGGTGAAGTCTCCTGGGCCCGGGGGACTCCCGAACCGGCTCCCCACAGGGGGGGGATCGTAGGGGACGGTGTTTCCCTTGATGGCGGCTGCCATCTTGGAAACAGGCTTACAGGCTGGACTCCTAATGGAGGGTGCAGCCTGTCACAGGAACGTCCCAAGAGATCCCCGGCAGAGGGGTAGGCACTTGGAGGAGGAGAGGCAGCACAAAGGAGCAGGGGGCAGTTGGCGCCAAAAGCTACAAACCCCGCTGTGGCAGGGACTTCTGGTCTCTTCCTGCATTTTGGCGCCTTTGGAAAGCAGTGAACACGATGCTGGAGGTTTCCTGGCAGAGTGACAGCTTCTCCTGAGCCACGCTACCCCCGCTGATCGGAGGATCACTGAGGCAGACAGCTAAGTACACAGCATACTTTTTCTCAGTAATATCACCTGTCATTTTGCACTGTGAGTGGTAATCATGACAGAGAAGCAGTCTGCTGGTGTGGGGGAGAAAGTGGTGGCCCTGGGATCTTGCTGCAGAGTTTGTGGCTTAGATTTAACACCAGGACAGATGGCTAAAGGGGACATATGCCCTGTTTGTAATGCTGGATCCAGTGGAGCACAGGCTCAGAGAGGGCATCAGCCAGAGCCTCAGTGGGCTGTTGTGTTAGGTAGGTCTGGGACAGCCTTAGTGCAGGCTTTGGACATACAGAAGGAGGAATTGGCAAGGTCTTCTAGGCCCTCGTCTTCCTCGCAACAATCCCTTGGATCCATTCCTTTATTACAAGGGGAACCGGCCCTGTTGGAAGTCATGCAGGACACAGCACAGGGCATGAAAAAATTTAACACCTTCATGGAACAGTTGTCCAGTCCTGACTTCTCCTCCAGACATTCAGTAACCTCTCTCTCCCTATCCTAAATTTGGATTCTGATGAAGAGGGTGAATGTGTCCCGGAGGATCTTGGGGGTGGGGCCGAAACATCGGTACCAGGCATGGAGGACTTAATCCTGGCAGTAAAACAGGCCCTAAACCTGGCAGTAGAGGATAAGACTCTGACTCAAGCAGTTTTCAAACGCCAGCGTAAAGAGGCAGTCACCTTTCCTTCAGATGAGGGAAGGCAAGAGTTGCTAAGTGGGGCTTGGAAAACCCCAGATAAAAAGATTATATGCCCTAAGAGGTTCTTTAATCTTTACCCCATGCCTGAGGATCATGTAAAATTATGGTGAAAAGTTCCTATAGTCGATGCTTTGGTGGCTAGACTTTCAAAAGCCACCATCCTTCCTGTTCGGGGGGGGGGTGGCTTTCAAGGATCCCCCCCCTCTCTCTCCTCTCTCTCCTCTCTCTCTCTCCTCTCTCCTCTCTCCTCTCTCCTCTCTCCTCTCTCCTCTCTCCTCTCTCCTCTCTCCTCTCTCCTCTCTCCTCTCTCCTCTCTCCTCTCTCCTCTCTCCTCTCTCCTCTCTCCTCTCTCCTCTCTCCTCTCTCCCCCCTCCCCCCTCTCTCTCTCTCCCCCCTCTCTCTCTCTCCCCCCTCTCTCCCCCCCCCTCTCTCTCTCTCCCCCCTCTCTCTCTCTCTCCCCCCTCTCTCTCTCCCCCCTCTCTCTCTCTCTCCCCCCTCTCTCTCTCTCTCCCCCCTCTCTCTCTCTCTCCCCCCTCTCTCTCTCTCTCCCCCTCTCTCTCTCTCTCCCCCCTCTCTCTCTCTCTCCCCCTCTCTCTCTCTCTCCCCCCTCTCTCTCTCTCTCTCCCCCCTCTCTCTCTCTCCCCCCTCTCTCTCTCTCTCTCTCTCCCCCCTCTCTCTCTCTCTCCCCCCTCTCTCTCTCCCCCCTCTCTCCCCCCTCTCTCTCTCCCCCTCTCTCCCCCCTCTCTCTCTCCCCCTCTCTCCCCCCTCTCTCTCTCCCCCCTCTCTCCCCCCTCTCTCTCTCCCTCTCTCCCCCCTCTCTCTCTCTCTCTCTCTCTCTCTCTCTCTCTCTCTCTCTCCCCCCTCTCTCTCTCTCTCCCCCCTCTCTCTCTCTCTCCCCCCTCTCTCTCTCTCCCCCCTCTCTCCCCCCTCTCTCTCTCCCCCCTCTCTCCCCCCTCTCTCTCTCCCCCCTCTCTCCCCCCTCTCTCTCTCCCCCCTCTCTCCCCCCTCTCTCTCTCCCTCTCTCCCCCCTCTCTCTCTCCTCTCTCTCTCTCTCTCTCTCTCTCTCTCTCCCCCCTCTCTCTCA